>NC_088418.1:17097366-17697366 GCF_034236695.1 Oncorhynchus nerka
TGATCTTAAAAACAACCAACCTAAAGCTATGAATGTACCGAGTAAGCTAACATTCCTGTCAGTTACCTATAGCTGGCTAGCTAGTTTTATAGTTTGGTCATTTATTCCAATATATTAGCAAGCTAGCTTCATACTTTTTTGTGACATGCCGAAAAATACAATATTGTTGATTCAATTTGAAACTTCACGGCCACCAGAGTTTGACATGTGAGTACAGTTCTCATTGAATTGTGTGTCATGTCAACCCCGCAAGTGACCATGGTTGCTCACTCGCTCCGTTGAGCTAAATCGAGGGCCGAGGGGGCAACGTTACTAAATTGGACCTCCACTTAAGATGGCAATCAAACTGCATTCAGTTTCGACAGGGATTCCCCTGAGGGAAAGTGGCTGGCGCAATGGCTGAGGCGGTAATTATAATAATGTGTTTGGACTTCAACATCAGCCTTAGGTCTACACAAGAGTACAGTCAAACTATAAAGATGTACCTGTTCAATGGATACAACTGCATAAATAACTAAGGGTATGATCGTTTCAACTTTGAATAAACCAAAATGTGCAATATGGCCTTGCAAATACTATTAATCTCAAACTATCAAAGCCACAAATCAAACCCAGCTGCCAAAAAGATACATTGCCACACAAACAAGGCGAGCCTGCCAAGAAGAGTTTGTAATTTCATAAGATCTTAACAAGAATGATGTTTGTCAATATCAGCCTGGTGTGGGAGCAAAATAAGAGAATTGGACATGAGGGTTAAAATAATGGGAAGTGAGTGACTGCCTGCCCTGCTTTCTCCATAATGCTCCCCCCTCTGCTCTATGCTGCAGTCCTAGTTCTATTCTGCTGTAATTATCTGTGGCTATCTGCAGCTCAGGGAAATCAAAGCAGTGGCCTAATGCCTCTCAGCACAGTGCTGTGCAACAGGAGTGACCAGACAGGACGGATGATGTCATCGGAGAAAGGAGAGGAGACTGCTGGGATCCATAGGAAGTATAGTCCAGCCAGAGGGACAGATGATGGAGGGAGGGAGATCAGTTCAAGACCCAATGACACAGCCTATGGGTAATAATAGCCACCAGTCTGTTGAGGAAATCTGACGCGGTAGTTTAGGGAGAGCGGAGGTGAAAATGCTGTGAACCTGCAAGGATGTCATAAAGTACAGTCGAGTGGCTTATGATTCACAGCTTGGTGGAGGCATGCTATAATTTCTCTGCAAAAATAGTTGGGCCTTGGCTTAGAGGGAGCTGGAGAGGACCAAGTGCACTTTGATCTGGTGGATCTGTGGCTAATTGGTTTGACCGACGATAACACCAGTGGAAAGGGAGTGGCTACACACTGAAACTTTGATATAAGTTCTGTAGAAGCAATGAGCGGTTCTACAGATGCACCATTGAGAGCATCCTTTCGGGCCGCATGACCCCTTGGTACGGCAATTGCACCATCCGCTACAGCAGGGGTCTCCAAAGGGTGGTGCGGTTAGCCCAACAAAATCCCTGGGGCACACTGGCTGCCCTCAAGGACATCTACAGCACCCAGTGTCACAGGAAGGCCAACAAGATCAAGGACTTCAGACGTCCAAAACTGCACCTTTATCAGAAAATAAACTACCAGTTAGTCTCCCGCCAACTCACTACATGGCCAAAAGTATGTTGACACCTCTTCAAATTAGTGGACTCGGCTATTTGACGCACAGCCGTTGCTTTATACGCCGACAGGTTTATAAAATCGAGCACTCCATAGACCAACATTGGCAATCTCTATAGACAAACATTGGCAGAATAAGGGCCCGTCATAGGATGCCACCTTTCTAACAAGTCAGTTCATCAAGTTTCCGCCCTGCTAGAACTGCCCCGGTCAAATGTACGTGCTGTTATTGTGAAGTGGAAATGTACAGGAGCAATAACGGCTCAGCCGTGAAGTGGTAGACCACACAAGCTCACAGAACGGGACCGCCGAGTGTGGAAGCACAAAAAGTGTCCGTCCTTGGTCGCAACACTCACTAGCGAGTTCCAAACTTCCTCTGGAAGCAACATCAGCACAAGAACTGTTCGTTGGGAGCTTCATGAAATGGGTTTACATAGCCAAGTAGCTGCACACAAACCTAAGATCACCTTGCGCAATGCCAAGCGTCGGCTGGAGTGGTGTAAAGCTCGCCGCCATTGGACTCTGGATTAGTGGAAACCTGTTCTCTGCAGTGATGAATCACACTTCACTATCTGGCAGTCCGATGGACTAATCTGGGTTTGGCGGATGCCAGGAAAACGCTACCTGCCACAATGCATAGTGCCAACTGTAAAGCTTGGTTGAGGAGGAATAATGGTCTGGGGCTGGTTTTCATGGTTCGGCCTAGTTCCAGTGAAGGGAAATCTTAACACTACAGCATACAATGACATTCTAGACGATTCTGTGCTTCCAACTTTGTAGCAACAGTTTGGGGAAGGCCCTTTTCTGCTTCAGCATGACAATGCTCCCGTGCACAAAGCGAGGTCCATACAGACAGTTTGTCGAGATCGTTGTGGAAGAACTTGACTGGCCTGCACAGAGTCCTGACCTCAACCCCATCACACACCTTTGGGATGAATTGGAATGTCGACTGCGAGCCAGGCCTATTCGCCCAACATCAGTGGCAGACCTCACTAATGCTCTTGTGGCTGAATGGAAGCAAGTCCCAGCAGCAAAGGGGGGCCAACTTCATATTAATGCCCATGATTTTGGAATGAGGTGTTCGATGAGATGTTGTCCATATACTTTTGGCCATGTAGTGTACTTTTAACGCTTCCTAAAATCAGAATGGATCATAGTGAAAAGTGTTTTAGTTCCGTGGTCAAGGAATTCTCTCTAGACCAGCTTCAAACACCAGGATCTTGTTTCCTTGGAGGAGTTTAAAAGTTTGGTTGACTCACATTACTGAGGAATGTGATTGTCATTAGGACTTGATGCGGTGGTACATATGATTGATTTTCTATATATGACACTTGTATGGTTCTGCATTTGGAAAGTATTCAGACCCCTTGACTTTTTCCACATTTTGTGACGTTACAGCCTTATTCTAAAGTGGATTAAAAAATAAAATAATCCTCAATCTACACACAATACCCCATAATGACAAAGCGAAAAACAGGTTAAGGAATTCTCGCAAATATATATAAAAAAAAAAAAACATACCTTATAAAGTATTCAGAACCTATGCTATAAGACTCGAAATTGAGCTCAGGTTCATCCTGTTTCCATTGACCAGCCTTGATGTTTCTACAACTTGATTTGTCATCTATGCATAGTCACTTTTATTAACTCTACCTCAACTAACAGGTGCCCCTCCACATTGACTCTGTACCGGCAACATATACACACACACACACACACACGTTATTTTTTACTGCTGCTTTGATTACTCATTATTTTTCTCTTATTCTTATCCTTATTTTTGAAACTGCACTGTCGGTTAGGGGCTTGTAAGTAGGTCTACGTCTGTTGTATTCAGCGCATGCGACTAATAACATTTGATTTGAGTCCACCTGTGGTAAATTCAACTGACTGGACATGATTTGGAAAGGCACACACCTGTCTATACAAGGTCCCACAGTTGACAGTGAATGTCAGAGCAAAAACCAAGCCATGAGGTCGAAGGAATTGTCCGTAGAGCTCCGTAACAGGATTGTGTCGAGGCACAGATCTGTGGAAGGGTACCAAAACAAAAAAATTCTGCAGCATTGAAGGTCCCGAACACCACAGTGGCCTGCATCATTCTTAAATGAAGTTTGGAACCACCAAGACTCTTCCTAGAGCTGGGTGCCCGGCCAAATTGAGCAATCGGAGAAGGGCCTTGGCCAGGGAGGTGACCAAGAATCCGATGATCACTCTGACAGAGCTTAAGAGTTCCTCTGTGGAGATGGGAGAACCTTCCAGAAAGACAATCATCTCTGCAGCACTCCACCAATCAGGCCATTATTTACATTAAAAAAACACTACTTTTCAATGGGTAAGTCTAATGTTTTTATAAGCAGAAAGTGAACAAACTCCCGCTTTTGTCCCATTCTTCCTTTACCCACAACAGAAACAGTTCCCCTGATGCTATAACAGTATGTGCCAAAGTGGAAGTGAGTTTATATGACACTCTAATTTTAAAATGGCCTTACTCAGCCCTTCTGCATTGTTCCAGAACTGGGTTAACCACCTGTTAGCAATTACAACCTCTGATGTAAAATATACCAATAGTGCTCCACTTCTGGCCTAGATTCAGATGAATTCGAGGAAAGTGTGGGCAAGAGAAGGGTTGTATAATGTTTCATGGACGGTTTCCAATGTGAGTACTGGGCGTGTGTGTGGGCTGTAGGGAACACACCGCACCAACAGGTGTCCCTGTGAATACTGCAGCAGACACACTGGCCCTCAGAAACCATTCAAAAATCTTATGTCATTCAGAGAACTCTGCCAGTTCTTGCAAAACCAAACATTCCTGCCTCTGTTGTTAATTTCTGGCAGTTGGCTTACGTTGTCAATGAAATCAGATATATTGCCAGAGGAAAAGAGGAGACATTCTGCAAAAGCTCCCAACATTAAGACAGGGAATTCACTTCCCTGAACAAAAAAAAAGAAATCCGTAAGGCAATTGGCTGGGGTAGAATGCATTAGGGCTCTGGCACAGAGGTTGGCAAGCCACCCTGGATGAAAGGACACCTCTGCCCCTAAAACTAGTGCTCCAGGAACCCTGTCAAACCGCTGACCCAAAATCCTCTGCGATATATTATGGGAAACAAATAAGCCAGGAGACCGCAGAGATTTATATCAGGCGTGCCATGGCCCGCCAGTGCTCCCGGAGTTCATTCATCTTTTGCAAATGTTACATGGTCCTATTTCCCTGCGCTGTGAGGGCCAAGACATGCCCCGCAACGCCTCAGAAGCTGAGCCCGAGTATTCTGCTGGATACCAACCATAAAATCCAAACATTTCGGACGAGACAACATGAACTATATGTTGAGTACTTGCCCACTGTACATTTGACAGCATGGATATGTGGTTGTTTGAAACCAAGGGTTTGATTTATTTTGGTTGCAGTTCTAAATTGTAGCTCTAAAGTAACTAAGGCAATAAGAGCCAGAGAATCGGAATAACATGCACATAAACAGTCCAATCATCTTCAATCTAATAAAACAACTATGCATATGTACTCGTGTGCACACTAAATCTATATAGCCGGTCAGTAAACAGTTCTAGGAACAGGTGCAGACAGGTCTTCACAATATTCCTAACTTCAGTTTGTTCAAAGCAAGTAATACTATGAGGGATACAGTACCACTTTTTGCAAATAGAGCCATGCCATATTGAAACCTTAAGAATAGGCCTCTATCTCAACTATCATTTGTATGTTAACCAAACTTAACAAAAAAAAGACTCAACTGCATTACAAAGAGCTAGAACTTTGAGATGCTTAAAAAAAAACATTGATCACTGCGGAGGCTCAGACAAGGTGGTTCTGGGGGGGTTGCCAAAAACCTTGTTGATTTCAAAAAGGGTCTGCAGAGAACAGATAAATACACATTGTTTGGTGAGATCAAAAGACAAAGATGATTAGATGAAATAACCCACTATTCTGTGAACGGTTAGACCGTGTGTGTGATAGATATACACACACACACAATTTGTATATTTTTTTATACATTATTTGCTTTACAAAACTAAATTTATGTGAATTATTAATTTATAGTAGGGACAGATCAACATTTACTGGGGAGGATGGGTTCACCAGCAGCAAATACAAATGAACAATTAATCAACTGGCCACCCAGACTATTTACATTGCTGCTACTCGCTGTTCATTATCAATGCATAGTCACTTTACCCCTACCTACATGTACAAATTACCTTGACTAACCTGTACACCGACACACTGACTCGGTACCCCCTGTATATAACCTCGTTATTGTTATTTTATTGTGTTACTTCTTTTTTTTACTTTTGTTTATTTTGTAAATATTATCTTAACTATTTCTAGAACTGCATTGTTGGTTAAGGGCTTGTAAGTAAGCATTTCACTGTAAGGTCACCCGTTGTATTCGGCGCATGTGACAAACACAATTTGATTTGAAACATCTAAAGAATAAGCTACTAGCAAAACAAGCGAGTAAGAATTGTACTTAAAGTCCCCCTCATACTCATCTGGAGGTTGAGCATTTTTTCATCTCTATGTAACTGTATATGTAAAAAATATAAAAAATAAAAATTTTATAAAAATCGGGATCACAATGGAAATAAGTCCGACTTTATTGTGAAATACCGGTTACTTAAAAAAAAATGTGTTTATGTATTTTTTTAACTAACTAACAAATCAAATCAATAAATCCAAACTGTGCAGCGGCCAATTGATGAACTGAAAGAGACATCTGTTACAAAACAGCAAAAAGTTTAATGACATTCAGAGACTGTCAAGCCAAGCCTTCGATACTGGGTAGGCCTACAAGGCAGGGAGGAATGTATTTTCTGTTTGTCGCAAACTATGATATTGAAGTGTCCTAAGTCAGTAGGCTTTGTTTATTGGTTGTATGTATGGTGCATTGGCACAGAAACCTTGGTGGAAAATGTGTTGCATATATTTTATATAATTCTAAATATGGCACCAAAATGTTGAAACTCAGATTGCCCTCTAGTTGATGAATGTCTGCAGCTGGCTCTGATTGTAGTGTAATGAAACAGGCAGGGAGAGGGAGCTCATTCGTGGTCGTCGGTGAACCGTTTATAAACACAGGGTCACTACAGTTATTGTTATTTGTGGTCGTAAACATTATTTTGAGTTAATTCTACAGTACAAGGGGAGGGTCATGGGAAAATATTTGTAATGTTGGGGAAGAAGGTGCTTTTTTTTATGACACCTTGAGTTGAACTCCCCCCGTTGACTACTGCAAATTATCTGTGGGCTTTTTCTATTCTCCATTTCTCTTTTCAACATAACGACAACACATTTCTCTGCGTCTCATATTTTCAGAATTTTGAGCAATCAGGACCGAGGAGGAAGTGTGAAGCAAGGGTTATTTTGGAGCTTGGTTCTGTTTAAAATGACTTCCAGATTGCATCCTCATGGGGCAGGGACTGGACCCAGCTCACCTGTTTACTGCCCCCCTCTGTCCACTTCCTCACACTACATCACTATCAATGACGTCTTCAAATGATTCAGGACCTTTTCACACAATATGCCTCATAATGAATTAATCTGACAATAAAGCCAGTTCTACCACCCACATTTAGGAAGTGTATCTACTGTATATTATATCATCTGTATCTATTATATAAAGACAAACCAATGTGTGGTGGTCTTCGAGAAATGTTATATCAATATACTGTATATTGAGCTTTGGCTTGTATGAGCCTGAAGGCCGTAAAAGTACACCCCCTGGACAGGACGCTGTCTATTGCAAGGCCTGAGTATATTCGTACAGTGCCAAACAAAGTTTTCCTTTCCAAGAGGTTGAGTGTTGGATCTAGAATGATCTACACATTTTAGAACATTTGCTGTTACTTAAAAAGACACCCCATGAATACGTACTTACAATCAATCTATGATGAGTTAGACACACTCTATATGGAGATAGATGGTTCGGTTGGGCCAGATTTAATTTGACCGAAATACTATAACGAGAACAAAAATATCCAAGTGTCAGAAGTTGTGTGTATAAATTAAACAACAAAGGAGACGGGCCTCTGAAGAATGCTCCCAAATGACTCCAGTCTGTTTCTGTAAAGCAGAGCCATTTGTATGGCTAGAGTTTCTCCAAAAGGCACAGAGCACATTTCTCAAACGAATCCACAGATCAATTTCTAAGTCAAGGGGGCTTTGAAGTAATTTTCTATGGCTTTGAATGAAAGCAGTCAAACTGGGCTGACTTACATGCTTCTATTAAGTGAACTCTAGCAGCTCATCATGCCCATCCCCAACTGAGAGAAAGAGTCAAACATTTTCTCCAGACAACTCTGTGAATATTTTAGGGACAGGTAGGTAATTCAGTGTGCGATACTTTCAGAGGCTGTCTGTCTTAATTGAAAGAACTATTCCCCACTGCTCCTGAGATTTCAGTGAATCTTGAGATGGACTGACATGTCCTGTATGCACCGGTCCCAGTCATACGGTGTATAGTAACTTAGGGGACACCACTACTTCAGTCAGACTATGGTTCCTTTCACATGTACCTCTCAGCTGTCACTCACAGTGCAGCACACTTCCAGAAGATAATGCTTCACCAACTCCTGCTCTAATGCCATACTTCGACCATCCTCAACCTTCTGTGTGTGATGCCACACGAGTCATTCAGAATTCAGCATCTCAGACCATCTCTTCAACCAAATAGCAAAAGGCACCGATTCCTCCACCCTTTTCATTCGTCTGGTTCCCTTGTTCCGTCCAGCGGCTAATTTGGAATGCAACCATTTTTGAAAGCAGCGACTTCTGCTCGGGCTCTGCATTATTCAGCATTTCCATGAAACTCTAGGCACCCTGGAGGACTATGCCTTCCTCTCTCATTTCCATATTTGTCCTGTAGGACTCTACACTACGCCGCGTTAGGGTTTAGAAATCTTACTCGGAGAATACCAATTTCTGGATGAATGTGAGCCCTTCGCAGCCAGAGAGACACCTGGAGACCAATTTAACAAGCAACTGGAGGGACCCGGTCAGCGGTTGGCAGCTAAGGACAGGCTCTGTGTCTGTCTGTCTGTCTGTCTACTGGTGTGGCCGTGACCCCACTCTCCGAGTGTGTCTCAGGGGGAGGTGGGATATGCAAAAAAACAATTCACACATGCATATAATACACACTTTCCCATGTGTGGAATAGTACAAATACGAGTACCCACCAAATTATTATTATTATTATAGTCACCCACCGACCAGCCAGTCAGCTGTGTCTATAATGAGTGGCCAGAGTGATACCTTCATACATATATGCATTGGAGTGAGGAGCACCCAATTTTTCCAAGTCAGAGGAACGATTCATGAAAACAAATTAAGTAGAAGCAGCTTGTTACATACAGGCAACTTTCCAAATAAAGTGTTTTTAATAGGACGTTGGGTCACTATGAGCCGCCAGAACGGATTCAATGTGCAGTGCTTTCCCTAAGCTACGCCCGTCGACTAAACAGCCGATAAGACTTATTGTCAGCCGGCTAACTAGGATTATTTTCAATTCGCTAGTCAGAAATGTTTGTATAGCCTTCTCGCTCTAGAATGAACAACATGCATCTTCTAGAGACCAATTGATAGGAAAGGCGCATGTCAGTCACAAAGCAAGCAATGACAGAGAAACACTGCTGGTTTGTCAGTCTGCTGTCTATCCAGCCTCTCGGTACCAGTGTTATTTTTGTGCGATGTGGTTGGCTGCAGTTGAATTTCTTTTCACGGAGGAGGGAAAACATGATGCTTCTTCATCGTCTCCTGTGAGTGAATTTAATGAGAAGTTGAAATGCACTTAATTATTGTTCTGTGGCACATTAATTTATTTTCTTCCGCGTGTTTCATATGAACAATATGCATCTAGCCAGACACGGAGTCGGGCGCATGGGCTATTTATTGACGACAGAACAGCAAGTGTTGACTAGTTCATAAAAGGTGTCTAACTGACTGAATAAAGTAGATCTCCTATATCCCTTTGCTATTCATAAATCATACAATGTAATTACACTGAGTGTACGAAAAATTAGAAACACCTTCCCAAAATTGAGTTGCACCCCATTTTGCCCTCAGAACAGCCTCAATTCGTAGTAGGGGCATGGACTCTGCAAGGTATTGAAAGCGTTTCACAGGGATGCTGGCCTCTTGACTCCAATGCCTCCCACAGTTGTGTCAAGTTGGCTGGATGTCCTTAGGGTGGTGGGTCATTATTGATACACATGGGAACCCTTTGAGCGTGAAAAGCCCAGCAGCTTTGCAGTTCTTGACACAAACTGGTGCACCTGGTACCTACTACCACACCCTGTTCAAAGGCACTTAAATGTTTTGTCTTGCCCATTCACCATCTGAATGGCACACATACACAATCCATGTCTCAATGCTTAAAAAGCTTTCTTTAACTTGTCTACTCCCCTTAATTAACACTGATTGAAGTGGATTTAACAAGTTACATCAATAAGGGATAATAGCTTTACCTGAATAGTCTATTTCGTGGAAAGAGCAGGTGTTCCTAAAGCTTTGTATATCGCATCGGGACAATGGTATTTTATTAGGATCCCCATTAGCTGCGGTAAAACATGAAATATTACATAATACAGAACATTAATAGACAAGAACATATGAAGGACAGAACTACATCAATTTAAAAAAGGCACACGTAGCCTACATATCAATACATGTATACAAACTATCTAGGTGAAATAGGGGAAAGGCGTTGCGCCGCGAGGTGTTGCTATATCGTTTTTTTAAAGACCAGGTTTGCTGTTCATCTGAGCAATATGAGATGGAACGGAGTTCCATGCAATAATGGCTCTATATAATATTGTACACTTTCTTGAATTTGTTCTGGATTTGGGGACTATGAAATTACCCCTGGTGGCATGTTTGGTGGGTTAAGTGTGTATTTTCCTGGGATTCGAAGCCCATGTCGAGACTTGCCAGTGACAGCTAAAGTGAATTGTTAGTGTAGCCTAGTGATGGGTTCATTCGGCTCCCTAATTTGCACACGGGTAGGCTACTACTACTTTTTGGCAGTTATCTGCAGATAAATTATGAAAACATTTGATAAAGATGTTGAATCCTCACTGTAGGAACAATAGGGAGTCTCAATCTGGTCCAAAATATGATAAAAGAAAACATTTTGAAGGTTATAAAAGCTAAATGATAGTATTTCAGATATTTATATAGGCCTACTGAGTTGATTAAAGTGTCGACAATGGAGTAGTCAACTACTGCTTTCTGTGTAGCAAAGCCCATGTTTAACACCTGCTTCATTCTTCAAATCATACCTGTAGGTCTATTCGTGGTTACCTGACTGTGCACCCAAACTTTTATACAATCTAACGGGGGATCTGGGGATCCTCCCCCTGAAGTTTAGCCTTTTTATTTTTATTCTGCAATTCTAGATTGTTTCTCAACAGTTAATCCATGTTTACTTGACAGAACACAGCTTTTCTTCTTAGGTTTTTGCCACAATAAACAAAATTGAAAGAGTAGACTATCTAGACAAGTATTTCTGATTAGATTACTAATCTATCGCCTTCCCCGAAAGTCCCACCCACAGTGATTGATTGACAGGTCTGAAACCCTACCAGCTCTGTGACTCACAAATATCCTAACAATACACTGAATTCATAGATTTTCAGTCATTTTTAGTGCAAAGTCGTGTCTTCTACTCAATACCACACCTACTTTTTACCAATCTGGGAGGTTAACTCGTTAAAGTATTCAATAATTTAGCTGTGCATTTTGAATGGAATCAAGGCATGAGAATCTACCAGAGGCCACCAAAATAGAACTTGTTCTGCAAGTACATTATAAGACCTGGCTTACTCCAGCTATGCCAAAATGCACATGTAAGTGGAGGCAGATGTGAACTAGACAATACCAGAAGAGCATCTCACATATTGTTCAATTGAAATACTTCACTGATTAAAAACTAAAACATAGGCTGTATATAGGCCATTACTTCCGGCGCCGACAGAGATGGCCGCCTCGCTTCGCGTTCCTAGAAACTATGCAGTATTTCGTTTTTTGTGTGTTATTTCTTACATTGGTACCCCAGGTAATCTTAGGTTTTATTACATACAGTCGGGAGGAACTATTGGATATAAGAGCACATCAACTCACCAACATTACGACCAGGAATACGATTTTCCCGAAGCGGATCCTCTGTTTTGCCCACCACCCAGGACAATGGATCGGATCCCAGCCGGCGACCCAAAACAACGACGCCGTAGAAGGGGCAGACGGAGCGGCCTTCTGGTCAGGCTCCAGACGGGCACATTACGCACCACTCCCGAGCATTCTACTCGCCAATGTCCAGTCTCTTGACAACAAGGTAGACGGAATCTCCGTGCAAGGGTAGCCTTCCAGAGAGACATCAGAGACTGTAATGTTCTTTGTTTCACGGAAACATGGCTCACTCGAGACACGCTATCGGAGTTGGTGCAGCCAGCTGGTTTCTTCACGCATCGCGCCGACAGAAACAAGCATCTTTCTTGTAAGAAGAAGGGCGGGGGGGTATGCCTTATGATTAACGAGATGTGGTGTGATCATAAGATACAAGAACTCAAGTCCTTCTGTTCACCTGACTTAGAATTCCTCACAATCAAATGCCGACCGAATTATCTACCTAGAGAATTCTCTTCGATTATAATCACAGCTGCATATATCCCCCCCCCCAATCAGTCAAATCGATGGCCCTGAACGAACTTCATTCGAGTCTATGTAAACTGGAAACCACATATCCTGAGGCTGCATTTATTGTAGCTGGGGATTTTAACAAGGCTAATCTGAAAACAAGGCTCCCTAAATTCTATCAGCATATCGATTGTGCAACCAGGGCTGGCAAAACCCTAGATCATTGTTTTTCTAACTTCCACGACGCATATAAGGCCCTCCCCCGCCCTCCTTTCAGAAAAGCTGACCATGACTCAATTTTGTTGCTCCCTGCCTATAGACAGAAACTAAAACAGGAAGCTCCTGCGCTCAGGTCTGTTCAACGCTGGTCCGACCAATTGGATTTCACGCTTCAAGAATGCTTCGATCACGTGGACTGGGATATGTTCCGCATTGCGGTGAACAACAACATTGATGTATACGCTGATGAGCGGGTTTATTAGCAAGTGCATCGGCGAGGTCGTATCCACAGCGTCTATTAAAACATTCCCAAACTAGATACCGTGGATTTATGGCAGCATTCGCACAAAACTGAAAGCGTGAACCACTGCTTTTAATCAGGGCAAGGTGACCGGAAACATGACCAAAAACCATCAGTGTAGCTATTCCCTCCGCAAGGCAATCAAACAAGCTAAGCGTCAGTATAGAGACAAAGTAGTCGCAATTCAACGGCTCAGACACGAGAGGTATGTGGCAGGGTCTACAGTCAATCACGGACTATAAAAGGAAAATCAGCCACGTCGCGGACCAGGATGTCTTGCTCGCAGACAGACTAAACTTCTTTGCTCACTTTGAGGACAACACAGTGCCACACACAGCCCACTACCAAAACCTGCGGGCTCTCCTTCACTGCAGTCAACATGAACAAAACATTTAAACCAAATCAATCCTTATCCCCCACATGCTTCAACCATATCAACTCCACCCTACCTGACACCCTAGACTCACTCCAATTTGCTTACAATTTGCACAGACGACGCAATCACACTGCACTAACCCATCTGGACAAGAGGAATACCTATGTGAGAACGCTGTTCATCGACTACAGCTCAGCATTTAACACCATAGTACCCTCCAAACTCATCATCAAGCTCAAGACCCTGGGTCTCGACCCCGCCCTGTGCAACTGGGTCCTGGACTTCCTGACGGGCCGCCCACAGGTGGTGAGGGTAGATAACATCTCCACCCCGCTGATCCTTAACACTGGGGTCCCACAAGGGTGCGTTCTCAGCCCTCTCCTGTACTCCCTGTTCACCCACGACTGCGTGACCATGCACGCCTCCAACTCAATCATCAAGTTTGCAGATGACACTACAAGGAGGAGGTGAGGGCCCTCGGAGTGTGGTGTCAGGAAAATAACCTCACACTCAACATCAGCAAAACAAAGGAGATGATTGTGGACTTCAGGAAACAGCAGAGGGAGCATCCCCCCCTATCCACATCGAAAGGACAGTAGGGGAGAGGGTAGAAAGTTTTAAGTTCCTCTGCATACACATCACGGACAAACTGAAATGTTCCACCCACACAGACAGCATGGTGAAGAAGGCGCAGCAGCGCCTCTTCAAGCTCAGGAGGCTGAAGAAATTCAGCTTGTCACCAAAAACACACAAACTTTTACAGATGCACAATCGAGAGCATCCTGTCGGGCTGTATCACCGCCTGGTACAGCAACTGCTCTGCCCACAACCGTAAGGCTCTCCAGAGGGTAGTGAGGTCTGCACAACACATCACCAGGGGCAAACTACCTGTCCTCCAGGACACCAACACCACCCAATGTCACAGAAAGGCCAAAAAGATCATCAAGGACAACAACCACCCGAGCCACTGCCTGTTCACCCCGCTATCATCCAGAAGGCGAGGTCAGTACAGGTGCTTCAAAGCAGGGACCGAGAGACTGAAAAACAGCCATCACTAACATTGAGTGGCTGCTGCCAACATACTGACTCAACTCCAGTCAATGAGAAATTGGATGTAATATGTAATAAATGTATCACTATGTATCACTAGCCACTTTAAACAATGCCACTTCATATAATGTTTACATAGCCTACATTACTCATCTCATATGTATATACTGTACTCTATACCATCTACTGCATCTTGCCATCTTGATGTAATGCATCACTAGCCACTTTAAACAATGCCACTTTTATGTTTACATACCCTACATTACTCATTTCATATGTATATACTGTACTCTATACAATCCACTCCATCTTGCCTATGCTGTTCTATACCATCACACATTCATATATTTTTTATGTACATATTCTTATTCATTCCTTTACACTTGTGTGTATAAGGTAGTTGGTGTGAAATTGTTAGGTTCGATTACTCGTTGAAAATTACCGCATTGTCGGAACTAAAAGCACAAGCATTTCTCTACACTCGCATTAACATCTGCCAAACGTGTATGTGACAATTTTTTATTTATTTGACCTCAGTTGTTTTTTTACCCCCCCAGCATACATTGGCCCTCAAATCTGAAGCTGTGTAGCTCTGGTAGAAGTATCATAACAAACCATGCATACAGTATGTGTGTTTCGGTGATGGTAGGTAGATCAGTACTCACAGGAGCCCACGTCTCCTTGCAGGTGTAGGATCTGCGGTACTGGCATAGTGAGGACCACGGAGTCAAACTGCTCCGGGGCCCCGCCCTTTCGACACACCTCCCAGATGGCACCCTTCTGGTAGATGTGGGTAACGTGGTGGTCAAAGAACACCTCTGCCCCTGCTTGGGTGCAGAGACACAGAGTTGGCATTGTTGCAGTGAAAGACAGGGATAGGTGGAGGAAGAAAAAGGAAAGAGAGTCAGTGAGGATGAAATCCAGAGAGGATGTCAAATATTGAGAAGACTGTTTGATTGTGCCCCACTGGGGAAATGATTAAAACTTTGTGGTTAATAATACATACATCTTGGATATGGTTACATACACTCTCTGGCACACATGGTGATGCCAAGAGAGTTCTAGAAAGGCATGCTACCTTACTTCATTCCATTCCCAAATTACAGATAATGAGGAGAAAAATGCAGGAAGAGATTGTGAATTAGAGAAAAGATGCACAACTCCTCTCCCTGAGGACGCAGAGTTGTACATTCCAGAATTAGACTACAGTATAAAGAAACAATTTTTCTCTTTAAAAATCAAGAACAAGGTTAGGAGCATCATAAAGGTCCAGAAAAAATATATAGATAGAACCCTCAACCTTTTTTTTGTGGAGACTGGAGATAAAATAACAGTTGTTGCCAAAGGGTTGTTATTTGATCTGCTAATAGTGTACCATTAGGTTTTGTCCTATTAGTTGATGACTCTACTGATTAATCAGATGTGGAGGTAGTATATCAGGCCTCTATTCATCATTCATAACTCATTCTAAAAGGCCTGGAGTGGGTAATACTGTAGATAGCCCTACTTTGTTTGGCCTGCTAACAACTTGCGACCCACGACCTCTTATAACATTCCATGGCTTTGACCTAGCGTGACACTCTGCTGTCTTTGAATTTCAATGACATTATTTGTTATCACTTTTTTTGATCTTGTATGACATTCACCTTGATTTACTGAAATAGACACTTCAGTAGGGGTGAATCCGGGTTAATGACCTAATCATTACTGACCAAGTTAAAGGCAATATTTGGATTAACTGATTCATCTTTTTTCAGAACTTGTTGTCAACTAAAAGCATTAGCTAATCAATCAGTTTGATTAATGGATTCGTCTTTACAGCCCTAGTTTTGAAGTCAAAGCAACATCCTGCAATGTCCCTGCTTGATATCTAGTTGGGCTAGGCCTTCATTATCTCAACTCAGTAAAGTTTAGACACAATATAAATCACCCTATGAAATCTGGCCTGACTCCCTCCTCGCCCTCTAGGAACTTGGACAAATAAATGAAAGCTGAATGAGTGGGAGGACATGAACCTCAGGACATGAGCTTCTTGCAAAATATTTGTTTCATTAAGAAGAGAAGGAAAACATCTGTGAAATACTCTGTGAAATAAAATGACGCAAGTAAATCATTTCTCCAACAAGGTCCTTGTCGAAGATATTTGAGACTGACATAACGTGTGCTCTTCAAATACAAGGTAAAAGGGTAGGAGACGGGCTACCTGACTGCTTAAGGAAATGTTTGACGATGGCGGACACTCCTGTTGGACTGACATAGTTTTTATGGCCTCCGTCCTTCATCACCTCCCCTTCCACAGAGGAAACCAGAGGCTTCAGAACACCATGGGCCAGCAGCTCTTCATAGAAGCTGAAACACAATGGGATGAAGATGAGAACCATCTTGGAACACAAAGGATAACTTGCTCAAAGTTAACAAAACAAACAGACCCCAATGGATGGACACATTTGTTGCGTCCCCTAACAAGTATCATTGGTCAAATGTAAAAAATATATTTAAAAAAAAAACTGATTATGCTAGTAACATACTGCCATAATCGTTATGGTGCTGTGGGTAATAGGTAGACCCTAGAACAACAGATTTGAGAAGTTTGGGACATGATATGCATTGATTGCGGAGTACAGTACTTTTGATGCATTTTGGCATAGTATGTCGTGGCAGTAATGTACTGTGCACCAAGATCAACTATACAGGAGGCATCAGACGGACTTCTGCTGGTGGACATCCTTCCTCCTGCAACACAGAAACTATGTATAAACAAAAACATTTAAATGATATTTACTCAAATTACATATCAATAGACTGACTGGAAAAATAGACAAATTATAATAGTTTACTGATGAGATTTCATGAGTTTTGTTGACAACATTCACGTCAACTCAAACAAAACATCTGTGTGTGGGCCTATGACTGTCACAGGAAGGTCCACAGCAGCAAATGTATAGATAGATAACTTTATTGGTCAATTGTACACAAGGTCCAACTGAAATTTGACTTCTGCTTTTAACCCAAAGCCTCCGACACACACACACACACACACACACGGGTGCGGGGGGCTGCCACACTGGATGCCCAGGGAGCTGTTGTGGTGGGGGGTTAAGTGCCTTGCTCAAGGGAAACAACGACAGACAATGGCAACTGCTCGGTTGCTGACTAGCCTCTCTAATCGCTACGCTACCTGCCGTTTAGGGTTATATAACCTATACATTAGGGTCAAATATTATATCTTTCTAAAAACCAACATTCTCGGGTACAACTTCTAGCCCCAAGCCATCAGATTGCTAAATAATCAGTTAATGGTTTTATTTGTTTTTTATTTAACTAGTGCATATCAGTTAAGAACAAATTCTTATTTACAATGACGGCCTACAATGGTACCCAAACTATCTGCACTCACTAGACTGTATATACAAACCATATACATACACACTCACTAGACTGTATATACACACACTCACTAGACTGCATATACAAACCATATACACACACTCACTAGACTGTATATACAAACCATATACACACACTCACTAGACTGCAAATACAAACCATATACATACACACACACACACTAGACTGTATATACAAACCATATACACACTCACTAGACTGCATATACAAACCATATACACACACTCATGCAAAACACTACATTGACAATCCCACACACATTTACTACATACGCACACACACACATATTTTGCTGCTGCTACTCTGTTCTTTGTTTTACTCTTATTATCTATCCTGATGCCTAGTCACTTTACCCTGCCTTCATGCACATATCTACCCCAAATACCTCATACCTCTGCACATGGTTGATTTTGACCCCCCAAAAATTGACAAAAATAGGAGCATGTGTGTTTACTGAGTCTGCCAGATGAGAGACAGTAGGGATATTCTCATGATAAGTGCGTGAATTTGACCATTTTCCTGTTCTGCTAAGCATTCACAATGTAATGTAATGAGTACTGTTGGGTGTAAGGAAAAATCAGTGGTGTAAAGTACATAAGTAAAAATACTTTCAAGTACTACTTGTGGTCGTTTTTTTTGTATCTGTACATTACTTTACTATTTTGATTTTGGACTTTTACTTCACTACATTCCTAAATGAAATAATGTACTTTTTGCGCTACGCCACTGAACTTGACCATCTCATTTGTACTGTTCTCTATAGAATAACCACGCAGCCGGCATTGTAATTATATAATTTTGTATGGCAACTTGCATCTGGCCAACGCACTGTACATTCTGTGCATTGCACCATTGTGACACTCATTATTGCCTCGTGTAGCGGTATGCTACGCTTCTGCTTCGTATACATTGTATCTAAATAAGTCAAAATGTAAGAACTTTGTCGGCAACTGACGCAAACTTACCTGCTCCTCCCGATTTATCCCAGACAACAATAACTTTGTTTGGCATTTCTCTTCGCAGAAGACAAGCGCATAAACTGCCTGTCAAACCTGCACCAACTATAAGAACTCGAGACATTATGACCTGAAATATAAACTATTTTCTTTGACAATATTTGACCGCACCAAGCTTATTTGGGCGTGTTTGGTAACACTGCAGATTTCACCTCTATCCTATAATTGTAAACATGAATGGCTGTTGGCCGACCGAAATGTTCCCTTGGTTGTATGCAAGGAGAAACAGTTTATTGAAGGAAAATAAACAAACCACTTCGTTCCCATTACAAAATCGCACTGAAAACGTTATTGTTACATCTACATGACTGACTAATTAGGCTACTAATCACCCATTGTGGTTGATACAAGCCTTGCAACAAGTCGGCAATAAAACCAGCAGGATGTGTAATCATTACACCGGACACATGCAAAGCGCAACGGAAACTAGCGTTTATATTGGACAGGTTCAGGAAATAGGGTGGGACCTAACCGAAACTGTCCAATAGAAACGCTTATTTTCGTTGCAAAACAGAACGTTTTTTAACATGAATAATGATTACATCCCACTGGTGGCTCTGACGCTTTATCACGCTGCTGCTCTTGTGATTTATTCCTCTTTCGTCGGCCAACCAAGAATAATACAGTATTCTAATTCTACACAGTTGTCCGGGTAAGTGTTTGGACACATTGTAGCTAACGTAAATTATATTTTTGGGGATATAGGCTATTTGATAGCTGATAAAAATGTTTGCGTTTTCCATATATCACCAACGTGATATGTGGCAATAGTTTAGAAGTTGTCAGTGTCAGTGTGGAAGGAATGTCAACAATGGCCTACTGAATGAAGCCTTTGTCTGACTACTCATCCTGAATTTCATTCCGCTGCTTTATAATCGCTCCATACATTCATCATGGAGAAGAAACGCTAGTTTGGCCGGAGCGATCCGGAAGCCTGTAGGTTAGGTCAACGCATGTTGTAGGTTAGGTCTAATGAACCTTTTTCCTTTGTAAAGGCTAGAGATTTAAACTTTCACTTACTCATGAAAATCCTGGTGTTATATCAAACGTATCTTAAACTCTTCACAACAACTCATTAAAATGCATTTTCTGCTCTATTGACTGCAAAGGCAACCTTATAATCCAATTTGTTGTTCTCTAACTAATCGGCTATGAGACTCAATCATTTTTATTTATTATTTTACCATTATTTAACTAGGCAAGTCCGTTAAGAACAAATCATTATTTTCAATGACTGTCTAGGAACTGCCTTGTTCAGGGGCAGAACAACAGATTTTTACCTTGTCAGCTCGGGGATTCGATCTTCCAACCTTTCGGTTACGAGTCCAACGCTCTAACCACTAGGCTACCTGCCGCACCAAATAGCTCAATGTCAAAATCTGGACCCACTCAATAGCAGTATTTATAGCATTGTCAGCTCGGGGATAATTCTTGCCACAATCCCAAAATCCTTTGATATTACAGAAACATATGGCTAACTTTGAACTTGTATCAAATGCAAAAACACTATCAAGCCATATCTCATGGCTAAGAGAAGTAAAGGCAGCTGACTAGCATCTGTGAAATCCAAAGAGTAGCAAGATTTGGGATTGAGTAGCAACATTTACATTTACATTTAAGTCATTTAGCAGACGCTCTTATCCAGAGCGACTTACAAATTGGTGCGTTCACCTTAAGACATCCAGTGGAACAGCCACTTTACAATAGTGCATCTAAATCTTTTAAGGGGGGTGAGAAGGATTACTTTATCCTATCCTAGGTATTCCTGAAAGAGGTGGGGTTTCAGGTGTCTCCGGAAGGTGGTGATTGACTCCGCTGTCCTGGCGTCGTGAGGGAGTTTGTTCCACCATTGGGGGGCCAGAGCAGCGAACAGTTTTGACTGGGCTGCGCGGGAACTGTACTTCCTCAGTGGTAGGGAGGCGAGCAGGCCAGAGGTGGATGAACGCAGTGCCCTTGTTTGGGTGTAGGGCCTGATCAGAGCCTGGAGGTACTGAGGTGCCGTTCCCCTCACAGCTCCGTAGGCAAGCACCATGGTCTTGTAGCGGATGCGAGCTTCAACTGGAAGCCAGTGGAGAGAGCGGAGGAGCGGGGTGACGTGATAATGTCATTTATTTGGAACCGTTTTCCTGTGTGTGGGTGGCAGAAATATTCACACTTCATCATGTTGTTGCACTGTGCGCCACCTCTGCATTTATAGCTACCATTCAGAAGAGGGCGTTTCTTTTGGGGTTGGCTGTTGGCATGGAACAATTTGTCGCGTAAATTGCTACCTCTCCTATATACAATATAAGTGGTGGGTTCTTAAATTCAGCTGGAAAAACTGGGTCCGGTGATAAAACATGCCAGTGTTTCTTGACAGCATCTCCCACTTTGCGCGAGTTCAAAGTATGTGTGGTGGTGAACATTCCAGAGTGTTCTTTAGCTCTAGTGTTTGTTTTTTTGTAGCAGTTAATCTCGTGTTTTCCCTAATGCCAAATTAAGAGCTTCATCCACACATTGTGGAGTGTAGCTTCTTCCTAGAAACCTTATACACATCTCCGCTGCTGTTTCTAGACAGTCCTCGGTGGAGTGGAATATAAAGCAAAGTCTGAAAAACTGGCTTCTTAGAAGTCCTCTTTTTAATGGCCCAGATTTAGATTGCAATAATCTCGCTTAACCCAGAACTAAAATCTTGCGTTATTATTATGGTCGATGAGAGATTAGGATTGCAATGATACGTTTAATGTATTAAGTACCCTTTGACCATGTTTATATTTCCAGGTGTGTGCAGCTGCATAGGTCTTGACATAATGTGGTCAGAAAATGTATTTTTCATTTTTTAGAGGTTTATAACACATGTAATTATGTTTTTCAGAGTGAACATGGTGTGGGTCCTACTTTTAGTGGCTTTCCTGAACACTGGAGCGGTCCAGTGTCAGAGATCCTCGCTGAAAGACAGTAAAAGACTGGACCCAGAGGTCAACATGAACATTGTGAGTTAGATCAAATCAATAACAGAAGCTGTGTTCTCGTAAACAAAGTGGCCAGATACTGACAAATTGTATTTATCCAAACTTCAAAAACACTACCGGACTTCTTGGTTCATAGAGCTCATTAACAATTCATAGAACTAGGCAATCTTCTGGGCCACACAAACAAATAGTCATGGTGGTTACCTCATGTGGGGAGTACTGTTTTAGCCCACATTCTGCCCTTTATACCCCATATATCCCATGAGTTATTTCAAGGAATGTGATAGTGGGGCTGTTGCCATGACTGTTTTACCGGCAATCAGTAGTCATTACCGCAGTCAAATGAGTAACTAGGCTTCTCCAAAACTGCAGTCTGATGGTCTTTAGTAGCCCACCAGACTTGCTAACGGCCAGTTGCTAATGACCTGGTACTCGGCGCTCTATTTAAGCAATAAGGCATGAGGGGGTGTGGTATATGGCGTCGTGCCTTGACACAGCCCTTAGCTGTGGTATATTGGCCATATACCACAAACCCCGAGGTGCCTTATTGATATTATAAACTGGTTACCAACGTAATTAGAGCAGTAAAAATAAATGTTTTGTCAAACCCTTGGTATATGGTCTGATATACTGTGGCTGTCAGGCAATCAGCTCTCAGGGCTCAAACAACCCAGTTCGTAATGTCCATCTAATCACTCTGACATCAATGCAAATGCCATTGAAAATCGAACCAAACACTTCTTGAGAGCTCCGGCATTCAGAGTTTGAATATAATAGGCTCACCTGTTGCAGAGTGAGAGCCAGCTCCTCACAGCTGGTTGATGCATGGAGTGAAATAAGTGTTCGTATAAGCCCATGTTGCATTTCTATAGGCTATGCAATTGTTTGAGAAAACAGCAGAGTTTTGATGGCTTCTATTAAAAAGTAGAGGATCCCATCAGCGTTCTTAGGCTAGGCCTACTATATTTATTCCTCAACTTTCCTAATATTAAGCAAATTTTTTCGCTTTGCAGCTGGAGTAGCCTACCTGGCTGGCATGTAAGTGAACCGCAGGAAAAGCGGCCTCCTTTCTCTATTCAAGTACCTATGGATGACTTGTTCATTATTATTTATATTTTTTTCTGTTCTGACAGATGCATGATAATGGCCCATTCAAAACTAATTTCGCAAATATATTATGATATGTAAAGACAAGATTAAATTGAAAATAGTCTGAGGGGTGAGAATATTATCATGTGAATGATGCCCAGTGTGTGCAGTCTAAGGCAAGAAACAGCAACTTTTTTCCCCCCTGACTTTTTCGAATCATAGTTGCATGCATCATGTAGCCTAGCCCATTGGCCTATATGTTTTGATAAGGTTTGTATCACAACTACAGTTATGCCCATAGGGCTAGAACCCCTGGAATAGGGTTGGAGAGCCCAAAGCTTACAGAGCCAAGTGAAACGTGTTCTTGTAAACTCAGTCATTACACAATTGCGTGTGAAAACAGAATTTTGACTGGGCAATATTTAATAGAGAATCCCAGCTTTCTCATGCTGCTATAGCCTATTTATTGCTCAATTCTTAAAATTAGGCACATAAATTCACTTTACAACTGGTGTAGTCTACCTGCACTAAAATACTGCTGGATTACAGGCCTTTGGTCACTTAGTTCGGTTGTTTTCTTTATAAACTGCTGGGTTATTGATGCTGGGTTATTGATGCTGGGTTATTGAGCTATGACCCAGCGGATCAGAAGACTAGAGGCATTTAGTAGGGGCGTGGCTTTCAGATAGTTCATTTTAGCCACCAATGGGAGTAAATGCCATTCCTGTTCATCTGTTTTGTAGACGGGTTGGGTGTTTACCTAAGAAACCGAGGCGTGCGCAACTATGGGCCAAAACAGACATGGGTGGCATAGATTGTTGACAACATGTAAGCTACATTTCGTCTCCAATGTTTATTGAAAACATAAATACATTTGCACAATGAGAACTTGTCTCTCAAATACATTGTTACAGTTGATGGTAAGCTAGCTAGTGAATTTTAGCCATATTAGCATTGACATGAAATTAGTCAAAACACCTCAAAGCAAGACATGGTATCAATCGAGCTGAAATGAGCCACTTCCGATTCCCCAAATGGCAGTTTCTTGTCATTCTTGCTAGCAATCTGGCCATCCAGAATCACAACAACACTCCCCATGGAAGCGCGCACATTGTTTTCATGACATTGTCAGCTAACCCATCTATAGTTATCACATGTTGAGGTTCAACATTTACATTGTTGTAGCTTCAATGAGGCTTACAGCAGAGTGTAAATTCCCTAAAATACTATTTGAATCCCATTGTTGGATACAATAAGGTGTTATACCTTATTATAAGAAATAATCTTCATGTTATAGAAGAATGTGTAAAATGCAGTAATTTCAAATGTTCAGTATGTTCATTTAACATGATGAACAGGAATGACATTTATGCTCACGGGTGGCCAATTAGATCTGCCCTAAAGCCACACCCCTAACAAGCCACACCTCCTGAAAACAACTTAAGGATTTAATTCAGCTGCTAGGTCAACCAAGCATGAGAGTTCTCATTTACAACTGCGACCTGGCCAAGATAAAGCAAAGCAGGTCGACACAAACAACACAGAGTTACACATGAAATAAACAAACATGCAGTCAATAATACAATAGAAAAAGTCTATATACAGTGTGTGGAAATGAGGTAGGATAAGGGAGGTAAGGCAATAAATAGGCCATAGTGGCGAGATAATTACAGTATAGCAATTAAACCCTGGAGTGATAGATGTGCAGAAGATGAGTGTGCAAGTAGCGGTACTGGGGTGCAAAGGAGCAAAATAAAATAACAGTGTGGGGAATGAGGTAGTTGGGTGGGCTATTTACAGATGGGCTATGTACAAGTGCAGTGATCTGTGAGCTGCTCTGACAGCTGGTGCTTAAAGTTAGTGAGGGAGATATGAGTCTCCAGCTTTAGTGATTTTTGCAGTTCGTTCCAGTCATTGGCAGCAGAGAACTGGGAGGAAAGGCGGCCAAAAGAGGAATTGGCTTTGGGGGTGACTAGTGAAATACACCTGCTGCGTGCTACGGGTGGGTGATGCTATGGTGACCAGTGAGCTGAGATAAGGCGGGGCTTTACCTAGCAAAGACATATAGATGACCTGGAGACAGTGGGTTGGGTGACGAATATGAAGCGAGGGCCAGCCAACGAGAGCATACAGGTCGGAGTGGTGGGTATTATAGGGGCTTTGGTGACAACAGATGGCAGTGTGATAGACTGCTTCCAATTTGCTGAGTATTGGAAGCTATTTTGCAAATGACATTGCCGAAGTCAAGGATTGGTAGGATAGTTAGTTTTACAAGGGTATGTTTGGCAGCATGAGTGAAGGATGCTTTGTTGCGAAATAGGTAGCAGATTCTAGATTTAATTTTGGATTGTAGATGCTTGATGTGAGTCTGGAAGGAGAGTTTACAGCCTAACCAGACACCTAGTTATTTGTATTTGTCCACATATTCTAAGTCAGAACTGTCCAGAGTAGTGATGCTGGACGGGCGGGCAGGTGTGGGCAGCGATCAGTTGAAGAGCATGCATTTAGTTTTACTTGTATTTAAGAGCAGTTGGAGGCCACGGAAGAGAGTTGTATGGCATTGAAGCTCATCTGGAGGTTTGTTAACAGTGTCCAAAGAAGGGCCAGAAGTATACCAAATGGTGTCGTCTGCATAGAGGTGGATCAGAGAATCACCAGCAGCAAGAGCGACATCATTGATGTATACAGAGAAAAGAGTTGGCCCGAGAATTGAACCCTGTGGCACCCCCATAGAGACTGCAAGAGGTCCAGGCAACAGGCCCCCCGATTTGACATACTGAACTCTGTCTTAGAAGTAGTTGGTGAACCAGGCGAGGCAGTCATTTGAGAAACCAAGGTCTGCCGATAAGAATGTGGTGATTGACAGAGTCGAAAGCCCTGGCCAGGTCGATGAATACAGCTGCACAGTAATGTCTCTTATCTATGGTGGTTATGATATCGTTTAGGACCTTGAGCGTGGCTGAGGTGCACCCATGACCAGCTCGGAAACCAGATTGCATAGTGGAGAAGGTATGGTGGGATTCGAAATGGTTGGTGATCTGTTTGTTAACTTGGCTTTCAAAGACCTTAGAAAGGCAGGGTAGGATAGATATAGGTCTGTAGAAATTTGGGTCTAGAGTGTCTCCCCCTTTGAAGAGGGGGATGACAGCGGCAGCTTTCCAATCTTTGGGGATCTCAGACGATACGAAAGAGAGGTTGAACAGGCTAGTAATAGGGTTTGCAACAATTTTGGTGGATCATTTTATAAAGAGAGGGTCCAGATTGTCTAGCTCGGCTGATTTGTAGGGGTCCAGATATGGGGGGGGTGCATTCTAAACCAAATATAATTCCACACATATATTAGTAGGCTCTATTTAAAGACTATATTAAATTGAGAATAGTCTGATGGGTGAGATTATTATAATGTGCTTGACAAATTGTGAATGAGGGAATGTGTGCATGCAGCCTGTGCAAACAATCTGAGCAGAGCACATGCCTTTCATGCAATCTTTTTTATTTTTTTCAAATCATCATTAGAGCCGCATCAATGATGTGGTATCATGCAGCCTTGGAATGTATTAGAAATGAAAACATTTACACTGTATCGCAACTAGAGTTGCTGAATGTGTTTACGTTAATTAACCGCCAATTACTGTGAGACCGGCATGGGAGTTACCGGCTGACAAAATGTCATGGGAAGTCCCTCTGTCATGTGTCGAATTTCAGCATAGATGCATCTCTAGATAGGACAATATCACAGCCATATGATATACCTAAAACCTTCAGTCTAAGATCTGTCCTAATAAAACTGAAAAAGCTATATAAAAATGTATAAATTGCAGTAAAATGTATTTGTCTGTATCCTCTTGCTCCAGTATTTCTATATAATAATGCTAATAATTATTATAATTTAATAATATAATAATTATTATTATTATGGGTTGTTTGTTGTAAGCTAAAAGAGTTTTTTGATAGGCATTCATTCACTTTTCAAGAATGGATTTTAAGGGACAAATGGTGATTCTGTGTGCTTAGTGATATCAGTATCATTTGTGCTCCAGGAGCACATACAGGCATACAGTAGTTGAAATATTTGACATGGTAAACAATCAAATGCAATCACCACACTTTGTCAGAAAATATACAATGTATGTTTATTCATATATAAGGTGTGCCACTGGTAAAATAAACGTGTGGATTTGGGCCTGGTGCATGTCAGTGGTTATCCTTAAATCTTTGATGAGCACAGTAACACAATATGCTGAATCTAGTGTCTAGTTAGTGTAGTTTCCAATGACAAATACTGTATACTGTCTCAGTGATATAATCCTAATACAATTCCCAGTAGTAATGGTTCTCACATGCTAATGTTTCTTTCTTCCATTGTAGGCCTGAAAGCACATACCCTCTCAATAGCTCTCCTTCCCACACGCAGGTCTTGTGACATACTCCCATTTCCCTATGTAAAACCAGACCCAAATGAGACAGAGCAGAACACCGATTCTCCCCTCCACCCCTGGGCCTCTGATACCTCCTCAGTGTGTGTTGAGCCAGCAGAAGTTTTATCACAGTCCCACAGTCAGTAGAATGTGTAGACTTGCAGCATAGAGGGAGGCAGGAAATGGTGGTGGGTATTAATTATGCATGGCTAGATTGCATGGCAGGCCTGGCCGGAACCAACAGGCTCACACGCTTTCTTTTGAAGGTCCAGATTAGCGTATATAATATCTGGGAATGGGCGTGTGGGAGGGAATGCAACAGGGGAAGAATGGATTTTTTTTGTGACATGCTGACTAGTAGAGGCAGCGGAAATAATGTTGTCTGCTTGAATTTTACTGTAATTTCACAGTGAGTAAAGTATGGTAATAGGGCTGTAAAATAAAGTGTTACCATAGAAACCCTTTCTGTCAGAATTCCCGAAAATATTTGACTGTTTGTTTGTTTTTGTCTTCTCTCTCTCTCCCACACAGAGTGAGATCATCAGGCATTGGGGCTACCCGACAGAGGAGCACGACGTCGTCACAGAGGACGGCTACATCCTGAGTGTCAACCGGATCCCGCGCGGTCTGAAGAACGGTGACGGTGGGCATCAAAAGATTCATGGCCATAGCATGGGGTTAATTCATATGGTCGGCGGCCTTAATTCTTTTAAACATGGAGTAGAGGTCTGCATTGACGTGCACTTTGGAAAGCCACGGCCTCTAGCCCTGTCATCAGATCCACATATCAAAGACCAACACACACACATAAACACCGTCACTAACATCTGAAGTGCCGATATTTCCCACATTGTCAAACATTTAGTACTGAGTCAAGATCCAAAATTGAAGTGGTCTTCAGCATTAGTCACTCTTGACAAGAGCGGAGGAGGAGGACTATATTTTGCAATTGCACCGCCCAGCCTACGCCTGACCTTTTGTTGTCAGAAGGTGGCTTGTCCTGTCATCACCAGCTATAATATCACATGCATCCAGTGAGGCTGTCGAGCTGCAAGTAGTTCACCTCTATGCTTCAATCATTTTGAGCCCAGACTATGATTGAATTGAATTTCTGTGGCGTTTTTACTTGTTTGGTATTCCTCATGATCCGTCCCTAGCATGAGCTGTTTCAAATGTGGCTCGGATCATTTTCAACCATCTCATTTATTAGGCTGTTGTTCTAATGTATTTACAGTGTATTTTCAATATGTGATGGGAAAAGTAATAGTTACAGTAATAAGGAAGAAATTCTTATATTTTAGTGTGTTAGGAATGCATAATGGTATTAAAAGTTTTAGATTTCTTCTTAAGAGCAGTTGTTGTCTTACAAGTTTAGGCGAAAATACCGTGATCCACCGCTTCTGTCAGGCGGAGCTACACTCGCTCTCCGGTTCCTACGAATCAGTATTCAGTTTCTCTTGCCTGTGTTGTCGCTGTATTTCATTAATAAGCAAAGTGATTGCTAAACCTCACACTAATCTCATTGGGGGAGACCATTCGAGTGCAAAACAAATTCAGATGCTATAAACTATGCTTTTTTTCCTGAACACAGTGTCTCATATCATTCTGAACAAGAACTCGTGTTCTCGACAGAGATCTCTCTGTAGGTGAATTTAAGTGCCTTGAGTATTAAACACTGGCCTTGGCTCCGGTCTTGTTTTCACTCCATTGGATTACTTTCCAAAACATTAATTAGTAAATGAACTACTTCAGTTGACCCTCTCCAATGATTTAAAATGCAAATTCAGTTTAGTGTTAATATTGACATTGGTTTGTCATTAGAAATGCTTCATAAACTAGCCAGGGGTTCCACTTGAAAGATACCCCCCAATACGATGTGATATGCCAGGGTTGAGCTAGTCTGGGGAGTTAAAAATCTCAATAATATATTGTGATATCCTCTAAATAAGTAAGGAGCCATCATGTTGTTCGTATCTCTTGATGCTTCTCGCTCCCTGCTCTGTAGAATGTGGCAGCAGCAGCACATCCAGTCAGGGAGGCAGCAGGGCTCTGTGATAGGCTGGAGATGCATCTCATTTCCTGTTGTCCCACTTCCCTTGCTCACACGGGAGAGCGTCTGGATCACTCCAAAGGAACACAGCAGAGCTGGAATTATTTCAGCCCCCAGATGGGGTTTTGTTCTGAAAACCGTGCTAGTTAGAAGAGCTAATGTTGGAAATCTTTGATGTTCAATCTAGGAGAGATACTGTAGATTTGGTCTTCTTGCACACAGCTACACTGTGGCGAAGTGGTTGAGACATATCATTCATAATGTATAACATTTGAACAGATAACACAGTGTTTATGTCTTTGACTATACATTAGACTATTGTTAAAACAAAATCCCTCTTTGTCCCTTTAACTCCTTAGCTATTGTAACAGTGAATGACAGTGTTTTAATACTAAAATAAAACATAGATACTTAATAGACACACACACACACCCATTTCACTGTAAGACAACAGTCAGGACTTCCCATCAGCACCCACTACAAAGCATTATGTGTGCCTCTTGGGATCACCTGGGAGTTCTGTTAAATCTAAAACATTATCCAGCAGCGTGCTGGAAATTCAAGTAAATGCAGTCTCGGCAACAGGGTAGGCTAGGGGTCCATTCCCTATATCAAAGTTCATTGATCACGTACACAGATTTGCAAGTGTTCTAGCAGGTGCAGTCAAATGCTCCGAAAGTGCAATAGAGGGATAGTACCCAATCCTATCATCTAATGGTCTGTTTATGCAACAGATCCTGTTTCTGACAGATTTCTGGGATTTTTAAAGCTCCCAAAAATGAACTGGGAGAGTGCTGAGCCACAAGGAGAAAGGCTGCCCTGCAGCTGGGGTGTACTGTAGCTTGGACAGACACGCCCTCTGGTGGTGACAGTCAACACAACACTTGAATTATGAATTGACCAGTTAGTTAAATCCACTTTCAGTTGATGTATTTTTGGTCATGTTGGAATGTGAATGGATTCTTCAGCCTTGTTTGAGAAGAATGGATAAATATTACATAACCACTATGTTATGCCTATGATCCTTGCTTTACTTTGCTACAATATTCACCCTATAGCAATGTGCTCAATTAAGTCAATTTCTCATCCTCCTAGATCCCAAGCCTGCAGTGTTCCTCCAGCACGGTCTCCTGGCTGCGGGGAGTAACTGGGTGACCAACCTGCCCAACACCAGCCTGGCTTACCTGCTAGCCGACGCTGGCTACGACGTCTGGATCGGCAACAGCAGGGGAAACACCTGGTCCAGGAGACACCTCACACTCAGCCCTGACCACGACGAGTTCTGGCAGTTCAGGTAGCTTCAAAGATTCATTCCACTTATACTGATCCTTGCTTGCGCTTCACGTCATGGCTATGCACCTAGGCCTGGATATTCACTCAGTGGCCAGTGTACCAGTGAGGTACACGAAAATGGTTAGCTCCTACAGAGAGTCACGAGGCTGTGGGGCAGTACAACAGCGGTGCGCAGAACGGCATCTCGGAACGCACAACTTGTCTGTCCTTGTCACTGATGGGCTATTGTAGCCCACAACCACACCGAGTTCCACTCCTATCAGCTAAAAACAAGAAGAAGTGGCTCCAACAGATCACCAACACTGGTCAATTGAGGAGTGGAAAAACATTGCCTGATCTGACAACTCCTGCTTCCTGTTGCGTCATGCTGATGGCAGATTCAGAATTTGGTGTAAGCAGCACAAGTCCATGGCCCCATTCTGCCTGGTGTCAACAGTACAGGATGGTGGCGGTGGTGTAATGGTTTAGGGAATGTTTTCCCGGCACACGTTTGGTCCCTCAAAACCAATTGAACAACGTTTCCACGCCCCGAAGCATTCAGGCTATTCTGGAGGCAAAGTTAGGACCGACCCGGTACTAGACCTAATAAACTGACCATATGAGTGTATATCCCCTGTGCTCACCAACAGAATCACAAGAGGTTCTAGTAGAAACGCATGATATTTGATATTACATGAAATGTGTGTTTAAATAGTCTTGTTATGGCATTTACTGAGTTTCTTCTGTTCTTTTTCTTCAGTTATGATGAGATGGCAAAGAAGGACCTGCCAGCAGTGGTCAACCACATTCTGAAGACCACAGGCCAGGAGCAGATCTACTATATCGGCCACTCTCAGGGAACCACGATTGGTGAGATGGCTTGATCGTTGGTTATGTGTCATATGACATGAAGCAGAATATTTTTCACCTGTAGTTTGGCACTGCTATCTATTCTACACTATGGTTTACCGTTTTAAACCATGAAATGTTTTTCTGACTGCTTGTCTCTGTCCCCGTAGCTTTTGTTGCATTCTCTTCCATGCCTGAGCTGGCAAGCAAAATCAAGATGTTCTTCGGCCTGGCTCCAGTGGCCACTGTGGCTTTCACTGCCAGCCCCATGAGCAAGCTCTCCATCTTCCCCGATTTCCTCATTTGGGTGAGTAGAAAATAAAATTGTCTTACACTGTATTATGTCACAATTTATTCATACAGTACGTCTAACCTGTTGCTTTACCTAACTTTGGCGGAATTTTTTTTTATTTGAACAATCGGTCAGAATCTTTGATTATTTGAATACTGACTAATGCTAATCCATTGTTTGGTTTCTGTATGCTAGGATGTGTTTGGGAAGAAGGACTTCATGCCTCAGAGTGCTCTCATTAAGTGGTTCGCCACCAACGTCTGCAGTAAGAAACCTCTTAGTGAGCTGTGTGGGAACCTCTTCTTCATCCTCTGTGGCTTCGATGAGCTGAACCTCAACATGGTGCGTCTCCACAGCTCTCACATTTTGGTTGTCGCTTTTTTATTAGTTTATTATTGTACAGTATTACTGTTGTAGACTTCCTTAAATCTATATTCCTCAAGCCAATTCTATAGGTATGAATGAAGATGGGGAATATATTTCTATATTTCTTTGTTTTTTGTCCAGACTCGCACACCTGTGTACACCTCCCACTGCCCAGCAGGGACCTCAGTGCAGAACATGATTCACTGGTCTCAGGTAAGAACATACCTGATGAGAGCCTATCAAAACACCCTGGATCCAATATGATTCACCTCACTTCTTCAAACCTATACATCCAGCCCCTGTTTGTTAAAACTGTCATGTAGGCCTACCCTAGATGCAACCTATATATCCAGGAAGGCTGGAGTGCAGGCAGCACAGTCTGAATCGAGAATGAGTTTGCTCTTCTTAAACCACGCTGTTCTAATAGCTCCAATACTGTACAAGCCTCCATTTCCTGAGCCGTGGAAGTAAGACGTCCAATCAAAGACCAGAGGGATCAGAGCAGACACAGCTTTGGATTAAGTTCACATCTGCAGTCAGATGTACTCCCCGACTGACTGAGTCTCCCGGGCAGACTTTACTCACAACACCCTGCTCTGAATCCCCTGTCTGGGGGCCTTTGATGTTCCTTTCCCTTTTACACATCTCATATCCTCCCTTACCAATCCCTCTATTCCCCTCCAACTCCCAAGCCTCCACTCCGTCCACACTAGGGTTGCTTGGCTACAGGTAATTTACCAAAGTTACTTGAATCTATGGTATCTTTGGTAATTTATACATGAATAACTTATTTTTTACATTTTATATATAGTCTTCATTTTCATATATACTCGTTTTCATATATATGTGTCCACTAGAAACGCATGGACAATATGGATAGACTATGTTTCCAGAGAAAATAGCCTAAATAATTTTTTTAAAGCATCTTATCAACAATAGCATTATTTTTTATTAACTATGCAAATATTCAAACTACAGTTTGGCTCCAAAACATTTACAACAAAGACATATTGACATAGTAAAATAAATACAATTATATAGAAATGTTCCACTTTGTCATTCTTTTTCATTTTAAAATCATCTTATTTGATTATTTTATATATTGTACATGTGATAAGGCCTGAGATAATTACAGACATATGTGATAATCGGAAGTACCCAAAAATACCTTGAAAGTTACAAAAATTCTGGTTGTTTCCAGGTTTCCAGTTATATACAGTGCATTTGGGAAAGTATTCAGACCCCTGGACTTTTTCCCCATTTTGTTATGTTACAGACTTATTCTAAAATTGAATAAATTGTTTTTTTTCCCATCATCAAACGACACACAATACCCCATAATGACAAAGCAAGAACAGGATTTTATTTGTTTTTTTTGTTGCTAATTCATAGAAATAAAAAAAACGGATTACATTTACATAAGTATTCAGACCCTTTTCTCAGTACTTTGTTGAAGCACCTTTGGCAGCGATTACCACCTTGAGTCGTCTTGGGTCTGACGCTACAAGCTTGGCACACCTGTATTTGGGGAGTTTCTCCCATTCTTCTCTGCAGATCCTCTCAAGCTCTGCCAGGTTGAATGGGGAGTGTCGCTGTACAGCTATTTTCAGGTCTCTCTAGAGATGTTTGATTGGGTTCAAGTCCGGGCTCCGGCTGGGCCACTCAAGGACATTCAGAGACGTATCCCTAAGCCACTCCTGAGTGGTCTTGGCTGTGTGCTTAGCATTGTTGTCCTGTTGGAAGGTGAACCTTCACCCCAGTCTGAGGTCCTGAGCGCTCTGGAGCATGTTTTCATCAAGGATCTCTGTACTTTGCTCCATTCATCCTTCCCTCAATCCTGACTAGTCTCCCAGTCCCTGCTGCTGAAAAACATCCCCACAGCATGATGCTGCCACCACCATGTATCACCGTAGGGATGGTGCCAGGTTTTCCTTCCAGACGTGGCATTCAGGCCAAAGAGTTTAGTCTTTGTTTCATCAGACCAGAGAATCTTGTTTCTCATTGTCCTAGAGTCTTTAGGTGCCTTTTGGCAAACTTCAAGCAGCCGGTCATGTGCCTTTTACAGAGGAGTGGCTTCCATCTGGCCACTCTATCATAAAGGCCTGATTGGTGGAATGCTGCAGAGATGGTTGTCCTTCTGGAAGGTTCTCCCATCTCCACAGAGGAACTTTGGAGATCTATCAGAGTGACCATCGGGTTCTTGGTTACCTCCCTTTCCAAGGCCCTTTCCCCTGATTGCTCAGTTTGGCCAGGAGGCCAGCTCTAGGAAGAGTCTTGGTGGTTCCAAACTTCTTCCATTTAAGAATGATGTAGGCCACTGTGTTCTTGGGTACCTTCAATGCTGCAGAAATGTTTCGGTACCCTTCCCAAGATCTGTGCCTCGACACAATCCTGTCTCAGAGCTCTATAGACAATTCCTTTGCCCTCATGGCTTGGTTTTTGCTCTGACATGCACTGTCAACTGTGGGACCTTATATATACTTTTTATTTATTTTATTTAACCTTTATTTAAGTCCGTTGAGAACAAATTCTTATTTACAATGACGGCCTACCCCAGCCACACCCTAACCCAGACGACGCTGGGCCAATTGTGCGCTGCCCTATGGTACTCCCAATCATGGTGATACAGCCTGGAATCACGCCTCTAGCACTGAGATGCAGTGCCTTAGACCGCTGCGCCACTCGGTAGCCCAGGTGTGTGCCTTTCCAAATCATGTCCAGTCAATTTAATTTATCACAGGTGGACTCCAATCAAGTTGTAGAAACATCAAGGATGATCAATGGAAATAAGATGCAACTGTGCTCAATTTCAAGCCGTATAAATAAAGTTTTTTTTTTTTTTTTTTGCAAACATGTCTAAAAACATGTTTTCGCTTTGTCATGATTGGATATTGTGTGTAGATTGATGAGGGAAAAAATAATTTATTACATTTTAGAATAAGGCTGTAACATAACAAAATGAGGAAAAAGGGAAGGGGTCTGAATACTTTCCAAAGGCACTGTGCCTTCCCTTCACAACCCTAGTCCTCCCCCATTCAGGATGCACGGCTCATGTTCATTGCTTACAACAGAGGCTTTCATGGAAACCGTTACATTATGAAGGGGGATATGTCAAAGGAGATTTTCGCTTTTATTTTCATGTTTGCAAATTTAATTTCCCAGATACTTTTTGATGCAGGGGAGTTATTATTTATGTCAAACCGACACTGATTTCACAAGCAACTGAGCAAAAACAGACGCTCGGGACATAAATAGATGATCTCAAAGACGTTGATAAATTATTCCTCAATGTTTCTGTGTCATAAATTATTACTTCATCCTGTTTATGACACAGTTTCACACCCAAGTCAACTATCATCGACATTCCGCTGTGTGAAAAGGAGTGGCACAGACATTCCTGCTGCACACAGACTTATTGACTTAAACACGCCCATTTTCCCCACTCAACGATTCAGTGGTGTTGAAATGAATGAACCTTGAGTAAAAGTCAATCCCAGATTTACCAAAGACAACTTGAACTTCACTGAAGGTTACCTACTGTTGGACTTGGTGCACATAGTACTCTCCCGTGGGCAGATTCTGCTTGTCGACTGAAGGATCTGCCGGGACTGAATAGGATCCGTGAGATGATGAGCAGCATTGGTTACATTTTAGTTTTTTTTGTCACTGGTTATTTGGACGTATCAGGATAGGGTGAAGGTGGTGCTTGAACTGCTTTGCACATGTGTCTTTTGCGAGGGTGGAGATTTTGTCAATTTCTAACATGTATGAACACAGAAGTTGATCACACAGCTGATCAAATTCCGTAAGATTTTACTTCTGGGTTAAGAGTTTCTACCTTTACATCCAGGACCACCACGTGTTCATCTACCTAGAGTCCAAGTATTTGTGATGTGTATTCTTTTTACAGGCAGTGCATGGTGGAAAACTGATGGCCTATGACTATGGGAGAGCAGGGAACATGGCTCACTATAACCAGGTAAGGCCAGCTCAGAGCTCATTAGTCAGTCAAAACACACACCACTTCACACTGAAGTTGTTTTCCAATGCTTTCAGAAGCTCCCACCTCTTTACTGGTCCATATCCACTGTTCCCTATTGGTCAATCGATGCCTTTAGCTGACATCTAGTCCATTCTTGTCTGCCCCCCTCCAGTCGACCCCCCCGCTGTACAACATCCAGAACATGAAGGTGCCTACGGCCCTGTGGTCCGGGGGTCACGACACCCTGGCTGACCCTAAGGACGTTGCCGTGCTGCTCACCCAGGTCCCTAACCTGGTGTACCACCGCCACATCGAGCACTGGGAACACCTGGACTTCATCTGGGGTCTGGACGCCCCCCAGGAGATGTACAGTGAGATAATCAAACTGATGAGTCAGCAGGACTTGGTGTGAACAGTGGATTGACAGGGAGAAATATGGCCAGTTTTAACCTCCGCTCTCAGCACACTAGCAGAAGCGATTTTAATACTGTATCTGAAACATATTGGGAGACATATCGCAGTGCCTGGGTGCGAGTGAGTACACACGTTTGTGCACTTTGTGTGTTTGTGACTATAAGCATGTGTAAAAGCGAGTCTTTGCGTGTGTTTGAGTAAGCCATGCTCTCAAGGAGCAATAATCATGTACCTCTAAATTGGGATGGTGAGGAAAACAAGCTGTGAGTTTAGGATTCAGTGTTGTGAGGAATCCTCTATTTTGATTTTACTACCACCGTCCTCTCTTTCAGAACACTTGAATGGATTTTAATGTCTTTAAAACAAAATAATTTTACCTTTTAACTAGGCAAGTCAGTTAAGAACTCATTTTTATTTACAATGACGGCCTACTGGGGAACAGTGGGTTAACTGCCTTGTTCAGGGGCAGAACAACAGATTTTTACCTTGTCAGCTCGGGGATTAGATCCAGCAACCTTTCGCTGACTGGCCCAACTCTCTAACCACTAGGCTACCTGCCGGCATTTAAGAATGTCCCAGGTCAGTGAAAATATACTAGTAACAAACATTACAGGTTATAATCCTCCATGAGATGCAGGTTATGAATGTAGCTTAAGTTATTGGTACATTATCATGAAAGGTCCAGGGTCCAGTTCAACATACAGTACCTCTCTCTACAGAACTTGCACTTTTCAAACTGTCATCACTAGGACTTTGTGTTGTTGTGTTAGTTAATGTTGCTGTGCCTTTTTTCATCAAACACATTCAATTTGGGTTTACCTGTCCCTACTGATACTTGTCATTTTGTTACATAGATGAAGTATTTTTATTGGATCTTAGGTAAGGAAGGGTGCCGACCAAAGAATGACTGACGTGTTTGTTCATTCATTTTCTACTTCCGTTGTGTTAGAACACTTATGTATGCTGCTTTTTAATTAATGTATCCAACTACTCAATAAAAATGTATTAAATCTGTTGTACAATTCAATTTATTGACAAGTGCTTAAGAAACTGAGTATCTACACATAGAATGCTTTAATCTGTAACAATGTTTAAATTCACTTACTCCTATGTACAATATCAAAACCAGGAACTCATCCGTTTCTAATTTACATATATTATACAATATTCAAATATTTTGAGACGCATAGTATAAATTCATTTAATGTCATATTTCAAGGAGGTTCAACCACGAGACTAAAAAACGATCTAAAAACAATTTCTTGGCCATTTATATTGGTATGAACCTTAACGAATGGTTGCTAGAGAGCTGAGGATAAAGTGTCGAATACGAACCATAGATCGTATACATATGAACAGAGATCCTTCCTCCGTCAGACAAAAGACGCCCGACGAGAAGGTGATGTTGCCATGGTGAAAAATTCTCCATCGTCTGCAAGCTCCCCCCCCCCTTCAGTCAGGCTTTTTCAGCATTGTAACAATCTTCTTGAACTGCAGTCTCCTTGCTATATCCAGTGGGGTCTCATCATCCTAAAGGACAGGATAACCACCAAAGCTTAGTGAAATAGTAACGTAAAATGTCCTCTTATGCTTTATCAGAGGCGTCGAGGAGGTTAGAGAATAGATTAGTAAGCTAAACATAATGCACTTTGCAAAAGTGACCTCACACCTACTTTGTTTTTAATAGAAACGTCTGCCTTTTTCTCCAGTAACAGTGGAACGAGTCTGTCACTCTTCCTCTGACAGACATAGTGAAGACCAGTGTTTCCCTGCTGAAATACACAGTGAACACAAAGGTCAAATAAGTCACACACAATGATCAGTAGCTCATCATTCTAATATTACAACTATATACTTCATCTCAGTACTCACATAGTCCACAGCGTCAACCTCCACTTTAGTGCTCAGAACCAGATTCATTAGTTTCACATTCTTCCTTTGCTTGTCTTCCTGTTGAAAGGAGGAAGGTTTATACCACAGTGACCAACAACACTTTCCTATTGCTCTTACAGTGTAGTCGGTGTGGCTGGTCTGGGAGCCATGGCTGATGGGAGACTAAAGACTTTGCCCCACTGTATTCTAAGGTCAGCGGTTCAAAGTATATCCTACCAGAATGAGGTATCCAATCAACAGAATTGGCATGAGGATAGTGATCATCAGGTAATCCAAGAAGGAAAAGGTCCTCTTTGCAGCATAGTGCAAACATGTCCTCTGTTTCTACAGGCAGACAGGGAGAGAGAGCATGGATCAGTGCCACACATTTCACAAGACGCACAGTTTTGACGACACTAACATATTTCTGTATTGTTTATTCAATTGCATCACCTAGTTGAGGAACATTCTCATTTCCATTGTAGATTCCTACAAACATTGAAGTAAAGGTCACACTTGGTCTGATAGTATCCTTTTTGATCTAATATTTACATATAAATGACATAGTAAATAATAACTACTGTTTGTGTATTTGGTAGTCATAGAAACAAGCATAAATAACTACTGTCCAAATGTCTCAGAACTGCATTTCCACTACCTTGTTCCTTATAGCTACATCTGCCTTCAGGTCCAAAAGGTACTTGACCATTCTGATGTTTCCACATCTGCAGGCAGCTATGATTGGTGTATCGCCAGATTCCTCATCTTGAACATTTAAAGTCTTGGCATCCTCTTTTAGAATGTGGTACACCTTTTGAAGGTCGTTATCGTAGGCAGCTTGGCAAATGGGCTGCGGAAATAAGCAAATGGTAGCATGTAAAGTAACTTCATAAACCCGTTCATGCATTTGTAGGCTACGTATGGTAGATCAATGCATGTTGATTAGTCTTGAATTCACACCTGGGTCAAGGGTTTATTAAAGGATAAAAAACAACAACAATGAAACAATGCCAACATCAGATACGGTAAGTGAGCCTACTGCCGTACTGAGAAGGAACCCTTCTGTAGCCAGTGGCAGATAAGATGAGCAGCAAAACAGGTCCATCCTGTCTCACTTCAGTTATAACTGTGAGACAACCGGCCAGCCCCTTCTTAGGTCACATTCTTTAAAAAACACAGATGACACCCGAGAGCGGTCAAATACAGGTCACCTCCGGTTTCTGTCAGATGGCTAGTGAAATATCATAGCTTATATGGGTATGGCCAACACTGCCCTTTAACAAGACAATGCATCTGTAGGAGACCCCGTCGCAGAGGTGCAACTTTCACATGACCCTCACAAATAGTGAAATTGCATTTTTGCCCCCCCCCCCCACACAGTTTTATCATTGCACTGTGATACAAAAAGCGGCATCAGTGTGCTTTAGGACCATGCGGATGCCTCAGAGCGGTTGGCTAGGCTGTTTGGTGGTTTCAGCCAACTAGATTTAGGGCCGCGTGGACACCACAGAGTGTGCGAACAGAGGCAGCTGTTGTCTATGTGTGTTATGTTTTTTCTCCGAGTTGTAAAAGCAAGTAGAACAGAAAATGACTACTTTTTATTTAACTGATGTAGCTGGCAAGGTAACTGCTGTTTGACTTAACAGAAAAAGAAAATCCCAGTGCTGAGCTAGTAGTGTAACTGACATGTAACATTAGCTAATGTTTGATCCCCTCTCAACTCAAGTTATATCTTAAGTGAATGAAAAAGCTAGCTAGCTAGTAACTAGCTACCACAGTCAGTTCAGCTCTAGCCTCTAGCTATCTGTCAGGTAGCAGTATCTAACAGTTGTTGTGTGTATGGAAATGTTTTGTAGCTTTTGTTTTGTACCGTTTTAACAGAAGTAAATTAACTTGGCTCGTTTTCGCCAGTTGATGTACCATAGAGCTAGCCAAAAGTTGGCTAACGTTATATATTATTTTTATCCTCAATCACAGTCAGTATAGAAATGTAACGTAATTGGTCTGTCAGTTTTCCTACATAATTCCCTACTTTTCACACTGACACAGTGTTTAACAGCTCTACAGGCTTCAGTGTCATGGAGGACACTCAGTAGAAAACACTATGCTCATCATGTCTTAGCACGATTAAATGGTGACAGCAGGGTCAGACAGCCAGGGAAGACCAGTCTACGGAGCTCAGGTGTATTTTTACAGATGCAACACTTTATTCTCTCGGTGCAGCAAACACTGGACAAACCAGAAGCTTCAAAGATTGAAATTATTTTAAGGCCGTCTGACAAACCTTAAGTTGATTTGCAAACTGTACCAAGGGTTGATAAGAGGCTTTTCCTAATGACACTAAACATGTAAAACAAAAATATGAGGAAGACCTGGGAGACACTATGGATAATGATGAATGGATACAGATATGTTTGAATGCCCAGTCATGTTCATATAATCTCAGACATAAATTACTGCATTTAAAGGCCATCCATAGAACATACTATATGTCAGTGAAACTGAATATCATGCATTCAGAAATGCAATACCTCTGCTGGAGGTGTAAAACATAAAAGGGGCCATATTTCAATGTGTTGTGAAGGCTGGCTGAATTCTGGCAAAGAGTATGTTCTTTATCTCAGCATGTCTACAAACTCTCCCTTCTCCCTGTTTTTCTTTGCTAGGAAATGTTGATACGGTAGACTTATCAGAAGAAACTGTGTAACCTACCATTTATAGCGGCATTGCCATTAATTCGAAGGTTGGTTATCCTCCCACAATGTCACAATGGTTGACAGTAATGTCAAGTTATGTATCAATAGATGTGATTTATTTCCAGATTAAGGGTATACTGTGCAACTTTCATACAGTTTGGATGTCTTATATGGAATACTGTGTAACAAAAGGAGTCTGTATTGAAAACATGCCCACGTCATGGGAGATACCTATTTAGGCAATCCCTGCTGGGCTGCTCAGTCCTGGCAATGGGGGTCTCTTGGTTGTCACTCTGGCCTTGGCCTAACACACCTGGAACCAATAATGAATGTTTCACTAAGATCCTAAAGCTGAGTGGGGTGTGTTGGGTTGGGGCGCTGTAGGGCGGTGGACCCATAGGGGCAGGACGGAGCTCTACAGTACCATTAAGCCTATGATATGAATTACAGTGATATGATTTACAGTGCCCCCCGTAATTATTGAGACAGTGAAGCATTTTTTATTCTTATGGCTCTATACTCCAAAAGTTTGGATTTTTAAATCAAACAATGACTATGAAGTTACAGTGCAGACTGTAAGCTTCCATTTGAGTGTAATTTCATCCATATCGAGTGAACCATTTAGAAATTACAGCACTTCTTGTACATAGTCCCCCATTTTAGGGGCGCAAAAGTATTGGGACAAATTCACTTGTATGTGTATTAAAGTAGTAAAATGTTGAGTATTTGGTCTCACATTCACAGCATTCAATGACGACATCGAGGTTGTGACTCTACAAATTTGTTTGGAAGCATTTGCTGTTTGTTTGGGTTGTGTTTCAGATTATTTTGTGCCCAATTGAAATGAATGGTAAATAATGTATTGTGTCATTTTGGAGTAACATTTATTGTAAATAAGAATATAATATGTTTCTAAATACTTCTACATGAATGTGGATGCTAACATGATTACAGCTAATCCTAAATGAACTGTGAAAAATTATGAGTGAGAAAGTTACAGATGCACAAACATCATAACCCCAAAACATTCTAACATCGCACCACTACACTAATAAAATAGCTTAGCATTTTTCAAGGGGTATGATATTTGTGTCTATAATTTTCTCACTCATCATTTATTCACAATTCCTTCAGGATTATCCATAATCATGGCAGCATCCAACATTCATGTAGAAGTGTTTAGAAATAGATATTCTTATTTACAATAAAAGTGAATGTAGGAAATGATGAAAGTCTTTCTGGTATTATGAAAAGTGTTTGCCTTATTTCATTTTCCTTCCTCTCTAAATGTTTTGTAAGTGTAGGCTGCTATCTATCATGTTCTACATACAATTCATTATGGAAGTACATGATGTGTTATGTTTATTAATTATAATTTAGCAGTGAATTTATTAAGTAAACCAGGTTAGTCGGCTATATGATGCAACGACTGCACCCATCTGCGATTCCCGACATCTGCTTTTCACTGGAATGTGGTTTGCACGAAATTAACTGTTTTTGTGATTTTCTTTCACCCTTTTTACTCGAGACACCGATAAAGTTGCCCGAATAGTGCTTTAAATATCGTAAAGGCTAGTTCCTGGAGCGCTACCATCATGTAGGTTTTCATTCAAAACCCAATCTAGCGCACCCAATTCTAATAATTAGCAGGTTTAAAAAAATGAGTCAGGTTAGTGACAACGGGTTGGAGTGAAAACCTACAGGAGGGTAGAGCTCCAGGAACAGGGTTGGTGAACCCTGGGCTACAGGTAGTGCTACTCAGCTGCGAGAAATTGCATCTACCTGGCTACACCTAGCAATCCACATGCTGCTTTGCTGAGGGACTGTATTGAGAGGCATCCTACTAAAACTTTCTCAGAGACTAAACAACTACACACAGACTAAAAAACGTTCCCATTAAACGTGTTTAAATGACAGCTCACCTCTGAATACACTATCCCCATGTCGCCTCTTCTTCAGTGACAAAATACTTTCCCTGCTAAAATAAAACACTTTACTTTTATTTTTAGAAGCCAGTCAAGTTCAAATTTCAGAGGTAGGCTAATATTTCCACAGCCGATTTATTCATTTTTCAGTTACGCACCTATCAGATTCATCATCTGGTTCCCCGCTAGTAACGCATCTACTGTAGGGTGTGGCTTGTTTGAGTCGTTACCATAGAACGTCACTTTATTTTTTTAGGTGTGTCTAAGGACCTTTTCAGGAAGATACGTTTGCCTACACAACCCGTATTAGGCTACAGTTGAAAGCTATTGCGATGCCAATTTTAACAAGACCAGGCAACAATTGTGGGTAAGCACTTTGTGTTAAGGCCTAACTGCAGTCTACTGTGGTATTTTGAACCCAGTAATTGTGGAATAACTTGGTGTAGGCCTACTACTGCTGTTGAATTGCAGTTATACTGCACTGTATCTCCAATTACACGGCAAAATTACTGCAGTAAAAACAACTTATTTTGGAAGCAGTATTTGCAGCATACTGGCCTCTGCAATCTCTTTTCATTTGTTCATTTGCATTGTCAACTCGTGCACAATTAATCTGATCAGCTATAGCCTACCGATAACAACCACAGCTGCAGGTAGCCTAGAGAAACCCTCTGCGCTCTGACCCACTCTGGCCAGTGGAAACGAAGCGGTAACATCATGTATTCATAGCCTAAGCTATGTACTGCATTTTATAGCCTAAAATAGGCTTATTTATTTGTGTTAAGAGATCATGTGAATGTGATCAAATTTTGTTTATGTTCTAGACCTTATCAATCCAAAATTATTGACTGGAATTAATACATCAACACAATAGTGATGACATACTGTATGAGTAACTTTTTAATTACAGATGCAAAGGCCTACACAGATGATATACATACGTCTGTATACATCATATATATCTAGCTAGTTTTTCTATGCGTCAAACCTCTCATCGGGGAACCCTAGATGTTTTACAATTTTGTTTTAGCCCTGAACTAGTTCACCTGATTTGGTCAGTGGCGCCCACATTTTATTTTAAATTAAAATGCATGTTATTTTGGCATTGTGTCACATATCAGTTTGCAAACAATGTAAAAATAATAATATAGAATTGAGTTAATAAAGCCGCATACAAACATGGTCTCTTTTTTGTTTTCTTGAGTAAGACAGCTCCAAAAAAATGTTTCAGCCTAGCTCAGTGCTTTCTGTGGTGGCGGGGCAAGCCATCAGAAAATACGGAGCGGTGCGCCGTGATTGGCTCAGTGTTCTGTCACTCATGGGGACACTACGTCACCGCCAAGTCTAAGGGTAGAGCTCGAAAATTCAAGCCCCTTGGGTACTGCCATAGAGTTACATTAGAAGTACCCATCCAAGAAGGCTCAAGGTCATTGGCCACAGATAAAACAACTTCAAATCACGTTATATCTACAGCATATTTGATTGGGCTGATCATGTTAACATCATACTTTCAAAATCTTAGCTAACAGTCATCATGAATCGAATCGAAAATCTACTGACAAATCCTTTTTATCCTTGTCATGTGAAGGGAAATAATGAAGAGAAAGTGTAGATAAAACATATTGGTGCTCATCGGCTAATGGACATAAACATTACACAACAACTTGGACATCACAAATTCAACAATGAGTGGTTTGGAAGGAATCAGTGGCTAACTGCAAGCATTGCAAAGCAATCAACCTGCTATTCAGTGGTTCCAAGTCTATGTCTCTTTTCCTAGTTTAAAATTATAAACATTCAACATTGGCCATGCTGTCAATGAAGCTCAAAACAACCGTTAACTCGGAACTGCAAAATCGGACTTTAGAGTTCAAGACAACTGGGACCTCGGGAAAAAACGAGCTACGACTGGGAAAATGCAATTTGAACTTTCATCCAACTCAGAATTATAAATCCGGAACTCGGGCCTCTTTCTAGAGCTACGGCCTGAATATCACTGACGTTCTACCTTGTCAGCTTGGGGATTCAAACTTGCAACCTTTCGGTTAATAGTCCAACGCTCTAACCACTAGGCTAAGCAGCCGCCCCAATGTATACTGTACTGTATACTGAAAACAATACTAAGTGTACGTTGTGTAGTAAGCTGTTAGTAGCCCATGTGAAACACCCTAATAATTTGGTCTATTTTCACCTCTTCATTTTGCCTACTGTTCTGACCTGGTGGTGCACATGTAGCCTATAACCTGTTTTTGAGAAATGTAATGATCAAATATTGTAAGAGCTTTCATTGTCTGCTTATATGCCCCCTTTATTTATCCTACAGTTCTGACTTGGTGTACAGGGAGAACACTAAGAACGGCCCATATTATGAATTCTGTCGCTGTACATTTCAAAAGTGCTGAACAAATAGTTATACGTTTGTCCTAGCTCGCTCATTGTCTTAATCGAAATTACAGATTGCCTCTTATCCGCATGTCGTCTCCTTATGCCATAGTTTGTACATCTCAATTGTCATTAGAAACCACATTAGTTTAAGTAAGTAAGCCAGTGAAATGTTTCGCTGCCAGACAAGGCTTAGTATCACGAAATGTTAAGAGTGCATCTCGAACATTTTTAAATAGCTTCCACATTCAAATAAATGTGGGTAGCTGAATGGGCTTCCATAGAAATATCTTCTTGTTGGGCAGCTATTCCCTCCGCAAGGCTATTAAACAAGCTAAGCATCAGTACAGAGACAAAGTAGAATCTCAATTCAACGGCTCAGACACAAGAGGCATGTGGCAGGGTCTACAGTCAATCATGGACTACAAGAAGAAACCCAGCCCAGTCACGGACCAGGATGTCTTGCTCCCAGGCAGACTAAATATCTTTTTTGCCCGCTTTGAGGACAATACAGTGCCACTGACACGGCCTGCAACGAAAACATGCGGTCTCTCCTTCACTGCAGCCAAGGTGAGTAAGACATTTAAACGTGTTAACCCTCGCAAGGCTGCAGGCCCAGACGGCATCCCCAGCCGCGCCCTCAGAGCATGCGCAGACCAGCTGGCCGGTGTGTTTACGGACATATTCAATCAATCCCTATACCAGTCTGCTGTTCCCACATGCTTCAAGAGGGCCACCATTGTTCCTGTTCCCAAGAAAGCTAAGGTAACTGAGCTAAACGACTACCGCCCCGTAGCACTCACTTCCGTCATCATGAAGTGCTTTGAGAGACTAGTCAAGGACCATATCACCTCCACCCTACCTGACACCCTAGACCCACTCCAATTTGCTTACCGCCCAAATAGGTCCACAGACGATGCAATCTCAACCACACTGCACACTGCCCTAACCCACCTGGACAAGAGGAATACCTATGTGAGAATGCTGTTCATCGACTACAGCTCGGCATTCAACACCATAGTACCCTCCAAGCTCGTCATCAAGCTCGAGACCCTGGGTCTCGACCCCGCCCTGTGCAACTGGGTACTGGACTTCCTGACGGGCCGCCCCCAGGTGGTGAGGGTAGGCAACAACATCTCCTCCCCGCTGATCCTCAACACGGGGGCCCCACAAGGGTGCGTTCTGAGCCCTCTCCTGTACTCCCTGTTCACCCACGACTGCATGGCCACGCACGCCTCCAACTCAATCGTCAAGTTTGCGGACGACACAACAGTGGTAGGCTTGATTACCAACAACGACGAGACGGCCTACAGGGAGGAGGTGAGGGCCCTCGGAGTGTGGTGTCAGGAAAATAACCTCACACTCAACGTCAACAAAACTAAGGAGATGATTGTGGACTTCAGGAAACAGCAGAGGGAACACCCCCCTATCCACATCGATGGAACAGTAGTGGAGAGGGTAGCAAGTTTTAAGTTCCTCGGCATACACATCACAGACAAACTGAATTGGTCCACTCACACTGACAGCGTCGTGAAGAAGGCGCAGCAGCGCCTCTTCAACCTCAGGAGGCTGAAGAAATTCGGCTTGTCACCAAAAGCACTCACAAACTTCTACAGATGCACAATCGAGAGCATCCTGGCGGGCTGTATCACCGCCTGGTACGGCAACTGCTCCGCCCTCAACCGTAAGGCTCTCCAGAGGGTAGTGAGGTCTGCACAACGCATCACCGGGGGCAAACTACCTGCCCTCCAGGACACCTACACCACCTGATGTTACAGAAAGGCCATAAAGATCATCAAGGACATCAACCACCCGAACCACTGCCTGTTCACCCCGTTATCATCCAGAAGGCAAGGTCAGTACAGGTGCATCAAAGCTGGGACCGAGAGACTGAAAAACAGCTTCTATCTCAAGGCCATCAGACTGTTAAACAGCCACCACTAACATTGAGTGGCTGCTGCCAACACACTGTCATTGACACTGACCCAACTCCAGCCACTTTAATAATGGGAATTGATGGGAAATGATGTAAATATATCACTAGCCACTTTAAACAATGCTACCTTATATAATGTTACTTACCCTACATTATTCATCTCATATGCATACGTATATACTGTACTCTACATCATCGACTGCATCCTTATGTAATACATGTATCACTAGCCACTTTAACTATGCCACTTTGTTTACTTTGTCTACATACTCATCTCATATGTATATACTGTACTCGATACCATCTACTGTATGCTGCTCTGTACCATCACTCATTCATATATCCTTATGTACATATTCTTTATCCCCTTACACTGTGTATAAGACAGTAGTTTTGGAATTGTTAGTTAGATTACTTGTTGGTTATCACTGCATTGTCGGAACTAGAAGCACAAGCATTTCGCTACACTCGCATTAACATCTGCTAACCATGTGTATGTGACAAATAAAATTTGATTTGATTTGATTTAGATTTTTTTATTTCTAATTTTCCCCACTTTAATATGCAATGTGTCAAGCCAAACGCTTCTGTGGTGTGCACCATGAACAATCTTTTTTTAAATTACAGGACGCATGAATATTCTTGTAAATTACAGGATGCAAATGATGCCGCATGTGTCGCAACTGTAGGGCATTTTCTCTTTTGTCCACCAGTGGACTGGATTCCCCTCTCCACACATCACTTCATAGAGACCGCCGCTGCTGCCACCACCACATCGCCGATGCTATAGTAGGTGGACTGGATAACAATCTCTCTCGCCTTATTGGACATTGGATTTGAAAGACCGCTTTCAGCCATTTTATCGCTGGTAAACTGTCGCTCTTTCTATCCTTTTTCTTTTTGAACAATGACTTCATGAATTAGGTTACTGTATGAAAGCTAAATCGGCGAGGTTTGGATAAGAGAACAGTGATTTATTGACGCCTGTTTTCGCACTCAATTCTAGCATGTGCCACGTGACGACAGAGACACCCGAGTATGGGCATTAGACGCGGGTAAATACACTGGTAAGCGTTTTCACCTATTTACATGGTTGATCAGTTTACTGCACGTTAAGCTGTTTAAATCAAATAGCTTCTATTATTTTCCTGAATTTACACGCAGTAGTTTGATTAAGTTAGTCTCATTCATAAGCCCCCCTCTTAAATCTCCTGATGTTGCAAAGCTGTGAAATGTCCAGGAATTTATTTTAAATCACAAACATGAGGTTGCAACATGGAATCTGAAATTACCAGTTCACTGTAGCTCAAGGGATGATCGACGCCATTGTACAGATACAATGTTGTTGATGAGACACGTTCCTAGCGTTGACATGTAGGGTGTAATTTAAAAATATACATTTATTTTGATACACATGGCTATCAAAAGAGGACGTAGTACTACTGTAACGGCTAGTGACAGGTGCATCAGTTTACCAAAGAATACAGGAAACACAGTTGAGAGAGCGGAAGTTACACTGTTTTCAACTGTTTTATTTTGTTTCAGAGGATACTTACATACGTTCTATATCTATAAATTCACTGACGTTTGTTATTAAAATAATTGAAGATAATGTTATAATGGATATTAGATACTGGTGTAATGGACAATTTTCCAAATGATAGTACTGTGACTCATACAGTAGACTGCCTACAATGCAACCACATTCATTTGTATTTTTTTTGGGGGGGGGGTTCCTGAATCTGCACTGTTTGCAAGTCATATTTTAAAATTGCCTACCAATTTTGAATGGTGCATTTTGAAGGAAAGACTCATGATTGCGAAGTCCCTTAGTAGGGCAATGTTAATAGGGAATTTCAATCAAATGTGTTCAGTAGTTCCCTGGAATATCGACATGTCATTTTTAGGTAAGTTGTAAAATAACTTTTAGCTTTCTATGCCTTTCCATTCTCAAGCAACACTTCATTATGTTGTTTTGTTGTCCTTACTGTACCGTACCACAGAAAACAGTACTGAAATTACTGTCAACAATAGCACTAAGAGTAGTACACCTTAGTTTCCTGATTGGGTTTGTAGTTAGAAAGCCAAATCAATATCATGCTGTATTCATAATCTGCTAGTAGGGTTGAATGGCGGGAACATGGTTACCGGGATTTACCACCTAAAACCACTCCCTTTTCCCGGGATAAATAACTGTGAGAAACCGGTAAATTCTATTAAATTATTTATATAAACAGCATGGAGTGAAATGGAACTGTTTAAATTATATGCAATGTCTAAATCTGGCTTCTCTACGGCCTCTGCATGATGAATCATCAACGCTCAGGGAGCAGTCTCAGTCTTTCTCTTCGTCAATTCCATTGACATTTCATCCAAAATAGATCATCCTGTTCTAGATTGATATATAGTTGTTCTAGCCTACCTTTTTTCAGGGAATGCGTTCAATGCAGTATTAGCCTTATATTTAGCTAATTAATGATGGGAATGCAGTAGCGGCGTGTGGGTAAATCACTGGGGAAGCCAAAAGAAAAGCCATATTACAACCTTTGTGTTGTGATAGTTACGTTATAACCTTTTATTTAACCTGATATCCCTTGCGACCATGATTTAAAGGCCTAAAGGCAGAGACAATCAGACACAGGGGCAGAATAAAGTCAACCACACCTTTTTGGTTTTATCACAAAACTAGATAGCAACCTCTGTCTAGTGAAGTCCACAAAGCATATTGCATGTACAGTTTCATGACCTATAGCATGGTCAAGCAAGTTAATGTTACCAACATTTTTAGACCACTAAACAACTATTGATTTAGAACCACAAAGACTTACCGCAAGTCACAAAAATATATAGAACTGTCATCAAGGCAAAGGGAGGCTACTTTGAAGTGTCTCAAATATATTTTTTGATTTGTTTAACACTTTTTGTTTACAATATGATTCCACGTGTGTTATTTCATAGTTTTGATTTCTTCACTATTATTCTACAATGTAGAAAATAGTCAAAATAAAGAAACCCTTGAATGAGTTGGTGTGTCCAAAATGTTGACTGGTACTGTATGTGTATTGGATAACAACGCAGTCATTTGGCCTTTTTTGGGCTCATTACATGTCTTTAATGTAGAGCTCATAAAATGTATGTAATGTATGGCTCATTAGGTGCAGGTAGCATCAGACTTGAATTTTCAATCAAAGCTCTAATCAAATCCAGACAAGGGCCTATTTACAGTATATGCTTTTGAATGACTCTTCCAGTGTTACCGGATTACCTGGGAGAAAAGTGATTTATTCTAGGGATGGAACATTTGTAAAATACTGTGAAAATATTCAACCCTGTCTGTCTGCTAGTGACTGATGCCTGTCAAGTCTCCTGTAATTCTATTTGGTAAAAAAAAATCCTATTTGAATCAGTGAATGTTGTTCCCATCTGCTTCAGCATTCATTACTGCTTCTTGAAGAGAAAGCAGGAATCCAAAGCTTGGCGAACACTCCACACATGAATGATGAGTGCTCAAGTGCTGATGACAGGATAGACAAAAGGATACAGGAGAGATTTTGATCAGACTCTCTGGAGTCTGGACTTCAACTAAACTATTTATTTTCAGTACAGAGGTCAATGTTTCTATTTGGGGCACACTTTGGATTATAAGAGACTTGTTTGCCATTTCTTTTCACGTTTCTTTGTTGGCGTGAAAATTAATTAGGGGAATAATTCAGAATTCAAATCAAATTTTTGTATCAAATACACGTGTTAACTGCAGAAATATACACATTTTACAGGAACTGACTTGAAGTCTCTTTTTCACATTGCAGTCAGCCTTGGGCAGTGTTAATTACACCTAGATTTCACCCCATGCTGCTATTGTGCACTGTACATGATGGGTTTCCATGGCAGCATCAACCAGAATGTCACTGACAAATGGAAAGGGTTTGGAAGTATTGCAACATCTTGCTTTCAATTCGATTGCAGTATCAAATAGTAGTTTTGGGATTGAAGAGTAGAGGGACCCTGTAGGATTAAAGACACTTCAAATCTGCTCATTGACCAAGTTTAGTGATAGATAAAAGATTTCATCTCAGCAGAATATGTCCATGAATCTCCCTATTTTGCTCCCTGGTTACAAGCTATCATAGCAACAGTATGCCACCTTTTCTTGGAGGCCATTAAAGTATGTTACTCTATTTTGAAGAAGCTGTAAGAATAAGATTGAGCAGCTGCTCTTGGAGACTCGTGCTATGAAACAACAGAAATCCTTGTTGGCTGAAAATACTACATACTGTAATGCAAGTCGTGTTCTAAGTCAAGAGCTTGATCAATTTATCAACTCCTACCAAGGGTAAGCTGTCTCTGTGGACAACATTAATGTCTCGATCTCTCAGTGAGAGGGAACCTGATCGACCACACGGCCATCATTACACAACAGAGTCATGGCCATTAGCCGAGCTAAGATTTCTCTCCTCTCCTCTCCAGTGGGCTTTCATCTTAGGAGATGACAGGTGGACACATTTGGGAAGATTGGAGCCTGTGATCCTGCAGTCTAAAGCCACCATGGAGCAAGGCTTCAGCTTCAGCACACTGGTGAGTCTTGTTAGTCGGGGGTAAAGACGTCCGTATGCTTCCCATCCTAAACACTTCGTGCATATATTATGATGACATTTTGTGACGTTTTTGTTCCCTTTGGTCTTCAGAAAGTTTTTTTTTCCGGCTGTTCATGCTCCAAATGTTTTCTTTGTTTGTTGAGGCATTCTGAAGTGTGGTGATTGGTCAACAGTAGGGATTCTTCAAATAAGTGTTTGTTGTCATTCAATGAGAGACGACTCTCTTTCATGCACATTTTTTCCATTGTGAAATACTGCAACAAACAGCTTAGCTGTAAAATTACTAAAACCTCTTCGGAACGAACGTCAATTAATTACAGATTTTTTGAGTACATTTTTGAGGAAGTGTTAACTGGCTACGGCGTCTCAAGGGGGACAAACGGTACTATTGCCGCGCTTTTCTAATTTTTCAAGCGACTGTCTTTTAAGGGAGTATGCGAGGCACATACGTTCACTTCACCTAGCCGAGTTCTGCTAGGCGCAAACTGAACCTAGTGTGCACGCCTTAAGGGGTTAGAGGTAAAGTGGGGAGAGATGTGCGTGTGGGATAGGTGGGAGGTGACGGGGCTGGTGATGGGCTGTGTGTGGAGTGGGAGAGGTGATGGGCTGTGTGTGGAGTGGGAGAGGTGATGGGCTGTGTGTGGAGTGGGAGAGGTGACGGGGGGGAGTGATGGGCTGTGTGGAGTGGGAGAGGTGATGGGCTGTGTGGAGTGGGAGAGGTGATGGGGAGTGATGGGCTGTGTGTGGAGTAGGAGAGGTGACGGGGAGTGATGGGCTGTGTGTGGAGTGGGAGAGGTGACGGGGGGAGTGATGGGCTGTGTGTGGAGTGGGAGAGGTGATGGGCTGTGTGTGGAGTGGGAGAGGTGACGGGGGAGTGATGGGCTGTGTGTGGAGTGGGAGAGGTGATGGGCTGTGTGGAGTGGGAGAGACGGGGGGAGTGATGGGCTGTGTGTGGGGGAGGTACGGGGGGAGTGATGGGCTGTGTGTGTGGAGGTGTGGGGGGAGTGATGGGCTGTGTGGGGAGAGTGATGGGCTGTGTGGAGTAGGAGAGGTGACGGGGGAGTGATGGGCTGTGTGGAGTAGGAGAGGTGACGGGGGGAGTGATGGGCTGTGGTGGAGTAGGGAGGTGACGGGGAGTGATGGGCTGTGTGTGGAGTGGGAGAGGGTGGGATGGGAGAGGTGATGGGCTGTGTGTGGAGTAGGAGAGGTGACGGGGAGTGATGGTCTGTGTGGAGTAGGAGAGGTGACGGGGAGTGATGGGCTGTGTGTGGAGTAGGAGAGGTGATGGGCTGTGGGGAGTGGGAGAGGTGATGGTCTGTGTGTGGAGTGGGAGAGGTGACGGGGGGAGATGGGCTGTGGTGGAGTGGGAGGTGATGGGCTGTGTGTGGGGAGTGGGGGGTGATGGGCTGTGTGTGGAGTAGGAGAGACGGGGAGTGATGGGCTGTGTGTGGAGTAGGAGAGGTGACGGGGAGTGATGGGCTGTGTGTGGAGTGGGAGAGGTGATGGGCTGTGTGGGTGGGGAGGTGATGGGCTGTGTGTGGAGTAGGAGACGGGGGTGATGGGCTGTGTGTGGAGTAGGGAGGTGACGGGGGGGGTGATGGGTCTGTGTGGAGTAGGAGAGGTGATGGGCTGTGGGGAGTGGGAGAGGTGATGGTCTGTGTGGAGTAGGAGAGGTGACGGGGGGAGTGATGGTCTGTGTGTGGAGTAGGAGAGACGGGGGAGTGATGGGCTGTGTGTGGAGTAGGAGAGGTGACGGGGGAGTGATGGGCTGTGTGTGGAGTAGGAGAGGTGATGGGGAGTGATGGGCTGTGTGTGGAGTAGGAGAGGTGACTGGGGGAGTGATGGGCTGTGTGTGGAGTAGGAGAGGTGACTGGGGGAGTGATGGGCTGTGTGTGGAGTGGGAGAGGTGATGGGGGAGTGATGGGCTGTGTGGAGTAGGAGAGGTGATGGGGGGAGTGATGGGCTATGTGTGGAGTGGGAGAGGTGATGGGCTGTGTGTGGAGTGGGAGAGGTGACGGGGGAGTGATGGGCTGTGTGTGGAGTGGGAGAGGTGACGGGGGGAGTGATGGGCTGTGTGTGGAGTGGGAGAGGTGATGGGGGAGTGATGGGCTGTGTGTGGAGTGGGAGAGGTGACGGGGGAGTGATGGGCTGTGTGGAGTGGGAGAGGTGACGGGGGAGTGATGGGCTGTGTGTGGAGGGGAGAGGTAACGGGGGGGAATGATGGGCTGTGTGTGGAGTAGGAGAGGTGACGGGGGGAGTGATGGTCTGTGTGTGGAGTAGGAGAGGTGACGGGGGGAGTGATGGGCTGTGTGTGGAGTAGGAGAGGTGACGGGGAGTGATGGGCTGTGTGTGGAGTAGGAGAGGTGATGGGGAGTGATGGGCTGTGTGTGGAGTAGGAGAGGTGGGAGATGACGGGGGAGTGATGGGCTGTGTGTGGAGTAGGAGAGGTGACGGGGGAGTGATGGGCTGTGTGTGGAGTGGGAGAGGTGATGGGGGAGTGATGGGCTGTGTGTGGAGTAGGAGAGGTGACGGGGAGTGATGGGCTGTGTGTGGAGTAGGAGAGGTGGGAGGTGACGGGGGAGTGATGGGCTGTGTGTGGAGTAGGAGAGATGACGGGGAGTGATGGGCTGTGTGTGGAGTGGGAGAGGTGATGGGGAGTGATGGGCTGTGTGTGGAGTAGGAGAGGTGACGGGGGGAGTGATGGGCTGTGTGTGGAGTAGGAGAGGTGATGGGGGAGTGATGGGCTGTGTGTGGAGTAGGAGAGGTGACGGGGAGTGATGGGCTGTGTGTGGAGGGGAGAGGTGACGGGGGGAGTGATGGGCTGTGTGTGGAGTGGGAGAGGTGATGGGCTGTGTGTGGAGTAGGAGAGGTGACGGGGGGAGTGATGGGCTGTGTGTGGAGTGGGAGAGGTGATGGGCTGTGTGTGGAGTAGGAGAGGTGACTGGGGGAGTGATGGGCTGTGTGTGAGGTGGGAGGTGATGGGGGAGTGATGAGCTGTGTGTGGAGTGGGGTGGGTGGAAGGTGAGTAAGGTTGATGGGCTTGAGTTCACTTGTCTTTAGGAAATGTAGGGATCAAGTTGAGTATATGAAGGTGGGTGGAAAGCTGGAGTGAATGGGCGTCCTCTGTGTAGAAGGGTGTGATAAGGGTGTGGGTGGGCTGCATTGATTTCTTCTGTAGAGTGGGAATGGGTTAGTGGGCTGGGGATCCACACCAACGGTTTCCCCTGACTCACTCCCATTAGTATTCAGCTGCTCTGTCAGACTCATCTCTCCATTCAGGGCCATCCCTCCATCCTGGGGTGGGAGAAAGGGATGGAGCGGATGTTTGCCTCTTTACACTTCCTCTGCTCATGAATAGATGATTAGACAAAGGAGATGCTATCATCGAGCCCTCCAAAGAGAGAGAACTCCTGCCTGCTTCAACTGTCGCTACCGAAAGGATGTCTTAATCTGATCCTTCATCGAGAGTACAATAATTTCCCCCGTAGTCTTCGTCACTACCCCCTGCAGAGTCCAGTGGACTCCCACGTCAATAGTAACCTCAAAGAACCCTGAGGCAGCAGTGTCCCGTGTGTACTGTAATGTTTTCATTAGTGTGGAGGTGGGCTGATCAGGGTAGTGTGTACTAGCATAGCGCCGTCCGTTCTACCTATGAATGCTTCCGATCAGCCCCCCCTCCATCCCCCGCCTGTTTTGGCTGACCTGACCTAGTGAGGGATGACAGTGCTGATGTTGCCTGGTCATGTGACCGCTTGGGGAGGGCTGGGAGGTTGCTGAGGGAGACGGCTCATGCTGATCCTAGCCGTTGGCATTTCAGTTGATGACAGTAGTACTGCTGCTAGGGGTGATAGTGTTGCTGTGTCAGGCTGTTAGCCTTAGGGGTTTTCTGCCCATGTAGACACTGTTCTGATGCAATGTTGGTGATAAATGTGTTGTTTTGGGCCCTGAGCTGTAGAAAGAGGTGTGCTTGTGCTGACAGGGCTGTCCTCTCCATGCTTAGTCAAATCCTAACCTTATCCATTGGAAGGAAAATGCTAAACTACCACAAGGACATGTATTATGTTCTTCTATACTCCGACGCTTGTGGTTACATTGACTGCTAAGTTGGCCTGTGTTACACTTTGAACTCTGACCCGGGTGACCTTTCACCCCCAACAGAAGAAGCTGGCGGCCGAGCCGGACCACACCGACGTGAGCTTGACGGCGGCGGAGCGCGTGCTGGCCCTCAGCAAGATGGGCTGCAGCGTGGAGATCAACGAGGAGATCACGCCACGCCGCTACTTCCGCTCCGGCGTGGAGATGGAGCGCATGGCCGCCGTGTACCTGGAGGAGGGCAGCTTGGAGAACGCCTACGTCCTCTACAACAAGTTCATCACGTGAGGAGAGAGAGTGCCCGCTGGGCACACATTGGTTGAATCAACGTTGTTTCCACGTCATTTCAATTAAATGACATTGAACCAACGTGGAATAGATGTTGAATTGACAATTGTTGCAGACTAGTTTAGGGCCTGTGATAGTGGAATACTAACATGCCTATGTCCAATGTACTAATGGCAGTTCAAGTACTGGATTGATGAATAATACAAATAAAAATGTATTCGTCAAATGCACTGAATACAACCGGTGTAGACTTTACTGTGAAATGCTTACTTACGAGCCCTTTCCCATGATGCAATAATAATAATAATAATAATGGTAACACAAGGAATAAAATACACAAGAATGATGCTATATACAGACAGTAGCAGTACCATATCAATGCGTGGGGGTACGAGGTAATTGAGGTCGATATATACCTAGTAGGGTGAAGTGACTAGGGTACAGGATTAACAATAGTAGTAGTAGTAGTAGCAGTAAAAATAAGTCTTCATAAACTATAATCTGTCTAACCATCTCTCTGTTGTGTCAGTCTGTTTGTAGAGAAACTCCCCAGCCATCGAGACTACCGGGAGTGCAGCGTGCCAGAGAAGCAGGTGATAATGAAGGTAAACTCTTGGCCTGCTGTGTTGGGGGGGACCCCTGTGGTGCTAAACCCTTGGCCTGCTGTGTTGGGGGGGACCCCCTGGTGCGAAACCCTTGGCCTGCTGTGTTGGGGGGGACCCCCGTGGTGCGAAACCCTTGGCCTGCTGTGTTGGGGGCGACCCCTGTGGTGCTAAACCCTTGGCCTGCTGTGTTGGGGGGGACCCCTGTGGTGCTAAACCCTTGGCCTGCTGTGTTGGGGGGGACCCCCGTGGTGCTAAACCCTTGGCCTGCTGTGTTTGGGGGGACCCCGTGGTGCTAAACCCTTGGCCTGCTGTGTTGGGGGGGACCCCCGTGGTGCTAAACCCTTGGCCTGCTGTGTTGGGGGATCCCCGTGGTGCTCAGACCTGCAGAGAGCTCATTAACTTAGCTGGAGAGAGGAGTGAAGGGATGGAGGGAGGGATAGAGAGGGATGGGGTGGTGGGATGGAGAGAGGGGTGGGATGGATGGAGGGAGGGATAGAGAGGGATGGGGTGGTGGGATGGAGAGAGGGGTGGGATGGATGGATGGAGGGAGGGAGGGATAGAGAGGGATGTGGTGGTGGGATGGAGAGAGGGGTGGGATGGATGGAGGGATAGAGAGGGATGGGGTGGTGGGATGGAGAGAGGGGTGGGATGGATGGATGGAGGGAGGGATAGAGAGGGATGGGGTGGTGGGATGGAGAGAGGGGTGGGATGGATGGATGGATGGAGGGATAGAGAGGGATGTGGTGGTGGGATGGAGAGAGAGGTGGGATGGATGGAGGGATAGAGAGGGATGGGGTGGTGGGATGGAGAGAGGGGTGGGATGGATGGATGGATGGAGGGATGGGGGTGGTGGGATGGAGAGAGGGGTGGGATGGATGGATGGAGGGAGGGATAGAGAGGGATGGGGTGGTGGGATGGATGGATGGAGGGATAGAGAGAGATGGGGTGGTGGGATGGAGAAAGGGCCCTGTCTGCCTGAGTGATAGGCTACTTAGTGGTCTGCTTTGATTTAAGTGAGGTATGTTTATGGTAAGCGAACCAAGGTCAGCTCAGGGACAGCACCAGTCTACAAAAGGCTGTAGATGACCTTCTGGTGACTAACAGTAGAAGCGACACTAATAATCTATTAAGAGCTTTGAAATGGTAGTGTAATGGCTAGTCGTTTTTCTTTTCTCAAAGTAGTGAATCAGCCCACTTGGACTGACCTGACCGTTTAACCTGCAAATTCCCACTGCTAATGGAAGAAAGTGTTTCCCAGCCTGCACTCACACACATGACCTTGTCCCGTTTATCTGGTTGATGTTATTCTCAGAAATTGCAAGATGTCGCATTTCCACGCAAAGATCAATTGAGGAAGCTCCTGCATGAGAAGTTCAACAAGGAACACGCAGCATATCTAATGAGTCAGGTAAGGTTTAGCACCCAAACCCTTCATTACATTCAGACAGATTGTTTTGGAGGCTGGCTGGATACCCTGTTTGTGCTAGGGTGCAACACCTGTTCATATTATTTGGGTCACTTTTTGACGAATGGGAATACTTCAATGCAGCAAGTTTATAGTTGTAGTGAACAGAAGTGTTTTGGAGTAAGATCACCTATATCAACAAATGGTACGAACATTGAAATGGCAAGTGTGTGTGTGTGTGTGTGTGTGTGTGTGTGTGTGTGTGTGTGTGTGCAGAGCCAGGCTGTGGTGGTGGATGGCTGCGGCCAGCGGCTGCAGAGGACGTCTCTGGTAGAGCAGGAGAGACTGAGGGTGGCTCAGCTGCGCAGGATGCAGATGGAGGCGGAGCAGTTCCGCCACTTCGAGGACCAACTGCGCAGGCAGGAGCTGGCCAATCGCAGAGACGAGGCGGTCGCTAAAGTGCCTGAACAAACGGACGGGTCCTGCCTGTCCCACTCCTCCAAGAACCATGTTCGTCTCGACCCAAACCGCAATCAACCTTCTCTCCCCAGCAGCAAGCCAGCAGCTACACTGGCTGGCGTACATAGTGAGTGTCCTGCTTCCATTACGATTGAACATCTAGGCTCTATATTTTAGATCGTATGATTGTTACTCAAACAATCCATTAGTGAGGTAATATGGGGAAGTCAACAATGGGTTACATTAATAGCTACTGTGTATATTTTAGCTGGCTAGTATAATAACTGTTGATGTATTTGTAGTCTGTATATGTGCTGCATGAGTCACATGGTTGGACATCCTGTTATTGTAGTTCAACATTGTGTGTGTGTGTGTCCGCGCGTCTGTACAGCTCAACTGGTTGAGGGCCTGAGGCGGGTCATCATTCCGAGAGACCTGACCTACAAGTTCTTGCTGCTAGCCGACAGCAACACAGCCAGGGGCATAGAGACATGTGGGGTCCTCTGTGGAAACCTGGTAAGACATGCTCTTACATCAAATATACTGTACGCAAACATTTATCCCTTTTTATCTTGTAGACAAACTGTCAGTTTATTGGGGAAAGTCAAACATCCCAGTTTACTATGTCTAAGCGTACAACAGGAGTCACCATTTGTAATCATGTCATCTGCAAACAATAGTTCTGTGAACGAGGAGGGAGGTTGCCAATGTAAGGTGTTCAAAGTTCAAGAATAGTATTTGAAGTCGCTTGTACTTCGAACATTATTTGCTATCTTATGATATAAGTGCCTGCTCCAGATTGCTGTGTGTTGGTGGGTGTGCCCAATCCTGCAAAATAGCAATAACAGTACTTCAGTGCCACCAGACTTATGAACCGTTATTAGCAACTGTTGTGCATTTGTAATGAATTAGCTCATAAGCTGTTATAAATGCACTTCTAATGCAGTATGAGGGTATTCATGGGAAGTGTTTGTCTCTTCCAGACTCGAAATGAGTTTCTGCTGACCCATGTGGTGGTTCCCAAGCAGTCAGCTGGCCCAGACTACTGTGATATGGAGAATGTAGAGGAGCTCTTCAGTTTCCAGGACCACCACAGTCTGCTGACTCTGGGCTGGATCCATGTGAGTGGACATCACCCCTCCCCAATCATATATTTACAGAGCCATCTTTACAACAGCAGTTGTCATAAAGTGCCTATATAGAAACCCTGCCTTAAACCCCAGAGAGAAAGCAATGTAGAGGCATGTTGGCTAGGAAAAACTCCTTAGAAAGGCAGGAACCAAGGAAGAAACCTAGAGAGGAACCATGCTCTGAGGGGTGGCCAGTCCTCTTCTGGCTGTGCTGGGGAGAGATTAGCAGAGGCTGAGCTTTTATTTGCATAATATCACCATAGAAACCAGGCCCTCTGGTTCAGATGTCACAGTTATTCATAGCCCTGCCAGTCACCTTTAGAGAATGCACTGTAGATTCTGTACCCCTTCAATATAAACCTTGGATTTATGGTTTATATCCCCTAACATGGGAGTTGTTCAGGGGTGGGACACAGTGAAATGTACAGATGTAGGATCTTAATTCGAGCCAGTTTGCTACAGCAGGAAAATGGTTGCATTTAGCATGTTTCGTTATGGCAAATCAGGTGTAAATTACAGACTTTAGAAGCCTTTTAAAAACTCAAATACACTACAATTCTGCATTTCCTGCTGTGCAGTAACAAAAGAGTGATCAAATTAATATCCTACATCTGGAGTTCCACCGTTTTTTGGGGAATAAACCTATTCTGTAAATACCAAATGTAATTCACCTAACAGAAAATGACCTTTTTGACGCAGTTCCATTATCTCTTCTGCTGGTTGCTCTCTTCTCCTCTGCCCTTAGACCCACCCCACCCAGACGGCCTTCCTGTCCAGTGTAGACCTGCACACACACGGCTCCTACCAGCTCATGCTGCCTGAAGCCATCGCCATCGTCTGCTCGCCCAAACACAACGAGTGAGTCTCTGTCCCTGTCCGCTAGAATGAGTAGGCCTGCTGATGCTTAACGCTAAAGAAAACCAATCCACTAAGACATGCAATGTGGACGGTAATTCAAATAGTTTACTCAGTAACGAGAAATGTTCCAGGGAGTTAGAAATGCGTGATGTAGAACCGACATGATGATTCTCTGTGACGTGGAACAATGAGTCGTGTCAGTTCTATACTCAACATCTCTATCTGGTTCTCTAAGTCGTGTAGACGAGGACAGTGTCTGTGATCAAATCAAATCAAATTTATTTATATAGCCCTTCGTACATCAGCTGATATCTCAAAGTGCTGTACAGAAACCCAGCCTAAAACCCCAAACAGCAAACAATGCAGGTGTAAAAGCACGGTGGCTAGGAAAAACTCCCTAGAAAGGCCAAAACCTAGGAAGAAACCTAGAGAGGAACCAGGCTATGTGGGGTGGCCAGTTCTCTTCTGGCTGTGCCGGGTAGAGATTATAACAGAACATGACCAAGATGTTCAAATGTTCATAAATGACCAGCATGGTCGAATAATAATAAGGCAGAACAGTTGAAACTGGAGCAGCAGCACAGTCAGGTGGACTGGGGACAGCAAGGAGTCATCATGTCAGGTAGTCCTGGGGCACGGTCCTAGGCCCCAGGACCTCCGAGAGAGAGAAAGAAAGAGAGAATTAGAGAGAGCATATGTGGGGTGGCCAGTCCTCTTCTGGCTGTGCCGGGTGGAGATTATAACAGAACGTGGCCAAGATGTTCAAATGTTCATAAATGACCAGCATGGTTGAATAATAGCCCTGCGTCTGTGTTTTGCAGTACGGGGTGTTCAGACTCACCAGCTCTGGCATGGGGGAGGTAGCCCGCTGCAGACTGAAGGGCTTTCACCCACACTCCAAGGACCCGCCTCTCTTCAGCGTAAGTCATACACACAGACATCCTCCCAGCACTCAGCACTGTCACAAATAGAGCTTGTATGTGTTCACATTTCCTTCTATTGTTTAGTTGTGCTTCTCCACGGTGAGTTGACCCGAACAGTTAAACGAGGCTTTTCTCATTTCAGATCTGTAGGCATGTTGTTATAAAGGACTTGAAAACAACCGTGCTGGACCTCAGGTGACAGAGAGGGGAAGGGAAGACACTCACCCCCCTCCTCCTCCTCACCATCACAAACTGGATCTCCTATTTATATCTTTGTCTACAATGAAGGCTTTTGTATTTTATTTTTAAAGGACGTACTGTTAATTGAAACTTCTTTGCAACACATGGTGATGAATTGTTCTAATGGTGTCGTTTTATCAACCCTTTATCCTAAAGTATGTTTTTTTTTTTTTTTTTTTTGAGAGCTTAACATGTCAATTTGGCAGAGTGGATTTTTTGGGGGGGCTTGTCAGATTTGATGTGGAATTCTCCAGAGAGAACTACTTTAGCATGCAGGCCTGCTGTAAATGGCCTGAGGTGTTTTCAGTTTGAGAACTGGCTGAAGTGTGTGCACTTATGTGTTATGTGAATGATACTCTCCCATGAAGGTATCCTTACCATTTAACTTTCCTGGAACTGGACACTATGGAAAAGACTTGTAAAACACAATTATACAGCATTTGCACAATTGATTACATGCAGAGATTTGACGAACAAATAAAAATAAATTGATTTCTTAAATATAAAATGGACTGGATTTAATTGTGATGGCTCTGTGGCTTAGGGAAGTTGTTTTGTTGTCTTTTTAGTTAGTTATAATGAATGACTTTTGGCCAGTTGGATGTTAGCCTTGACATTTTTGCATTATTTGTCTTGAGTCTTGATTTATTTTGAGGTGTTGACCAGAAAAGAGAACCATAACTTAAATATTCCTAAAAGTAGCCTGTCGAGGTGGCATGTCTTGTGTGGGGAGGAACAAACCAAAGTGCTCAGAGAATTTGTAAGCAAAAAAACCTTAGGCGCCTTAAAGTAACAGTAGCTTTTTGCCATTCAAGGGCCTTGACTACACAGAGCTCAGGTATCGGCTCACTTTCCACGCCCATGAAGCATTTAAGTAGCCTGGTTCCAGACCTATTTGTGCTCTCATTGTTTGGCTTGCCAATGACCATTTGAAGTTAGCGAAACACCACAGACACATCTGGGACCAGGCTAGCCTTTAAGCACCCCTCCCTGTAGAAAATTGAGCTCTCCTTCTTTCACCTTTGGCAGAAGTGGGCGTGAGGGGAAAATAACTTGTCACACCCCCTCACAGCGGTCCTGATAATGGCTTTGTCTTTCATTTGACTTTATATCAGTACTACAGTGTGTTGTTGGACTGTTGCTACAGTGTGATTATCTGTCACAGTGGCGCTGTAGGAACATGCTCTGTTGTAGTGGCTTTGTGCTTAGAAATGGGAAAGACAACCAGTCAATGCAGTGACTCTACCACAATTTTCCACTGTCATTTTGGTAATAAAACACATACTGCTTTATCTTCTTGTCCGAGTTGTTGTTTAACTGCGCGGCGTGTCTTTCCAAATGTAGTTGTTCTGCTTTCCCCAAATGAACAGAACCATGTCGTCAATGGAAAAGAATGGAGTGAAACGGGTTATCAAGACAGGGCCAGAGATCCAGTTCTCTGCAATCCAGGGCAAGAAGTATCCTGCTGAGCACAGATGTCAATTCAACGTCTATTCCACGTTAGTTTAATTTAATTGAAATGACGTGGAAACAACGTTGATTCATTCAGTGTGTACCCAGCGGGATGTTCGTGTAATTACGTTGTTAGAGATTACACAAGCCAGTCTCCGTAAAGGATGAACCAGGAAATTTGTACACCATGATGTCCTTTTGTGGTAGTTCGTTTTCCCAGAATGTGGGGTAGTGACGCATAGAATCTTTTATCAGAAAACAATGACGTAAAATGTGCAGGTTGACGTTTATTTAAGCAATAAGGCCCGAGGAGGTGTGGTTAATGGCCAATATACCACTGCTAAGGGCTGTTATTATGCATGACGCAACACGGAGTGCCCTTAGCCGTGGTATATTGGCTATATATCACAAACCCCCGAGGAGCCTTATTGCTATTATAAACTGGTTACCAACGTAATTAGAGCAGTACAACTAAATGTTTTGTCATAGCCATGGTATACGGTCTGATATACCACGGCTGTCAGGCAATCAGCATTCATGGTTCGAACTACCCAGTTTCTAATATCTATGCTTTGAAAGCCAATTCATATGTTGACAATGACATTGCATGATCACCACTGAACATAAATGCCCATCCGAGACAATTATTAATTTGGCTCTTCTGGTCTTGTCCCCAGAAGGTCTTGTTGCTACGTTGCTGGTGGAAGACTCATAGTGGTACACAGGTTGACGTTTACTGATTATGAGCCTTGTCCTGGAGCAAGAACAGTGATGTTCCCCTTAGACAAGCGAGCTGCAAAGTCAAAATGGGCTATATTGTAAAAGTTCATGAAAATAAAAATTTGCTTTATGGTCTTCATGTAAGGTTAGGCATTAGGGTTAGCAGTGTGCTTAAGGTTAGGCATTAGGGTTAGCAGTGTGCTTAAGGTTAGGCATTAGGGTTAGCAGTGTGCTTAAGGTTAGGCATTAGGGTTAGCAGTGTGCTTAAGGTTAGGCATTAGGGTTAGCAGTGTGCTTAAGGTTAGGCATTAGGGTTAGCAGTGTGCTTAAGGTTAGGCATTAGGGTTAGCAGTGTGCTTAAGGTTAGGCATTAGGGTTAGCAGTGTGCTTAAGGTTAGGCATTAGGGTTAGCAGTGTGCTTAAGGTTAGGCATTAGGGTTAGCAGTGTGCTTAAGGTTAAGGTTACTGTGCAGGTTAGGGGTTAGCAGTGTGCTTAAGGTTAGGCATTAGGGTTAGCAGTGTGCTTAAGGTTAGGGTTAGCAGTGTGCTTAAGGTTAGGCATTAGGGTTAGCAGTGTGCTTAAGGTTAGGCATTAGGGTTAGCAGTGTGCTTAAGGTTAGGTTGAAAATCAGATTTTTATGACTGGCTGTGCCAGCTTGTGACCACTCTGAAGATTCATGTCATGAAGATTCATGACATTAAACGCTAACCTGCTGAAAATGTGGCTAGATGCGACAGTAGTCATAGTAATTATTTTCTCAACACTTGTAATATAAATGTATGAACCAGACAGAGTTCCTTGTACGAGAGCTTTATTCCTTCCTTGGGTGTTCGTTCATGTTCACATGGATCTTTACAAACAGTCAGATGATGAAAGCTTTCAGCAGTGATCTGAGCCATGCGAGAGACATGGCCACATCCAGGGATGATGCACTGAACAAAGTGAACACAAGAGGGAGAATGCGAGCTCTGTGGAACAGATTCAGCTTCTTCTCCTTTGCTTCAATAGCCATCGCTGGAATCTACATACATACATACATACATTGCCCTAGGAATGTCCCCAAAGTTTTACACCAGCTGCACGTTCAAGCTTTATTCTTTGAAAGGTACACGACCAACCACATAACATTCACGCAGGGGTGGGCAGTGCAAAGACAGGAACACACAAGGTTAAATGGGGTACACATTCACAGTTTACAGGCAATAGAACGAGAGCAATGTTTGGGGCAGGAGGGACGGAGTGGGCTGGGGTGGGTGGTTCTGGGCCTTGTTTAGAAGCACTTGCGATGCACAATGGAAGGGCCGGCCTCGTCGTACTCCTGCTTGCTGATCCACATCTGCTGGAAGGTGGAGAGGGAGGCCAGGATGGAGCCACCGATCCAGACCGAGTACTTCCTCTCTGGTGGGGCGATAATCTGGTAACACAAGATATCATTTAATATACTGAATGAATGGGAAATCCCATATGTGTAGTAAATAGATACAGTACACCAAAGCTTTGTGAGACAATATCAGTGACATTCAGCTACAGATTGGGCCTCAACAACATGCATGGAATTTTGAAACACTTATGAAGACAATGATTTCTATTCATAGAAACCAGGTCAAAACTGGAAAGGATAATTGCTTCAACGTTGAAATGGGCCAATAACATTACTGGCTGTGAATGGAAAAAATATACCATTACAGTTATGAGGACTACCATATTGAACAAATTCAAATCACTGTATAGCATCTCACTATGATATGCAAGTTAACTCTATGTTAATAGCATCTCACTATAATATGCAAGTTATCTCTATGTTAATAGCATCTCACTATGATATGCAAGTTATCTCTATGTTAATAGCATCTCACTATGATATGCAAGTTATCTCTATGTTAATAGCATCTCACTATGATATGCAAGTTATCTCTATGTTAATAGCATCTCACTATGGCATGCAAGTTATCTCTATGTTAATAGCATCTCACTATGATATGCAAGTTATCTCTATGTTAGCAGCATCTCACTATGATATGCAAGTTAACTCTATGTTAGTAGCATCTCACTATGATATGCAAGTTATCTCTATGTTAGTAGCATCTCACTATGGTATGCAAGTTAACTCTATGTTAGTAGCATCTCACTATGATATGCAAGTTATCTCTATGTTAATAGCATCAGCACACCTTGATCTTCATGGTACTAGGGGCCAGGGCTGTGATCTCCTTCTGCATTCTGTCTGCGATGCCAGGGTACATGGTGGTACCTCCTGACAGGACGTTGTTGGCGTACAGGTCCTTACGAATGTCAATGTCACACTTCATGATGCTGTTGTAAGTGGTTTCATGTATACCGGCAGACTCCATACCTGGAGAGAAATCGGAAGAAATCACGCTGAGTCACAAGGGACAGTGGGGAGAATAGATATTTGTTTCAAACTGTTGAGAGAAAGGCAAATGGAGAGAGTGAAAAGAGATAAAGAAGGAGCGAGGGATTACCGATGAAGGAGGGCTGGAAGAGGGTTTCCGGGCAGCGGAATCTCTCGTTGCCGATGGTGATGACCTGACCGTCGGGCAGCTCATAGCTCTTCTCCAGAGAGGAGGAGGTGGCAGCGGTGGCCATCTCATTCTCAAAGTCCAGGGCGACGTAGCACAACTTCTCTTTGATGTCACGAACAATTTCTCTCTCAGCTAGAGAGAAGAGAATAAGGGCGAGGTCAGAACAAGAACTTAGATTCATTTGTAGTTTGGCAGAACAACACTTCTGTGTCTGCATAGGCCTCTGCTTACAAGTCATGCACTGTACGGTATGTGTCCTCAGAGTTTATAGCGTCCCAGAGTTTCTACTGACCTGTGGTGACGAATGAGTAGCCTCTTTCAGTCAGGATCTTCATGAGGTAGTCAGTGAGATCACGGCCAGCCAGGTCCAGGCGCATGATGGCGTGAGGCAGGGCATAACCCTCATATATGGGGACATTGTGGGTGACACCATCACCAGAGTCAAGGACAATACCTGTGGAGGTTTAGAAGGACACAATTTTGGGAAGACACAGGTTAGGGAGGACAGGCTTGGGAGAACAAAGTTTATGGAGGACAGTTTTGAGAGTTAACAAGTTTGGGCTCAGTGGGACTGAATGGTCAGTGTAAAATGAGGCTGGTTTTGACCAGTGTCCTATACTGACCTGTTGTGCGGCCAGAGGCATAAAGTGACAGCACGGCCTGGATAGCTACGTACATGGCCGGAACGTTGAAGGTCTCGAACATAATCTAGAGCAGGAGCATTTGTTTAGGTTACAGTGTTATTTTCCACACTAACATTTTGACAGTGAGCATATCATTCTAATTGCACCAATCATACACTCAGCATCATGAAACAAATTCCTACTGTTTATATTAGGTGTATTACACAGTCTTGAAAGGCTGGGTTGAAGATATACATTGGAACAAGTCCTAGTTGTAATGTATGTAGTCATCACTTTCTTGATGTCTACAGTAGAATAGTTCTTGATGTCTATACTATTCACGCTATGCAATCTGGTTTCCGCTCAGGTTATGGATGTGTCACTGCAACCTTAAAGGTCCTCAATGATGTCACCATTGCCCTTGATTCAATGTTGTGCTGCTATTTTTATTGACTTAGCCAAAGATTTTGATACGGTAGACCATTCCATTCTTGTGGGCTGGCTAAGGAGTATTGGTCTCTGAGGGGTCTTTGGCCTGGTTTGCTAACTACCTCTCTCAAAGAGTGCAGTGTATAAAGTCCGAAAATCTGCTGTCTCAGTCACTGCCTGTCACCAAGGGAGTACCCCAAGGCTCGATCCTAGGCCCCACGCTCTTCTCAATTTACATCAACAACATAGCTCAGGCAGTAGGAAGCTCTCTCATCCATTTAAATGCAGATGATACAGTCTTATACTCAGCTGGCCCCTCCCTGGATTTTGTGTTAAATGCTCTACAACAAAGCTTTCTTAGTGTCCAACAAGCTTTCTCTACACTTAACCTTGTTCTGAACACCTCCAAAACAAAGGTCATGTGGTTTGGTAAGAAGAATGCCCCTCGCCCCACAGGTGTGATTACTACCTCTGGGTTTAGAGCTTGAGGTAGTCACCTCATACAAGTACTTGGGAGTATGGCTAGACGGTACACTGTTCTTCTCTCAGGACATATCAAAGCTGCAGGCTAAAATTAAATCTAGACTTGGTTTCCTCTATCGTAATCACACCTCTTTCACCCTAGCTGCCAAACTAACCCTGATTCAGATGTGATCTTCCTACCCATGCTAAATTACGGAGACAGAATTTATTTACCATTCGGCCATCAGATTTGCCACCAATGCTCCTTATAGGACACATCACTGCACTCTATACTCCTCTGTCAACTGGTCCTCTCTGTATAGCCGTCACAAGACCCACTGGTTGATGCTTATTTATAAAACCCTCTTAGGCCTCACTCCCCCCTTTCTGAGATATCTACTGCAGCCCTCATCCTCTACATACAACACCCGTTCTGCCAGTCACATTCTGTTAAAGGTCCACAAAGCACACACATCCCTGGGTCGCTCCTCTTTTCAGTTCGCTGCAGCTAGAGACTGGAACGAGCTGCAACAAACACTCAAACTGGACAGTTTTATCTCAATCTCTTAACTCAAAGACTCAGTCATGGACACTCTTATTGACAGCTGTGGCTGCTTTGCGTGATGTATTGTTGTCTCTACCTTCTTGGCCTTTGTGCTGTTGTCTGTGCCCAATAATGTTTGTACCATGTTTTGTGCTGCTACCATGTTGTGTTGCTACCATGTTGTTGTCATGTTGTGTTGCTACCATGCTGTGTTGTCATGTGTTTCTGCCTTACTGTGTTGTTGTCTTAGGTCTCTCTTTATGTAGTGTTGTATTGTCTGTCTTGTCATGATGTGTGTTTTGTCCCATATTTATATGTTATTTATTTATTAATCCCAGCCCCCTTTTCTGCAGGAGGCCTTTTGCCTTTTGGTGGGTCGTCACTGTAAATAAGAATTTGTTCTTAACTGACTTGCCTAGTAATATAAAGGTTAAATAAAAAATGTAAAAATCACCTGTGTCATCTTCTCCCTGTTGGCTTTGGGATTGAGGGGGGCCTCTGTCAGCAGGGTGGGGTGTTCCTCAGGAGCTACACGGAGCTCGTTGTAGAAGGAGTGATGCCAGATCTGCCAATCATCGCCAACAATTAGCATAACATCTCTGAACATGTCTGGGGTCTCTTTAGCTAACTCCTCCATCTGTTATCATGTAACAGTTCTGAGAATAGATCCTGGATCTAAATGCCTCTGGATAAATCCCAAAGTGCCACCGGGGGAGTTTTGTTGGCTAAGGCTACTTTTGAGTGCCATGATGGAAAATCACAAAGTACATCAAATTCCATGTTAGAGTGTGTCACTGTTTTCCAATTATATTGTTTTAAAATCATCTGAATCCTGAGTCTGTGTCATTGTTGTCTCAGGTGGGGTTCGGTAGGGTAGGGTGTGGTGTGGTAGGATGGGGTAGGGTAGGGTGTGGTAGGGTAGGGTAGGGTAGTGTGGTAGGGTGGGGTGGTGTAGCGTGTGACAGGGTAGGGTGAGGTAGGGTAGGGTAGGGTGAGGTAGGGTAGGGTCTGGTGTGGTAGGGTAGGGTGGGGTGGGATGAGGTAAGGTGTGGTAGGGTAGGGTGGGGTGGGGTACGGTGTGGTAGGGTATGGTAAGGTGTGGTAGGGTAGGATGGGGTGGGGTGATGTGTGGTAGGCTTACTTTTTCCATGTCATCCCAGTTTGTGATGATGCCGTGTTCGATGGGGTACTTCAGGGTCAGAATACCTCTTTTGCTCTGCGCCTCGTCACCCACATAACTGTCTTTCTGTCCCATGCCCACCATCACACCCTAGGGAGAGGAACATGCTGCTCAGTAGCACACTCACCACACTGTAAAGTGGATGCCATTGCTGGCACTGAAATTCAACAAATAGGCCTTGCTGTGTTGAGTCTTAAACCATGATGGGTAAATAAAATTTAAAAAATGATTTTAAATTAAGAATATACCAAGGACCATGAAAGACTACTGACAAAAAAGTGGATGCATTCTCATCACCCAATCAGAAGTAGTTTACATCCAGCCTGTCTTTTAATGGACGAATGGTGGCTCACCTGATGTCTGGGACGGCCCACGATGGAGGGGAACACTGCTCTGGGGGCGTCGTCCCCGGCGAAGCCTGCCTTGCACAGACCGGACCCATTGTCACACACAAGGGCGGTGCTCTCTTCATCGTCACACATGGTCAATTCTTTGCTTTACGTTCCTTACTCCGACTGGAGACAATCACTGCAGGGGCAACAGAGAGAGGAGTGTGTTAACATCTTCAGATTGATAGGTAGGTGTGTGTGTGTGTGTGTGTGTGTGTGTGTGTGTGTGTGTGTGTGTGTGTGTGTGTGTGTGTGTGTGTGTGTGTGTGTGTGTGTGTGTGTGTGTGTGTGTGTGTGTGTGTGTGTGTGTGTGTGTGTGTGTGTGTGTGTGTGAGAGAGAGAGAGAGAGTAGGTCTATCCCTCTAAAGTAGTGTGTGAATTCATAAAAAACGTAAACCATAGAATGTTTCATCTGGTGTGGCAATTATTTACATTAATTCATTCAGGAATACATGGCTCAGGCAAATCCAACGGACTACCAAATTGTGAAGAAAGGATGAGGCTATTCCTATTGAAAGTGAGAAAGTCAATTTGGAAAGTTGACCTGTGCTTAGAGTATAATATAAATACAGTCCACCAAAAGCCTATGAAGCACATTGTTATATAATGTTATAATACTGTAAACATTTAACATTAATAGCAAAGCACATATGCTTAAGACCAAAACTCCCCATAGGAGTTATCCTACAAAACTCTTTAGTTAGGGTTAAAGTTGAACTCCAGTCTCTAATGAATGGATGCAGCACCCTGGGAAAACTTCCTAATTAGGAAATGATGCGGAGTCATGTCTGTCTTTGGACTGGACTGTGCAAACCTCACTCCCTCTCTCTCTGGCCCTGCCTATCTACAATCGTTTACAAAAAAGGATAGAAAAAAAGACGGGGATGGGAGGGAGAGAGAGGGAGAGAGAGGGAGAGAGAGAGAGGGAGAGAGAGGGAGAGAGGGAAAGAGAGAGGGAGAGAGAGAGAGAGAGAGAGAGCAGTAGATTCCAGCAGAACCATATTTAGTCATAAACCTTCAGAATAAAGTATTTCCTAATCTTTCCGGCAGAGGGTACCATGAGCAGCTATGATGAAGTTCAGTGCTGAAAGTTGACCAGTGCTGAACTCTCCAATAACATGACAGAGGCCCCTGTATGCATCCAGCCATTATCCCCTTTGCAGATTTCAAAACTTTTACTTGTTTCAAAACTGTGTACAATGTTTTCAAAAACTTCCAAACTTTCCAAACTGACTGAGTTCCTAAGAGACTATACAACCTATCAACCTGACTTTCCCCAAGAGACTTTACAACCTATCAACCTGACTTTCCCCAAGAGACCTTACAAGAATTTGAGACTATGTTTCTATTGCATTATGGGACTGATGGCAACAGATGTCTAAAATCATAATCAACCAGCTGAAAGAATGATGCATAATAGGTAATAGGTAGCTTAGCATATACCAGAATATCAACAAGACAGTTCTAGCATTTACTACTGTGACATTCTACCACACTGTTTCAAGCACGTTACAGCATTAGCGGCAACACTAACTTCTTCATCCACAAGTTCTTAATAAACCACAACACCACGAGGCTTAGGATCTCATCTACTGTGACACTTAATACCCACAACAGACCACAGTGACTTAGCTGTGAGATGTCTAAACACCTGTCTTTCATTAACATGCGCCTGTGAGATCAGCCAAAGCTCATCAAGCCTAATGAGCCTGGTTTAAATTGATTGAGAAGCAGTCTGCATTGTAAGGTGCTGACCCCTGCGGTTGACTCAGACTAGCAGATTAGCAGCTGACAATTTAGCAGTTGTTGACTTGAGGCAGTCGGGCAGACAGGAAGGCAGGAGTAGAGGATAGCAGAGGAGAGCGGAGGAGAGAAGTGGAGAGCAAAGGAGAGCAGAGGAGAGGAGAACAGAGCAGAGAAGAGGAGAACAGAGCGGAGGAGAGGAGAACAGAGCGGAGGAGAGGAGAACAGAGCGGAGGAGAATAGTGCAGAGTGGAGGAGAGGAGAACAGAGCGGATGAGAGGAGAACAGAGCGGAGGAGAGGAGAACAGAGGGGAGGAGAGGAGAGCAGAGCGGAGGAGAATAGTGCAGAGGAGAGGAGAGGAGAGCAGAGCAGAGGAGAATAGTGCAGAGGAGAGAAGAGGAAAAAGGAGGGTACACTTAAGAAAAAGGGTTATATCTAGAACCTGAAAGGGTTCTTCAGCTGTCCCCATAGGATAGCCCTTTGATGAACCCTTTTTGGTTCCAGATATAACCCTTTTGGCTCAAGGTAGAACCCTTTTGAATTCCATGTAGAACCCTTTACACAGAGGGTTATACATCGATGCCAAAATAATTACTTCTGGAACCAAAAAGGGTTCTCCTATGGGGACAGCCAAAGAACCCTTTTGGAACCTTTTTTCTAAGCATGTAGAAGAGGAGTAGGCAGGAGAGAGGACAACGAGGGGATGAGAGGAGGAACAGGGAAGAGAGAGGAGGACAGGAGAGGTGAGGTGGTGGTCCACTTACCCTGACAGTGCTTGGCCGGGGTTTGCCGCTCAGGGATGGTGTGCCCTCTCACTGGCCTGGGGAGACTTTATGTAGCTCCCAGCCCCCATCCTGCGCTTCCCCCTCCCACATCCCAAACATGGAGCCGGGGCCGCACTCTCCCTGTCTGCCTCACTCAGCCAGAGCCTTATAGGGATGGCCGGGGGAAAAACAGTCCAATCCAATTGCTTCTGCGGAGGGCCCAGTCACATCATTCAGGGCATTCCAGGGGCCTTTTTTTATGTGAAAGGCAGGAGATCTCTCCATGCGGGAACATAAACACACAGCACAGAGCTTGCAGGACTGCCCCCTGTGACAAACAAGCCCTCACACACAGAGACAGTGGCATTCCCGGGTAGCAAGCCCTCACACACAGACAGTGGCATTCCCGGGTAGCAAGCCCTCACACACAGACAGTGGCATTCCCGTGTAGCAATCCCTCACACACACAGACAGTGGCATTCCCGTGTAGCAAGCCCTCACACACAGACAGTGGCATTCCCGTGTAGCAAGAAAACAGCATCTAGGTGCTGCTTGAATTGGCATCAGTTAGATGTTGAAACATTCAAACAGTGTGAGGGTATATTCTTACTTGTCAGTTGGCGTTGAGGAAGAGGTCAGTTGAATTCTCTAACTATGGAATATCCTAACCTTTCAAAATGCCAGATTGTCATGCTACACAAATTGTCTCAGTGTGTCCTTGAAATGACCTTGCAACCCAACTTGTAAAAGTCTGTGACAACCCACTATGGAACGAAAATGCTACCGTTTGTGAGCGGCTGCCCAGTGGATGGGCCTCGAGACCACAGCAAGAAACAGTGAAGTTGAGGCTTTACAGAACTAAAGAAAGGTGCCAAAAGAACCTGTCACCAACTGCACATTGTCACAGCACTGAGACTCACAGTGAACGGCCTGTTAAGTTGCTGGCTCTTAGTATGGCAAAGCCCACATCACCCTCCTCTAACAGTCAGGGGGTCAGTGTCTTCCAGCAGCGTTTATATGAAAGGAGCACTTCACCACTTTTTGACATGTTCATTGTCTCCAACACCAAACCACTGTCCAGCCTACATACGTGAAAACATTCATGTTTCATTCTACAGTCAAAAGCTAAAGTGGCCCTTTAAATTTAAACTAGGTGTAGTTATTATTTAACTGTAAGAGGTGCAGCTAGTCATAAACTGGGGATAGGACAGTAGTCATCATCTGCACTGTGGGACCACATACTGTAAACATCAGACGGATTGGCCGGGTGTTGCCTCATGTCCCAGACTCCCTGCACTCGCTCTCTATCTGTCTGATGAGGTATGCTACGCTACGACAACGCACGGACAATGGCCAGCACAAAGCCATATCAGGATGGAGAGAGTAGGGGAGAGAGGGAGATGAGGGGTGTGGAGGAGAGAAGGGGGGGTAGTGGGCGAGGCAAGATAGAGAGAGAGAGAGAGAATAAGGAAGTAAGAGAGAAAGAATATTATCAACATGACTGTTGGACTATTGGGTTTGTGATTGAACTAACTGAACATACTGTAATTGTAGCAGGCTATTGTCAGTGAATATGTATTGTCATGCAAATGGGATAGCATTCCCTCTGAAACAGTTCTAATTGTCAGGAATCGCCACCAAATGAGTAGTTGTCACCCAATAATCAACAGCTTTCAAGTTACAGCAAATTGAGATGTTCATTTTTTTTCTCTCACAGAATTGGTCTTTCTCTGGCATAAATCTTGTTATAAGACACTTCTATCATGATCATGTTCTGCTGTCATGACGATTACAGTTTACTGAGCTTCCTTCTTACTTTGTGGGTCTGAGGGGATTCTCAGTCCTGTTGTATTAAAGGATTGGTCATGTCCAATAGTACAGGGCCGAAACTGTTTCATGGAAACAATGCTTGGAATGTAAGATCTGCTATCAAAAAGAAACGTGTCTTGTTGTTGTCTAGACTCCATTCTAGACTCCATTATAGACTGATTGTGCTCTTCATTTTGTTCGTACTTCTAAGACTTGAAATTAATAACAAGATGCCATACAGCTGGATGGCCAAATGTAACATGGTATCACACTTTTCATTCGTTGTCAAACAAAGCCTAAATTATTCAACAGTACACCGTTCCCCTCATATTGTCTAGCTAGTCAGACACTTGTCTATCAAAGCACAGGGAGCCCCAGTAAAGATACATGATATTTGCAGCACTAGCATGACTAGTGTTTATCATTGTCCTTCAGAGTGAAATCACTCAAATTGGAGGTCAGCTTTACACATTGAAGGAAAGCTACTGGTCTGTATCCCACTCAGCTACAGTAACAGCGTACAGCAGAGTTTGATGCAGCACCATAAAAGGAGCTGTTCAGTAAATGAGGAGAGACTTGGCAGACCGCGCTACCCGCAAGGCATGTAAGGGAAGAAATCATCCCACTGTAGGTGTGGTCTGGTAAAAGAAAAACATTATACCCTCAATCTATCGCTTGTGTGAGTGTCTGCGTCTACGTAATACTGCAGGTGAAAAGACATCCTGCATGTTCAACTAAAGATAACCTTTGAACCCCGTCAGTCAGTGTGCGCTCCCTTATTTCCATGTTTAGCTGCACTATATACTTCCTGTCCGCTCCTGCAGGGGCTTTTATTCTTTATTATGAGACCTCCTCTCATTATTTCCCTCATTGAAGACATATGTGTGCCTAAATTATAGTAACTACAGTAAATAATTCAGTAAGCCTGTTTTGAAAGGCCTTTCAGAAGACCATGGGTACAGTATGCAGCATTACGTAACTATACCAAGTACAGACGACAAGCTATTGTCTATTTGAAAGGTTCTAACAGGAAGATGTGAGTCATCTCTCTCTCACTATCTTCCACCCATGCCTCGTTCATTGAATTGAGTCTGCAGCATTTATGGGGTAAGTGAGTCTAGACCAGAGGTGTCAAACTCATTCCATGGAGAGGGCCTTATGTCTGCAGGTTTTTCTTTTTTCTTTCAATTAACACCTAGACAACCAGGTGTGGGGAGTTCTTTACCAGTTACTGACCTTCATTTATTAATCAAGGACAAGGGAGAAGCGAAAACCCGCAGGCACTCGGCCCTACGTGGAATGAGCTGGACACGTGTTCTAGACCATTACATCTCCCTCAACACAGCTACTGTTGCTATGGTTCCAACTATCAACACTGATAATACCCCTCTCCACATTAAACCCCATCTGACATCAGTCCATAACAGCAGACATCAACAGGGCAGTGCGTGCAGAAGGGCCCTGCTCCATTGGCATGTGCTTTGACCCAAAATGGCAAAGCAGCTGTGCTCTTAAAGGATGTTCCAGGCATCTGCTCACAACCAGCTCTGGAATGTCTTATGGCGACTCCTCGCAAGCAAGTCCTGAGCCCGAGCCCATTTTCTTCCTGTTTTGTGTGTGTGTGTGTGTGTGTGTGAGACAGAGAGAGAGAGAGAGAGAGAGAGAGAGAGAGAGAGAGAGAGAGAGAGAGAGGCTACTGTATGCTGCGTTCTTGTAGGCCACTGTATTCTAAAATACCTAGTGTCAATATGTCTGGGACAAATTTTGTTAGTTAACTCGTGTATAGATGCAGTACCTCAGTACTAGACAAATTCAGTTCCTGATTTATATTATCTGGTGTTGTCTGTGTTATCTATAGGGTAAATCTATGGATATTATCTGGTGTTATCTATAGGGTAAACCTATGGATATTATCTGATGTTATCTATAGGGTAAACCTATGGATATTATCTGGTGTTATCTATAGGGTAAACCTATGGATATTATCTGATGTTATCTATAGGGTAAACCTATGGATATTATCTGGTGTTATCTACAGGGTAAACCTATGGATATTATCTGGTGTTATCTATAGGGTAAACCTATGGATATTATCTGATGTTATCTATAGGGTAAACCTATGGATATTATCTGGTGTTGTCTGTAGGGTAAACCTATGGATATTATCTGATGTTATCTATAGGGTAAACCTATGGATATTATCTGGTGTTATCTACAGGGTAAACCTATGGATATTATCTGATGTTATCTATAGGGTAAACCTATGGATATTATCTGGTGTTATCTATAGGGTAAACCTATGGATATTATCTGATGTTATCTATAGGGTAAACCTATGGATATTATCTGGTGTTATCTATAGGGTAAACCTATGGATATTATATGGTGTTGTCTGTGGGGTAAACCAATAGATATTATCTGCTGTTATCTGTCTTTTTATTTATTTATTTATTATTTCTATAGGGTAAACTATGGATATTATCTGATTTATTTAACCAGGTTATCTATAGGCCATGGTTGTTATCTATAGGGTAAACTATGGATATTACCTTTAAATTTATTATCTGATGTTATCTATAGGGTAAACCATGGATATTATTGAGAATAGGGTAAACCTATGGATATTATTTATCTATAGGTAAACCATGGATATTATCTTGAGAAAACCTTTATTTATGGTGTTGTCTGTGGGGTAAACCAATAGATATTATCTGCTGTTATCTGTCTTTTTATTTATTTATTTATTATTTCACCTTTTATTTAACCAGGTAGGCCAGTTGAGAACACCTTTATTTAACAGGTCGGCCAGTTGAGAACACCTTTATTTAACAGGTAGGCCAGTTGAGAACACCTTTATTTAACAGGTCGGCCAGTTGAGAACACCTTTATTTAACAGGTAGGCCAGTTGAGAACACCTTTATTTAACAGGTCGGCCAGTTGAGAACACCTTTATTTAACAGGTAGGCCAGTTGAGAACACCTTTATTTAACAGGTAGGCCAGTTGAGAACACCTTTATTTAACAAGTAGGCCAGTTGAGAACACCTTTATTTAACAGGTAGGCCAGTTGAGAACACCTTTATTTAACAGGTAGGCCAGTTGAGAACACCTTTATTTAACAGGTAGGCCAGTTGAGAACACCTTTATTTAACAGGTAGGCCAGTTGAGAACACCTTTATTTAACAGGTAGGCCAGTTGAGAACACCTTTATTTAACAAGTAGGCCAGTTGAGAACACCTTTATTTAACAAGTAGGCCAGTTGAGAACACCTTTATTTAACAAGTAGGCCAGTTGAGAACACCTTTATTTAACAAGTAGGCCAGTTGAGAACACCTTTATTTAACAAGTAGGCCAGTTGAGAACACCTTTATTTAACAAGTAGGCCAGTTGAGAACACCTTTATTTAACAGGTAGGCCAGTTGAGAACACCTTTATTTAACAGGTAGGCCAGTTGAGAACACCTTTATTTAACAAGTAGGCCAGTTGAGAACACCTTTATTTAACAAGTAGGCCAGTTGAGAACACCTTTATTTAACAAGTAGGCCAGTTGAGAACACCTTTATTTAACAGGTAGGCCAGTTGAGAACACCTTTATTTAACAGGTAGGCCAGTTGAGAACACCTTTATTTAACAAGTAGGCCAGTTGAGAACAAGTTCTCATTTACCACTACAACCTGGCCAAGATAAAGCAAAGCAGTGCGAAAAAAACAACAACACAGAGTTACACATAAACAAATGTACAGTCAATGTCTCTGTTTCCTCCTCTTTTACTGTTGTATTCAGCCTCACCTGACCTCTGCCCCCTGGCCAACTGCCCTCTCTTGTCTGCGGTCTGAGAGCACTGGAACTCTCTGGAACTCTCTGTACTCGATGTGCCTTTTCCTCTCTCTCCCCCTAGTGGCATAATAATAACCTTGTTGTTTCTCAGCAAAACAGCATTTGGGTAGGAGAGATAGCAAATGTAACCCAACTGCTTAAATAGAGTGTTCTATGAAGTACATAGACTACCGTTCAAATGTTTGGGGTCACTTAGAAATGTCCTTGTTTTCCAAAGAAAATTACATTTTTTGTCCATTAAAATAACAAATTGATCAGAAATACAGTGTAGACATTGTTCATGTTGTAAATGAATATTGTAGCTGGATATGGCTGATTTTTTCATGGAATATCTACATAGGCGTACAGAGGCCCATTATCAGCAACCATCACTCCTGTGTTCCAAATGGCACGTTGTGTTAGTTAATCCAAGTTTATCATTTTAAAAGACTAATTGATCATTAGAAAACCTTTTTGAAAAACTGTTTTGCTGATTAAGGAAGCAATAAAGCTGTCCTTCTTTAGACTAGGTATCTGGAGCATCAGCATTTGTGGGTTCGATTACAGGCTCAAAATGGCCAGAAACAAAGCACTTTCTTCTGAAACTGTAACGGGTGTCGTCTTCTGAAGAAGAGGAATCGGACCAGGGTGCAGCGTGGTAAGTGTTCATGACTTTTTATGAAACAGAACACTGAAACAAAAATGACAAAGTGAATAAACGAAACCGAAACAGTCCTGTCAGTGCAAAACACTAAACATAAAACAACTACCCACATAAACCATGTGGGAAAAAGTTACTTAAGTATGGTTCCCAATCAGAGACAATGATAAACAGCTGTCCCTGAATGAGAACCGTACCCAGCCAAAACAAAGAAATACAAAAACATAGAAAAAATAACATAGAATGCCCACCCAAATCACACACTGACCAAACCAAAATAGAGACATAAAAAGCTCTCTAAGGTCAGGGCGTGACAGAAACTCGTCAGTCTATTCTTTATTTCTCGTACAACACTGTGTACTACTCCCTTCACAGAACAGAGCAAACTGGCCCTAACCAGAATAGAAAGAGGAGTGGGAGGCCCCGATGCACAACTGAGCAAGAGGACAAGTATATTAGAGTGTCTAGTTTGAGAAACAGACACTTCACAAGTCTTCAACAGGCAGCTTCTTCAGTACCTGCAATAATATCCGCAACGTCAAAAGTGAAGAGGGTTCTCCGTGATGCTGGCCTGGTGTCACGACTTCCGCTCAGCGGTCGGTGTCGCCGGTCTTCTAGCCATCATCGATCCCCTTTTCATTTTCCATGTGTTTTGTCTTGTTTTTCCTCACACCTGGTTTCAATTCTCTCAATTACTTGTTGTGTATTTAACCCTCTGTTCCCCCCCATGTCTTTGTGTGGGATTGTTTATTGTAGTGCTTGTGCACATTCCCCGTGAGAGCGCAACAGGTTATTTTTGTGCCTATTTATCTTGTTGTTCTGGATGCCGTTGGTTTTGCTTAATAAATCTCCGGTTATCATCCAGTTCTGCTGTCCTGCGCCTGACTTCTCTGCCGACAATTATGCACCCCGCTACACCTGGGTTCTTTTGCTCATCTTAATCTTCTTTTATTTTTATTGGATAGTCTGAGATATGGCTTTTTTTTTGCAACTCTGCCTTTGAAGGCTAGCATCCCGGAGTTACCTCCACTGTTGACGTTGAGACTGGTGTTTTGCGGGTACTATTTAATGAAACTGCCTGTTGAGGACTTGTGAGGTGTCTGTTTTCTCATGATTAGCCTTTTAAAATGATAAACCTGGATTAGTTAACACAACATGCCATTGGAACACAGGAGTGATGGTTGCTGATAATGGGCCTCTGTATGCCTACGTAGACATTCCATAAAAGATCAGTCATTTCCAGCTACAACAGTCATTTACAAAATTAACTAAGTCTACACTATTTTTCTGATCAATTTGATGTTATTTTAATGGACAAGAAATGTGCTTTCTCTTTCAAAAACAAGGAAATGTCTAGGTGACCGAAAACCTTTGAATGGTAGTGTAGGTATAACGCTTCATGAGGTTCTTTATAATCCTTTATAACACTAACATAAGCGTCCATAATAATTCACAAGCGGTTATACAATTCTGTGTTATGTTTTATAGATAATGAACTATAATGACTTAATAGACTATAGAGCATAATGTATTATAGCAATACTGGTTTGAAAACACAGACAAGATCTACATCCACAATAGAAATAAAAAATACATAACACTGAGTTAGCTACCCTGGTAACATGAACATTTTATTTGACACAGTGTCCGCATGATATGGCCATTTGTAAGCGAAGCTGTTCGTTATTTCAATACGTAAAAAAAACACAACATCTAGTTGTTTTGTTACAAACTTAGTGCATAGAAAGTGTCTAATTGGCAAGGTAGTTGCATGCATCACATTCCCTTCCACTTCCCCATCCTCATGTTTGTAGCTTTCTACTGCTGCCAGGTAGCTCAGTTCTAACTCTGTTAGAAAGTCGTGTTACTAGTTAGCTACCTAGCCATTCACACCCGTAGTTTTCTGTTATTTCAAACCAGTATTGCTATAATACATTATGTTCTATAGTCTTATAATTCATTATAGTTCATTATCTCTAAAACATAATACAGAATTGTATAACTGTTTATGATGATTATAGTCGGTGTTATACCGCATTATAAAGGACGTTATAAATGTTATACGTATGTTCTTCATAGATAAGGATACCGAGTGTTGAAAGCATCAATCAATGAAACGAGTTTCCTCACTGTTGTCGATCAGAGCGATAATAATGCATACATCAACATACTTCTAAAAACCATGTTTACCCCTGCTTAAATATTCCTAACATCAAGGTTTCACTGTATTGCATCATGCTATCAACGGGAGGAGGAGGACAAGGAGGGGTGAGTTGCGCATTGATGTTTTGCCAGGAGCAAACAATGTGGTGAGTGCTGCTGGAGGTCTAATCTACTGACTGATAGAGACTTTAACACCGTTACCACATAGCTGTGACCATCTGATGACTCAACTTGTCTGGTGGAATTACTGAGAGCTGAGAGCTATGCATGGTGCCTATGCAACCGGCAGGTGGTGCTGTTGATTGCCTTCTATGTCCATTCTACTTGGTTGCTTTCTACTCACATTCCAATGTGTGACGAAATGAACTTTCCGTTCCTTATGGTGCGTTTAACACACCTGGGAACTCAAAAATTAGGTCAAATCATGTCAGTGACCTTCAGTTCAGAAAATCAGAGCTCTAGAAATATGCCCGAGGTTCTGACTTGGAATTCCACATTTTTCCCAGTCGGAGCTAGTTTTTTCCAGTTCCCAGTTGTCTTGAAAGCACTGAAGTCGGAAGTCAGAGATTTACGAGTTCTGAGCTCCCAGTTGTTTTGAATGCGGCATAGGGCGATCTCCTGTACTACCCCACATCCTGTAAGGCAGAGTGTCAGAAGTCAAACAGAAAAAGAAAACTCCCATTCCTATTCCTATTCCCATTCCAGATGTTCAGCTGTCTACTGCCTTGTAATTTAGAGAGAGTAGCTGCACAGCAAATTATCCAGTGTCCTGTCATGTGTGTGAACATTAACTATGCGGTTGATATGACGAGTTTCTGTGGAACACGCTTGTATTTGTATTATAATGTGATTCATAAATTAGATTGTAGGTTAGATTGATAGAATTTTAAGTGCAGGTGAGGATGGACTTTAGCCCCTAACCCTTGTTAGTTATACAACATGCAGTTTACCGAAAGTACTATTTTGGTATTCCTCATAGTGAAAACACAATGCTGTAATTACTGTAGTTTTGGTAACAGATGTTTATCAAAAGTAGGGCTTGTTAGGACATCTGTTATTCATCATGGTCTGTTATCCACACAGCAAATTCTCCAGTGTCAAAAGCAAAACAAATGAAAACTGAGAGTGTTAAATCAACACTGAATGTGTGGAGTCTTTGGACCCATATACACCCCGGAAAAGTGTTAAATTAACACTGCTTAGTGTAAAGCCTTATTCAAATATCTCCCAGAGTACCTTTAAAGTAAATTGAATTGTCGCGTTACCATTAATCAATGTATTTATTAGTGACAGAAACATGGTTGTTGCATTCATCCATTTTCGGTCCTACAGACTTCACCAAGTGAGATCCTAAATGAATATGTTATTATTAAAATACACTGAACAAAAATATAAACACAACATGTAATGTGTTTGTCACATGTTTCATGAGCTGAAATATGAAATAACCCAGAGATGTTCCGTATGCACAAAAAGCTTATTTCTCTCAAATGTTGTGCACAAATGTGTTTACAACCCTGTTAGTGAGCATTTATCCTTTGCCAAGATAATCCATCCACCTGACAGGTGTGACATATCAAGAAGCTCATTACACAGGTGCACCTTGTGCTGGGGGAAATAAAAGGCCACTCTAAAATATGCAGTTTTGTCACACAACACAATAGATGTCCTAACAAGCCCTACTTTTCATAAACATCTGTTAACAAAACTACAGTAATTACAGCATTTTGTTTGCACTATGAGGAATACCAATAGAGTACTTTCTGTAAAGTGCATGTTGTATAACTAACAAGGGTTTAGTTAGGGGCTAAAGTCCATCCTCATCTGCACTTAAAATTCTATCAATCTAACCTACAATCTAATTTTTGAATAACATTATAATACAAATACAAGCGTGTTCCACAGAAACTCGTCATATCGAAAGCCTAGTTAATGTTCACATACATGACAGCACAGAGGAGAGCGTGGAAGTGAGTCAGGTGTTGAATATTCCTTTCGGATGTAACATAGAGAGACTTGTCTGGGGCGGTCCTTTGGAGTCAGGTTACAAACTGAGACCCTCCCATTCCCGTAAAATCCTAGGAGGTACTTTCCGAGCTTAGTTGCATTGCCAAACCCCAGTTCAGCTACCATCTGTAGCAGTGCTAACTGGATCAGTTGGATTATTTGAGCTCCACACTCTGTCCTACTATCTGTCCACACCCTGTCCTACTATCTGTCCACACTCTGTCCTACTATCTGTCCACACTCTGTCCTACTATCGGTCCACACTCTGTCCTACTATCTGTCCACACCTGTCCTACTATCTGTCCACACTCTGTCCTACTATCTGTCCACACTCTGTCCTACTATCTGTCCACACTCTGTCCTACTATCTGTCCACACCTGTCCTACTATCTGTCCACACTCTGTCCTACTATCTGTCCACACCTGTCCTACTATCTGTCCACACCCTGTCCTACTATCTGTCTACACTCTGTCCTACTATCTGTCCACACCTGTCCTACTATCTGTCCACACTCTGTCCTCATATCTGTCCACACCTGTCCTACTATCTGTCCACACTGTCCTACTATCTGTCCACACCCTGTCCTACTATCTGTCCACCCTCTGTCCTACTATCTGTCCACACCTGTCCTACTATCTGTCCACACTCTGTCCTACTATCTGTCCACACCCTGTCCTACTATCTGTCCCCACTCTGTCCTACTATCTGTCCACACCCTGTCCTACTACCTGTCCACACTCTGTCCTACTACCTGTCCACACCCTGTCCTACTACCCGTCCACACCCTGTCCTACTACCTGTCCACACTCTGTCCTACTATCTGTCCACACCCTGTCCTAATACCTGTCCACACTCTGTCCTACTACCTGTCCACACCCTGTCCTACTACCTGTCCACACTCTGTCCTACTTAATGAGGCACTTTCCATTGATCATGTTACAAAGATGATCTACAGCACAAGAGGAAAGATATAAACTACCGTTCAAAAGTTTGGGGTCACTTAGAAATGTCCTTGTTTTTGAAGAAAGCACATTTTTGGTCCATTAAAATGACATTAAATTGATGAGAAATACAGTGTAGATATTGTTAATGTTGTAAATGACAGTTGTAGCTGGAAACGGCAGATTTTTTATGGAATATCTACATAAGTGTACAGAGGCCCATTATCAGCAACCATTACTCCTGTGTTTCAATGGCACGTTGTGTTAGCTAATCCAAGTTAATCATTTTAAAAGGCTAATTGATCATTAGAAAACCCTTTTGCAATTATGTTAGTACAACTGAAACTGTTATCCTGATTAAAGCAGCAATAAAACGGTCCTTCTTTAGACTAGTTGAGTATTAGGAGCATCAGCATTTGTGGGTTCGATTACAGGCTCAAAATGACCAGAAACAAAGCGCTTTCTTCTGAAACTCGTCAGTCTATTCTTGTTCTGAGAAATGAAAGCTATTTCATACAAGAAATTGCCAAGAAACTGAAGATCTCGTACAACGCTGTGTACTACTCCTTTCACAGAACAGCGCAAACGGTCTCTAACCAGAATAGAAAGAGGATTGCGTGCACAACTGAGCAAGAGTACATTAAAGTGTCTAGTTTGAGAAACAGACGCCTCACAAGTCCTCAACTGGCAGCATCATTAAATAGTACCCGCAAAACACCAGTTTCAACATCAACAGTGAAGAGGAGACTCCGGGATGCTAGTGAGGGTAGGTAGCAACACATCTGCCACGCTGCTCCTCAACACTGGAGCTCAACAGGGGTGCGTGCTCAGTCCCCTCCTGTACTCCCTGTTCACCCACGACTGCATGGCCAGGCACGACTCCAACACCATCAATAAATTTGCAGATGACACAACAGTGGTAGGCCTGATCACAGACAACGACGAGACAGCCTGTAGGGAGGAGGTCAGAAACCTGGCCGGTTGGTGCCACAATAACAACCTATTCCTCAACATAACCAAGACTAAGGAGATGATTGTGAACTACAGGAAAAGGAGGACCGAGCACGACCCCATTCTCATCAACTGTGCTGTAGTGGAGCAGGTTGAGAGCTTCAAGTTCCTTGGTGTCCACATCAACAACAAACTAGAATGGTCCAAAAACACCAAGACAGTCGTGAAGAGGGCACGACAAAGCCTATTCCTCCTCAGGAAACGAAAAAGATTTGGCATGGGTCCTGAGATCCTCAAAAGGTTCTACAGCTGCAACATCAAGAGCATGGTTGCATCACTGCCTGGTGCGGCAATTGCTCAGCCTCTGACCGCAAGGCACTACAGAGGGTAGTGCATACGGCCCAGTACATCATTGGGGCTAAGCTGCCTGCCATACAGGACCTCTACACCAGGTGGTGTCAGAGGAAGGCCCTAAAAATTGTCAAAGACCCCAGCCACCCCAGTCATAGACTGTTCTCTCTACTACCGCATGGCAAGCGGTACCGGAGTGCCAAGACTAGGACAAAAAGGCTTCTCAACAGTTTTAACCCCCAAGCCATAAGACTCCTGAACAGGTAATCAAATGGCTACCCGGACTATTTGCATTGTGTGCCCCGCAACCCCTCTTTTACGCTGCTGCTACTCTCTATTTATCATATATGCATAGTCACTTTAACTATACATTCATGTACATACTACCTCAATTGGGCCAACCAACCAGTGTTCCCGCACATTGGCTAACCGGGCTATCTGCATTGTGTCCCACCCACCACCCGCCAACCGATTTACATACATTTACATTACATTTAAGTCATTTAGCAGACGCTCTTATCCAGAGCGACTTACAAATTGGTGCATTCACCTTATGACATCCAGTGGAACAGCCACTTTACAATAGTGCATCTAAATCTTTTAAGGGGGGGGGGGGGTGAGAGGGATTACTTTATCCTATCCTAGGTATTCCTTAAAGAGGTGGGGTTTCAGGTGTCTCCGGAAGGTGGTGATTGACTCCGCTGTCCTGGCGTCGTGAGGGAGTTTGTTCCACCATTGGGGGGCCAGAGCAGCGAACAGTTTTGACTGGGCTGAGCGGGAACTGTACTTCCTCAGTGGTAGGGAGGCGAGCAGGCCAGAGGTGGATGAACCCCTCTTTTACTCTACTGCTACTCTCTGTTCATCATATCTGCATAGTCACTTTAACCATATCTACATGTACATACTACCTCAATCAGCCTGACTAACCGGTGTCTGTATGTAGCCTCACTACTTTTATAGCCTTGCTACTGTATATAGCCTGTCTTTTTACTGTTGTTTTATTTCTTTACTTACCTATTATTCAGCTAATTTTTTGCACTATTGGTTAGAGCCTAAGTAAGCATTTCACTGTAAGGTCTACACCTGTTGTATTTGGCGCACGTGACAAATAAACTTTGATTTGATATTCCATGAAAAAAATCTGCCATTTACAGCTACAATAGTTATTTACATCATTAACCATGTCTACACTGTATTTCTGATCAATTTTATGTTATTTTAATGGACAAAAAAAAATGCTTTTCTTTAAAAAACAAGGACATTTCTAAGTGACCCCAAACTTTTGAATTGTAGTGTATGTACAGTAATATATCACTAGAGAAGACAAACCACATAGTGCTCAAACTTTTCTTGTCGAATTTAAGAATTCAAAAGGCAAGCGTCTGGCTTATGGGTCTTTTCTCTTTTCCCAATGTCTGCAGGAAGATAACTCAGAACACTTGAACTGGAGATAGACATCCTTGCATCTCACAGTCTTGAGAATATATTGCAAGAAACACTAATAGAAGAGGTATCAATGTTTAGGGCATAAATTCACTTTTGTTTGTGTGTGAAACAATATTTTCTAGGAATGTGTTTAATAGTCGATACCTCTTTCTCTTCTTTTAAAGGTTTCTTGAGGAGTACTTATTGGTCTCTGGTTACCCCAGGATGGATGAACTATAAATACTGGAACATTTACAGGACATTGTTTTGTATTGTATAGTATCAACTGCTTCCAGATAATGTTAGTCTTCAAATTCAGACCTGAACCAATTCCTTTCTCTGTGTGAAATGTGAAATACAAAGAGCTCTTTACATTGACGTAAGACACACCAACCCACACAAACTACAATCCGAAAGGGTTCTTTGTAAGGTACATGTCAGACTCGCCCTACAGAGGGCCGATTGTCTGCGGGTTTTTGCTCCTCCCTTGTACTTGACTGATGAATTAAGATCATTAGTAAAGAACTCCCCTCGCCTGGCTGTCTAAGTCTTATTGGAAAGGAAAAAACAAAAACCAGCAGACACTGGGCCCCCCATGGAATGAGTTTGACACCCCTATTGTAAGGCAAAGGGTTCTACCTAGAACCTCTAACATCCTAAGAACCGTTTATGGAAGATATGGTTCATTGATGACTCTTTGGAAGGCAAGAAGTATTCTTTGGAAGACAAGAAGGGTTCTACATAGAACCATATATAATATTTCCCAGCATGCACTATTGCAGGGAGATTTTCGGAATTGTCTGTTTTACTGTAATATCTGTGTTTTTGCATGTACATTGATTGGTTGATACATTTTATGCTACACAACGATAAATAACACAGTTTTCTAAATGAATCCAATCTGTTATTAATTGGATTTGTTGCACCAGTTACTGAGATCATTGTTCCAGTTTAGATGATTGAGGTAGTCTCAATCTTTTATATCCTGGCAGTCATGCTGAATGCAGGTTTGTGGATGAGTAACAAGTCGACTTGTTGGGTATCCTAACTGGATTCCAATAGGAATTACACATCACGTTACAAATCAGTATAATATAACGCCACTGTGTTAAGGTAACTAGACCCTCAAAGAAAGGCCTTGTGATATATGTACTGTATTGTCTTAAATAATTACATTTTAAAGGCTAATTAGACTGGTTGAACTGTTGATAGAGGGTTCTAGGAAGAACCTTCCAAAGATAAAAGGGTTCTCGGTAGAACCCTTCATAGATGGTTCTAGGAAGAACCTTTAGATGATTAAATTGTTCTTGGTAGAACCCTTAATAGAGGGTTAAACCTTTTGACCTTTTAAACCTTTTGACCCAGTACCCAACACATTATGCACATTCACCCACAGCTATTTGCATCTGTATGTAAAACTAGTTGAAACACATGACTTACACTAGACACACGTTGTTTAATTGCATGCTTATATAATCCTGCATTTTTTCTCTACTCAGGATGTTCTCTGTGTCTTTTGTCCATGAAGCCTTCCTTTAGAAATGAACCATTTTTATGTCAACGATTAAGGGAAGTGTTATTGCTCAATGGCAAGCTCGTCATGTAAAATTGAGTTTTTGCAAAGGCATGACGTCAGAGAAATAGGTTTGGGCACGATGATCAGTGCTATCCTTTTGAAGGATAAAAGAAAAAGAGAGGTTGATTGCGACACGACTTTGAAGTGAAATGATGCACCTACAATTTGTTCTGGGTCAATGGGCAAAGGAACATTGTGGTCTTGCATGAATTTGATACTATCACTTTTAAAAAGTAAGATTTAGATGATTCATTTTCGGGAATATTGTCAAATCTAGTATTTAATGTGTGTTTTCATTGCTGAAGGGAAAATACAGGAGAAAATGTGCTACAAAAAAGGGAAGTCAAAATCAACCCACCATTTCTCTAATCAACCCACCATTTCTCTAATCAACCCACCATTTCTCTAATCAACCCACCATTTCTCTAATCAACCCATCATTTCTCTAATCAACCCACCATTTCTCTAATCAACCCACCATTTCTCTAATCAACTCACAATTTCTCTAATCAACCCACCATTTCTCTAATCAACCCACCATTTCTCTAATCAACCCACCATTTCTCTAATCAACCCACCATTTCTCTAATCAACCCACCATTTCTCTAATCAACCCACCATTTCTCTAATCAACCCACCATTTCTCTAATCAACCCACCATTTCTCTAATCAACCCACCATTTCTCTAATCAACCCACCATTTCTCTAATCAACCCATCATTTCTCTAATCAACCCACCATTTCTCTAATCAACACACCATTTCTCTAATCAACCCACCATTTCTCTAATCAACCCACCATTTCTCTAATCAACCCATCATTTCTCTAATCAACCCACCATTTCTCTAATCAACCCACGATTTCTCTAATCAACCCACCATTTCTCTAATCAACCCACCATTTCTCTAATCAACCCACCATTTCTCTAATCAACCCACCATTTCTCTAATCAACCCACCATTTCTCTAACATGCTTCACAATCACCTGGCTTTACTTATGCAACACGGAACAAAATGTCATTCATCATTCAAAATCAAACCACCATTTCTCTAACATGCTTCACAATCACCTGGCTTTACTTATGCAACACGGAACAAAACGTCATTCATCATTCAAAATCAACCCACCATTTCTCTAACATGCTTCACAATCACCTGGCTTTACTTATGCAACATGGAACAAAATGTCATTCATCATTCAAAATCAACCCACCATTTCTCTAACATGCTTCACAATCACCTGGCTTTACTTATGCAACACGGAACAAAATGTCATTCATCATTCAAAATCAACCCACCATTTCTCTAACATGCTTCACAATCACCTGGCTTTACTTATGCAACATGGAACAAAATGTCATTCATCATTCAAAATGGCCATCAATTTCCTTTTTGTCAATGTATTACTGTACCATGATAACCTCTTGACCATACAAGACAAGGGTTTTACTTATCAGCCCCCAGAGATGGCTTCATTACTATATGACAATTACAGTATTCTGCTTTGTCACGTGGACCTTCACACTGACTTGCAATACAACATTATTTCCATTATGAGATGAATGGAAAATTAGAAATGCAACACAGGACCGGATCATGTGGCGGCAGGGTAGCCTAGTGGTGAGAGCATTGGACTAATAACCGAAAGGTTGCAAGTTCATATCCCCAAGCTGACAAGGCACACATCTGTCATTCTGCCCCTGAACAGGCAGTTAAGCCACTGTTCCTAGGCCATCATTGAAAATAAGAATTTGTTCTTAACTGACTTGCCTAGTTAAATAAAGGAGAAATAAAATGTCAGAACCCAACCTACAAAACAGAACACACAAAAAAAAAATGTTTGTGTGTACAATTGGTCTACTGTCTGATTAACAATTTTTTTTAAAGTGATTTCTCATCACTATCAGAGGAAATAGATTTTCTCTTTCTGTTTGGAAGGATCACTGACAGTAGATGGAAGATGTTACATTTCACCACAGTGGAGATAATTAACTACACTTTCCTCCAACAAAAATGGTCTGCTAAAATGTGTGTTTGTGTTAATTGTTTGACTGCTACTATTGGCAACGTGTCTAATCTACAAACTTTTGTTGACATAAACTTTTCCCATTTAATGAGTTTCTGAGCTTTTCTCATGACACAGTGTTCCTGTAAATTCCAGGAGATTACACAGTGTTCCTGTGAATTCCAGGAGATTACACGGTGTTCCTGTAAATTCCAGGAGATTACACGGTGTTCCTGTAAATTCCAGGAGATTACATGGTGTTCCTGTAAATTCCAGGAGATTACACGGTGTTCCTGTAAATTCCAGGAGATTACACGGTGTTCCTGTAAATTCCAGGAGATTACACAGTATTCCTGTAAATTCCAGGAGATTACACGGTGTTCCTGTACGTTCCAGGAGATTACAAGGTGTTCCTGTACATTCCAGGAGATTACACGGTGTTCCTGTACGTTCCAGGAGATTACAAGGTGTTCCTGTACGTTCCAGGAGATTACACAGTGTTCCTGTAAATTCCAGGAGATTACACAGTGTTCCTGTAAATTCCAGGAGATTACACGGTGTTCCTGTACGTTCCAGAAGATGTTACATCGCTATGGATGTCTGGAAGACAAGCATCAGTTTTATTTTTTTAAGATGAAACAATACCAAAACAATGGCAAATGTCTATATCACCATCTGTGTCCAATCTAAGCGTTTGCTTGAAGATCTCATTCCAAGATATACAATTCAGTATATTTGTATTCAGAATTGAGGGGAAATGAGGGGAAAATCTAGAATTCCTTATTCAAACATGTGTTGACGTTTGCGGTCTCATGGTAAAAGGGGACAAATGAGTCTGGGATTGGCCAGTGGCCACTTGTGTATGGGAAGAGACTGAGTAAGACAATTGAAAACAGGAAAGCAGTCAACTTCAGACATGTTTTGACTTGTGGTCAATATTAACGCAATCAGGCTTTCCATTCTGCACTAAGTGTCATTTTTATTCAGACATTTGGAACAACACCAATAAATAATCATAACATTTAAAACTTTATAAATCTAAAAGTATATACAAAAAGAAGAATCATCAAAAAGACAAATAGAAACAAATTTGTGTTGATTTGGCACTCGAGTATCAACTCATTACCCATCCCCCAACACTGTCAACCAAGAGTCAAGACTAAACCAATTCACCTTGATGGTATGCAGACTGGTTTTATATTATTCTTAACGATTTCGCACAAACCAGAAAAAAATACAACAATACTGTCTGTGAAACTATATATTCACAGTATTATGAATGAATTGGTTTATTTGTTAGGATTACGTAGTGTGACTGATTTCACTAATTGCAGTAGTATTGTACAAAGCTAGAGGTGCGCTATTTGATAGATTCCCCCACTCCTCCTACCTCGGGCTTCCAGTGGGGAGACCTGAGGTCAACCTACCCCCGCCCCCCTCCCCATCTCGTACTTCTGAGTGGGAGACATTCCCAGGCAGTAGCCTGCCTAGCTCACAAACTAGAATCAGGGCGCCCACTCCGACAAGGTTAATTTACCTAAGTCCCACACGGTGACATGTTATCATTGACGTGCCGTGCAAATGAGCAATAGAAAACCAATTGTGTAAATGTCACCATTCCCCCCAAAATTGTGCAGGGACCCATTTTTATTTTACCTTAATTTAACTAGGCAAGCCAGTTAAGAACAAATTCTTATTTTCAATGACAGTCTAGGAATAGTTGGTTAACTGCCTTGTTCAGGGGTAGAACAACAGATTTTTACCTTGTCAGCTCAGGGTTTCGATCTTCCAACCTTTAGAATACTAGTCCAACACGCTAACCATTAGGCTACCTGCCACCCCATGTCACCTATACCTAAATCTGCCACTGAGGCTTTCACAATATTCCGAAATAAACTTTGGCTTTCATGTTGTCCTCTTGCTCAGTTGTACACCAGGGCCTCCCAATCCTCTTTCTATTCTGGTTAGGGCCAGTTTGCACTGTTCTGTGAAGGGAGTAGTACACAGCGTTGTACGAGATCTTCAGTTTCTTGGCAATTTCTCGCATGGAATAGCCAACAACAATTTTCAGCTGTGCTAACATAATTGCAAAAGGCTTTCTAATAATCAATTAGCCTTTTAAAATGATAAACTTGGATTAGCTAACACAATGTGCCATTGGAACACAGGAGTGATGGTTGCTGATAATGGGCCTCTGTACGCCTATGTAGATATTCCATAAAAAATCAGCCGTTTCCAGCTACAATAGTCACTTTCTGATCAATTTGATGTTATTTTACAGTTTTTCTCAGTCGCTTTGGTGCATTTCTTAGATCAAAAGTGCAATTCTTGATACTACTTGTACAAATTCCAAATCATCTAGTCACTTGTGCACATCATTAAAGCAATTTTTTATTCCTTTGAACAAATTGCAATTGATAATGTACAAGTGTCAGCTTTATTCCACATTATCAATTGCTCATGTCATGTTGATCAAAATATAGTAGATGGTTCTCTGTTGAATAGTCTTACCCCTCAAAACATCTTGGCATTAGTTCCTTGCATAAGCCATAACATGCAAAATTGTTGAACTATTTGTCATAAACTGTCAAGCATAGTTTTACACATTTCTATTAGACTTTTTGTACAAAAATGTGAATTGATGAATCGTGCAGGTGAAATTGACCCTTATTCATGAAGGAATGTAAAGTGTAAACCAACAATTAACCAGTTGTCTAAATTGCTCAAACCAGGAAACCAGGAAACGAACAGGGTCAACAGCCAAGAGGAGCAAGGATGCGTGGTGGAAGGCATAACAGAGGAAGAGGCAGAAGAGGACATAGGCGCATATCTGATGACATAAGGGCCACTATTGTAGACCATGTTGTCAATCATGGCCTTACAATGGCTGAGGCGGGTCGAAGGGTGCAGCTGAATATTGTGAGATCAACCGTGTCCTCAATAGTTCAAACGTTTCGAAGGGAGAACAGGTATGTCCACCAATGTACAGTGCACTGTTACTGTATATAAGCAGTATACTGTATACTTCCTACAATGCTTCATATTACAGTAGTCCAGTAGTATTTCACAGCAGACAGATACATACTGCACCTTACATGCACCCACCTGTATGTTTTACAGTAAAATGTGTGTTCGCATAGTTTTTGTCTATGTGAAAGTGTGCGATGCATCACTGCATTTTTCCCCACATAGGACTGCAAGATTACCTCAAACCGGTGGCAGAGGACGCCTTTTCACACCTCAACAGGAGGAGGCTATTTGCACCATGGTCCGAGCAAACAATGCCATGAGACTCAGGGAAATACAAAGGGCCATTATAGAAGACAACGATGTCTTTGAAAACATCCATACGGTTAGCATCTCAACCATCGACAGGGTGCTGCATAGAAACCAGATGAGTACGAAACAGCTGTACCGTGTACCATTCCAAAGGAATGAGGACAGAGTTAAGGAGCTACGGTACCAGTATGTACAGGTAAAACATATATCTATGTAACTACTTTACAGCAACATTTTATAGTGATACATAGTACAGTAAGCATAAACTGCACACATTTCCATTGCTGTGGAGGGAACATGCAATATATGTACATTTTATGTCACTCTTCCTTACCAAAACAAATTCAACTGTGTGTTCTGGGATATAGCGTATAATGGAGTTGGAATCAAGTGAACCCTCTCACAACTTTGTATACGTGGATGAGGCTGGCTTCAACCTGACCAAATGCAGAAGGCTGGGTCGGAATATCATCGGTCACAGAGCTACTGTGGATTTGCCAGGCCAACGGGGAGGAAATATCACCATGTGTGCTGCTATTTCGTAGCATGGTGTCCTAACCCATATCCCCCTTATAGGGCCATACAACACCCAGCATCTACTCAACTTTTTAGAGACTCTCTACAGGGCTCTCATCCCTGATGATGAGAGGGGTCTGTTTAGAGAGGATTTGCCAAAGTATGTGGTCATTTGTGATAATGTGAGTTTCCATCGATCAAACATCATAAGGCAATGGTTTGTGACCCACTCGAGGATGCTCATAGAATTCCTCCCACCTTATTCACCATTCCTTAACCCAATTGAGGAGTTATTTTCAGCATGGAGGTGGAAGGTGTACGATCGTCAGCCACACACACAGATGACCCTGCTGGCTGCAATGGATGCAGCATGTGAGGACATCACAGTAGAAGCCTGCAGAGGATGGATAAGGCATTCCTAAAGATTCTTTCCACGTTGCATTGGAAGGGAAAATATCCGGTGTGATGTGGATGAGAATATGTGGGCCGACAGACAGGAACGTCTGGATGTGTAGAGACAGCACAACAGTGCTGCGGGCAAAGTTGTGCCTTAGGGGTGGTTTCCTGTGTTTCTTTCTAATTGAGTTTTTTTCCTTTGTGCCCCCTGGGTTGTCCAGTCTCTTTCAATCAATAACCCACATACAGTAATATGTAAATAGTACTGTTGAAATTGATATATGCCATAGAAGTGCAGCCGTGTGCATTTTCAATACAGTAACTGTCATCCAAACTGCAGCCTAAGTTTATATCAGGTAATACTGTCAAAGTACACCGTTACATTGACAACATGCCTAAACATTTTGACGACCTTGTTCGTGAACTGTAGCCTAAGTTTATATCAGGTAATACTGTCAAAGTACACCGTTACATTGACAACATGCCTAAACATTTTGACGACCTTCATTGAATGTCTCAATGACTTATCATTCTGATGACACTGACATGATCATTGGCATGAATATTTACTTTTGAGAGATGTACTAAGGATTTTTAGTGACTGACTAGCTTTAGAAACATATATATTGTATATTGCAGTTTGTACAAATTGTTCTGAGAAATGCACTTATTATTTTGCACATGTTAGGGATGATGTGAAAAATGCACCAAAGCGACTGAGAAAAACTGTAATAGACAAAAAAATTGCTTTTCTTCCAAAAACAAGGATTTTTTTAAAATTACCCGGACTAACCTGTACCCCCACACATTGACTTGGTACTGGTACCCCCTGTATATAGCCTCGTTATTGTTATTTTATTGTGTTACTTTTTATAATTTTTTATTTTAGTTTATTTGGTCAATGTTTTCTTAACTCTTTCTTGAACTGCACTGTTGGTTAAGGGCTTGTAAGTAAGCATTTCACGGTACGGTACACATCTGTTCGGTGCATCTGTTCGGTGCATGTGACAAATAAAGTTTGATTGATTTGATGTGTTAATTCAGAGGTTTCAGCCCTCTCATCACTCTGAATAATTATTTGTTTTAGATAGAAAGATAGATATATAGATATATAGATAGATAGATATCAGCACCATCTTAAAGTGAAGCGCTAAACATTGACATGGTTGGTGGAACATCCATCAAAATAGGAGTCAAATAAACACCAGAACACCTCAAAGCTGAGGGGCCAGAGGTACACTATCAGGTTTCAACTGCGAGATGTACAGTAGTAGAAGATCATTGATGAGAACAAATCAAATCAAATTTTATTTGTCACATACACATGGTTAGCAGATGTTAATGCGAGTGTAGCGAAATGCTTGTGCTTCTAGTTCTGACAATGCAGTAATAACCAACAAGTAATCTAACTAACAATTCCAAAACTACTGTCTAATACACAGTGTAAGGGGATAAAGAATATGTACATAAAGATATATGAATGAGTGATGGTACAGAGCAGCATAGGCAAGATACAGTAGATGGTATCGAGTACAGTATATACATATGAGATGAGTATGTAAACAAAGTGGCATAGTTAAAGTGGCTAGTGATACATGTATTACATAAGGATGCAGTAGATGATATAGAGTACAGTATATACGTATGCATATGAGATGAATAATGTAGGGTATGTAACATTATATTAGGTAGCATTGTTTAAAGTGGCTAGTGATATATTTTACATCATTTCCCATCAATTCCCATTATTAAAGTGGCTGGAGTTGAGTCAGTGTCAGTGTGTTGGCAGCAGCCACTCAATGTTAGTGGTGGCTGTTTAACAGTCTGATGGCCTTGAGATAGAAGCTGAACAGGAAGTGACATTGAGCAACGCGGTTGGTAAAGTACTGTAGGATACGACTCACAGGAGTAGGTATTCACACATAGCCTGATGGAAAGAACCTCCATGAAAATATTGTTTTTGCCTGCACCCTCATAGCAGAGTCTAAACACCATCATCCCCAGGGTAATATCCACATAGCAATTTGGTTCAAATTTGGTTTGGGAATAGACAGAGGACCATGACACTTGTTTGTAAAAGTACATTATCTTATTGTCATTTAGCAGACATTCTTATCCAGCGCAATCAGGGTTAAGTGTGTTGTTCAAGGGGACATCAACAGATTTTTTACCTAGTTATTTCAGGGATTTGAACCAGCAACCTTTGGGTTACTGGCCTAACACTCTCAACCACTATTCTACCTTCCGCAACAGGGATTAGTAGAATTGGAAGATTACTATTCTCAGTATGGGTGATATCACTCCAAATAGTGGTTCCCCGCCTTAAGTCCACCCTTGACTCAGCGGGCTTTGTTCAATCACTGAGTTCAAGGTCAAGTTTTAATTTATACTTGGTTGAGTTGTCAACCAACGTGAATTCAATGTAAAATCAACCAAAAATGTCACCATGTCATTGAATTTAGGTTAAACGTTTTTGCAAATCCAATCAGTTTCCACGTTGATTCAACATCATCACATTGATATTGTTGGTTGAAATGACGTGGAAACAACGTTAATTCAACCAGTTTTTGCCCAGTGGTCATTGCCTCCTATAAACACAATCCAGACTTGACCACATCACAGATTTGATCACAACCCATGGATCTGTGGTGACCCAGTATAGGCCGTAAACCACTATCTGGAAAACACTGCTCTAAAGGCTCAAATAACATTCACAGCAAATCTTACAGATGTAGGATCTTAATTTGAGGCAGTTTGCTACAGCAGGAAAATAATCCTGCAGCAACAGGAAATGTGAATTATTATGTGGATTATAATTCATGGACATTTTTTGTAGGGGTTAATACATTTTTCACTAGGGCAAATCAAGTCTGAAATTGCACATTTTAGAAGCCTCTTTAAACCTTGAATTCACTACAAGTTTGCATTTCCTGCTATGCAGGAAAATTCCCACCAACAAAAAATAGTGTTCAAATTAAGATCCTACATCTGTACATTCACAAAGATATAATCATACAATATTATAATGTGTTTGCATAGGCCAGCAAATCTTCAATTATTTATGGGAAATTCCCCATTGTCAATCTCAGTCCTTTCCCTTTTTAGATGAGGCATCGGAGACTTCATACGTATTTTGATATTCGGAGGGTGAAAGGGTTGATTACAGCTTCTTTGTAAGTAGTGGGCTTCATTCTGTATTTCCCCTCATGAGGAGAGGTCAGGAAATGTCTGCATGTCTAATTAACATGGATACTATTGTCCATATAAAGTAAGAAAGTAAACTGTTTGTTAGAAACAATAAAATGAGTATGTGCTACTGTATACATTCCTGTTTCCTGGTCAGGTCACATGGCGGACGAACAACTCCTGGATGTAGCAATGTGTATCAACCTCTATCGCTCACAATGATATCACCTGATCATGATGGACAGAATAGCACATGGCTTGGGTCCCCAGAGAGAGGGACTTTCCAATGCATTGAGACATTGGTAAGAATAAACTTTCCACTTGGAGAACAGGATTCATGAGTCATCAGACTTATAAAAGCTGCAATGAACCACTAGTAGAATCTACATTTGATTGCCAGAAAAAAAGGTGCTAGGTATAACCCTTTGCAGATGGTTCTACCTAGAACTCTCTATGTAGAGTTCTGCCCAAAACCATTTTATTATCTAAAGGTTCTTCCTAGAGCCCTCTATGAAGGGTTCTACCGAGAACCCTTTTATTTTTGGAGGGTTCTTCCTAGAAGCCTCAATGAACAGTTCCACCAGCTTTAATGTCCTTTAAAATGCAATTAAGAAGTATATATCATAATGCCTTTCTTTCAGGGCCTAGTTATATCCTAACATAGTAGTGTTGGGAAACTTCTGGTTTACAAGTCACATTATGCTGGTTTGCAATGTGATCCAAAAAGTGGAAATTCTAATCACCTTCTTTCAGAATGACTGCTAGGGTAGGGAAGATTGAATACTGAGACTACCTCAATCATCTAAGCTGCAACAACCATCTCAGTAACGTGTGCAATAAGTCCAAGTACTAACAGATTGGATTAGTTTAGAAAAATGTATGCTATTTATCTTTGTGTAGCATATAATTAATCAACCAATCAATGTACATGCAAAACACAGATATTAAAACACACAAAAATCTGAAAATCACCTTGCAATAGAGCATACTGGGAAATATCATATATAGTTTTACGTAGAACCGTTCTTGTCTTCCAAATAACCCTTTTTACCTTCCAAAGAATCATCAAAGAACCCTTTCTTCCAAAAACAGTTCTTAGGATGTTAAAGGTTCTAGGTAGAACCCTTTGCTTTACAAAGATCCCTTGTCTTCCAAAAAGGATTCTTCAGATCAAAAAGTTTTTTGGTAGACCCTTCTCACTACGCAAAAAATCCTTTCCGAAAATGTTTTTCTAAGAGAGTACAAATTATGTTTATGTACATTCAGAGTACTCATACATTTTAAGATCTGTAAAATACCTCTAAACTTATTCCACATTTTGTTGTGTTACAGCCTGAATTCAAAATAGATGATTTTTTTTTTTATCTCACCCATCTTCATCATGACAAAGTGAAACACGTTTTTAGAAATGTTTGCAAATATATTGAAATAATATCTAATTTACATGACACGTACCCATAACATGATGAAGCCACCACTATGCTTGAAAATATGGAGTGATACTCAATAATGTGTTTTATTGGATTTATCCTAGACATAACTCTTTGTATTCATGGCAAAGTGTGCTTTTCCACATTTTCTTGTTCTGGAATATTTTGATTCTGTACAGGCTTCCTTCTTTTCACTCTGTCCTTTTAGGTTAGTATTGTGAAGTAACTATAATGTTGTGGATCCATCCTCAGTTTTCTCCAATCACAGCCATTAAACTCTGTAACTGTTTTAAAGTCACCATTGGCCACATGGTGAAATCCCAGAGCGGTTTCCTTCCTCTCCGGAAGGATGCCTGTATCTTTGTAGTGACTGGGTGTATTGATAGCCCATCCAAAGTGTAATTAATTACATCACCATGCTCGAAGGGATATTCAACATTTTACCCATCTACCAATAGCTACTCTTCTTTACACGGCATTGGAAAACCTCCCTGGTCTCTGTGGTTGAATCTGTGGTTGAAATGCACTGCTCAACTGAGGGACCTTACAGATATTTGAATTGTATGTGTGGGGTACAGAGATGAGATAGTCATTCAAACATCTTGGAAACACTAATATTGCACCCAGAGTCCATGCAACTTATTATGTGACTTGTTAAGCACATTTGTCCCACTGAACTTTTTAGGCTTGCTACAACAAAGGGGTTGAATACTTAATGACTCAAGACATTTCAGCTTTTCATGTTTTTATTAAAAAAAGAAATAGAAAAACACAAGTTCACTTTGACATTATGGGGTAATGTGTGTAGGACAGTGACAATAAAAAAATAAAAAAAAAGTTTTAAATTCAAGCTGTAACACAACAAAATGTGTAAAAAGTCAAGGGGTGTGAATAGATAGGTGCTGTAGATTTTTTTTAAAGGGGGGGTTCTATATGGAACATTTTGGTCAAGAAATGTTTAAACTGCCATTTCAATTAAAAAACTGCCATTCCAGCATGGCAATGCAAGAGAAGGTGCTTGAACTTGCAAATACGTATGTATCATATAAAACCCTCTGGTAGACTGTCTCCTAGTTGTTCTCACGCAGCTTAGTTCTAAATAACATCTGAAACTGTAATCTCTATAAATCAAGGACAGAAACTAAAAGGCTTATGAATAATGTAGATTAATGACAGCGAGCCACAGAGACCATTTCTGATATTAGTTTTATTGCTTCTTGTTTTGTAACAAAAATGAGGGGTTCATCCCTTTTTAATAATGCATACAGCTTGAAACAGCTGAACATTTTGTTCAGTGATGCTCACCCAGTAGCACTGAGAAGTTAACACAAACATTGCAATAGTCTTCAGTCATTCAATCCCAGTCAAATTCATTCCCATAGTTCAGTTAACTGGCATCAAAGGTCTAAACTGGTTCATGTTTTCAGTTTTGAAATGTGACCTATAATTGATCCACATACAACAATATGTGATTGTAAATCGTAGAGTCTATAGCATGAATCTTTAGAGATAACCTTCATATACAAGAGTCATAGAAAATCAGCTATAATAAATAACACATTTGGTTAAATAAATACTTAGATTAAAACAGCTTTATCTTAACTATGATAAATAACATCAACATATGATACAATACATCACAAAGTGTCTGCACTCGGTATCCCATTCTTTTAATATAAAAGATATTCAACATGTCCATTTGCACCTTCTTCTGTGCATAAATTCAGTCAGAGCTCTTGTGCAAGGTCCCAAAAAGTCTGTCCCAGTGTGTGAAGTATGGAGCGTAGTTGGATTTGAACTTCAGGTGGTGCATGTCATGGTGCGGAGCTCCACCGTAGAGCCCAAAGGGAACCAGTCTATGCGTGGACCAGGGCAGGTCATAGCCACAGTGGTCCTCCACAGAAAGCCAGATATTCAGTACATAGAAGAGCATCTCTGTCAGGGGGTGGCAGCCCAGCAGCAGAGGGTTAACCGACGAGAAGAATCCCAGAGACAGGGTCTCCCAGGCCCCAGAGTACTCAGTGGTCAGGGCGAAGGTTGTTGTGTGCATGTGGTGCACCTTGTGGAATGTCCGGTACAGCCAGGGCACCTTGTGGTGCAGCATATGCCAGATGAAAGACTGAAAGTCGAAGAGCAGGAGGCAGGCGACCACGTCCCAGATGAGACGCAGCGTCCCGGGGGCTTCGGCTATGAAGCTGGCTGGTCTCCAGTACCAGTGCAGCACAGTGAGAGGGAAGAGGAACACCACATGGTTGTAGAGGGAGTGAGCCAGGCAGCTCCACATCATAGTCCAGGAGACATGGCTCTTCTGCTGGATCTTAAAGGTCCTGATCCAGGCCAGCCTGGGGGAGAGGAGGTCCAGCACCACAAAGGGCAGGCAGAAGGCGAGGTAGACACTGAGTGAGAAAAGCACAGGGAAGAAAGGCGACATAAGCCAAGCATTATACCCCAATATGAGATCCCATAGGCTCTGTAGAAGCATTGTGTTCAGGCTTGTGTGTGCATGAGCTGGAAAAGTGTTGTTCAAACAGGTTCCTGCCAAAGCTGTCTCTCCCCTTTTATGTGTTTGGTATGAAAAGTATCCACCCCCAGATGTTCCTTATAAGGACTTCCTGAACGTTCTGGGGCCTTTTAACTTAGCCCAGTTATCTGACTCTGAGTAAGATTGTTCTGAGGGCTTGTATTGGAAATCAAATGAACGTTTATTGGTTGCGTACACCGATTTGCAGATGTAATCGCAGATGCAGCGAAATGCTTGTGTTTCTAGCTCCAGCAGTGCAGTAATACCTAACAGTACAAAACAATACAGACAAATCCCCAAAATAAAAGGCAATTAAGAAATATTAGAATGAGCAATGACAGAGTCCGGAATATATATATATAAATAAATAATGGTGTGTATGGACAGTATATGAATAGAAAATATGTGTACAGCAGTAGTTATATAGGATGAGCCTTGACTAGAATACATGATATACATATGAAGTGGGTAAAACGGTTGGTAAACATTATTAAAGGGACCAGTATTCATTGTAGGGCAGCAGTCAATAAGGTGCAGGGTAGATTACTGGGTGGTAACCGGCTAGTAAATTGACAAAATATCAATATAATCATTCAAATAAATCCATTCATAACTAGAAATGTGTTTTATTCGATTATACAGTATGTAAATGAGCAATGAGGGCATTCAACTGTTTGTAGACAGTCACAAGTCTGACAAATGTTTTGGGGAAATACTGGCTGAAGAACTTCCCTACTTTGTGCATATGAAGCAATGCAACTTCTTTGAGAATTTCTCAAATGATGAATAATAAATTAATGTCTCTTGCATAACTCTGTAATTCGATAGAATAGTAGAATACTACTGTTTTCTCTGTTCTATTTTGGCTGGACATTTGCCTAAAGAGCATCTGCTCTCTCCCTCATTTTACACCTTTCCTTTTCCTCTTTATCTAGTATACTACACCGCCAAGTGGTCAAGTTGAATCATCTTATATTCTGCAACTCCATCCAGTTGTTGAGGGGACTGTTGAGTACTCACTTTATAAAATTGGTTGTAAAGTTTTTGGCAGAATGGAAACTTTTTCAGATTCTATGCCAAGGAGTGGGTAGGTTTCGACTGTATATCAATTGTCAGGCCAACACACTACTCACTGCCTTCAACAGTAAAGATGAGGTAAGAAGCTTAAGAGACAGGATCTCATAGACAAAACAGCATCTTTGACATTCCTGCTTCCTGCTGAAATTTGTGTAATTTCTGTTATACTAGTAATTTCTCGAATTGACATGGTATAACACAGTAACTCTAGACCACCTTTACTCCACACACAGAGAAGTGTACAAAGCTCTCCCTCGCCCTCCATTTGGCAAATCTGACCATAATTCCGTCCTCCTGATTCCTGTGTACAGGCAAAAACTAAAGCAGGAAGCACCAGTGACTCGGTCAATAAAGAAGTGGTCAGATGACGCAGATGCTAAACTACAGAACTGTTTTGGCATTGAATATGAAAGCACAGCCGCAAGCTGCCCAGTGACACGAGCCTACCAGACAAGCTAAATTACTTCTATGCTTGCTTCGAGGCAAGCAACACTGAAGCATGCATGAGAGCATCAGCTGTTCCGGACGACTGTGTGATCATGCTCTCCTTAGCCGATGTGAGTAAGACCTTTAAACAGGTCAACATTTGCAAGGCCGCAGGGCCAGACTGATTACCAAGACGTGTACTCCGAGCATGCGCTGACTCTCCTCCTATGCTTTTCTCCTTATCTCCTCTCCATATCTCCTCTCTTGCTATAAACCTCCCATCCCATTTGTCTCTCTTGTTCAGAGGGAGTCATAGTTATGACAGTATCCTCTCTCTTTCTTGTCTCTCTCTCTATCTCTCTCTCTCTCTCTCTCTCTCTCTCTCTCTCTCTCTCTCTCTCTCTCTTTTACAGAGCTGGGTTTCTATAATGGCTCTGTGTCTCAGAGAGTCCAACCCCTGGTGCGCTTCTTCAGACAGACCTCTGGGGCCATCGGCTGGGCCTACTGCGACTGCCACCAGGGTAGGTTTATAGCAAAAATACTTTATGTATACATAGAGATAATATACTAAGCAAATCCAGTATTATATGCCGGGCCTCAGTGATTCCACTGAGCCCGTCCTCCTATAGCTCCTCCCATCAGCCTCCCTTGCTGTACAGAGTATCTACTCTGTTTTTTTTCCAGACAATTGATTGGCTGATGTACCTGTCCTTCTCAGAAGTGGACGTGTGGAGGTGTACCTCAATGGTCAGTGGGGGCGGTGTGTGACTGTCATTGGACAGACATAGATGCCAGTGTGAGCTGCAGACAGCTGGGGTTGGGGTAAGAGAGTTGTAGGAGTGTGTATGTTTGTGTGTGTGTGCCTCCTCATTGAGATCGGCATTGTAGCATCGCAGCATTTCCGTTTCAACTGTAAGACTGTGTGTGTGTGTGTGTGTGTGTGTGTGTGTGTGTGTGTGTGTGTGTGTGTGTGTGTGTGTGTGTGTGTGTCTGTCTGTCTGTCTGTGTGTGTCTCCTCAGTGAGATCGGCACTGCTTTGGAGCAGTCCAGGTTCGGCTCGGGCTCCGGCCTCTTCCATTACGAGCGGCTGAGTTGCCGTGGAGATGAGAGCTCCGTCAGCCAATGCCAGAGCAGGACATTTGTTACCGGGGACTGTAGCCATGGAAACGAGGCGGGAGTTGTGTGTGCTTCACCAGAAGGTCAGTAGGAAGCTAGAGAGAAGGAAACACAGTGCGTACCTCGTGCCCCTACTCAGCATCCATATTGTGCTGTTGTATCCTCCCCCAGGCAGTGGTCTTCCTCTATGATTGGTTGGAGTAGAAGAATACTTTGAGGGGCGTGTTGAGGTGTTCCACAGTGGTAGGTGGGGGTCTGTCTGCGATGACCAATGGGACCACAGAGATGCAGAGGTGGTCTGTCAACAGCTGGGCTTCGGGTGAGTGTGAGAGAGAGAGAGAGAGAGAGAGAGAGAGAGAGAGAGAGAGAGAGAGAGAGAGAGAGAGAGAGAGAGAGAGAGACTATAGGAGTAAATATATTGAAGCTAGAGGAAGAGTCATTATTGTTGTTTTGACCCATGTGTGTTTAGGGGTGTGGCGAAGGCCTGGTCGTGGGCTCACTTCGGACAGAGCTCAGGTCCCATCCTATTGGACGCCGTGAGGGGTCTTCACTGACATTTTCAACCTGTCCCCAACTGAGTCTGTAATACCAACATGTTTCAAGCAGACAATCATAGTCCCTGTGCCCAAGAACACTAAGGTAACCTGCCTAAATGACTACCGACCCATAGCACTCAAGTCTGTAGCCATGAAGTGCTTTGAAAGACTGGTGATGGTTTACATCAACACCATTATCCCAGAAACCCTAGACCCAATCTGCCTCCAATAGAACCACAGATGATGTAATCTCTATTGCACTCCACACTGCCCTTACCCACCTGGACAAAAGGAACACCTACATCAGACTGCTGTTCATTGACTACAGCTCAGTGTTCAACATAATATTGCCCTCAAAGCTCATCACTAAGCTAAGAACCCTGGGACTAAACATATTTCACTGTAAGGTGATTTCACTGTACACCTGTGACAAATTACATTTGATCTGATTTAATGCGTGGGTTCAATTCAATTGAATTCATAATATTTAAATCTCCAAGGGACAGTTATTGCTGGGCATAAAAGGCCATAGGCTGCGTGCAAACAATAGGCCTATAATGAAAACATGATCATAAATAAACTACAGGACCGGTGGCGACCCGTAATTCAGGGCAGGTGGGGCAGTTTCGACCCCCACCTGTTTAGCACAAAAATATATATACAGTACCAGTCAAAAGTTTGGAAAACACCTACTCATTTCTTTATTTTTACTATTTTCTACATTGTAAAATAATAGTAAAGACATCAAAACTATGAAATAACACATATGGAATCATGTAGTAACCAAAAAAGTGTTAAACAAATCCAAATATATTTTACATTTGAGATTCTTCAAAGTAGCCATCCTATGCCTTGATGACATCTTTGCACACTCTTGGCATTCTCTCAACCAGCTTCACCTGGAATGCTTTTCCAACAGTCTTGAAGGAGTTCCCACATATGGTGAGCACTTGTTGGCTGCTTTTCCTTCAGTGTGGGCAACATAAGAAAACAACTGGCTCTCTTCAACAAGAGGAGGTATTGGATTAAGAATTTTACTCTGAAATACAAACAGGATCTCTTGATGCAATATAAATATATATGTTACATTTTAATTGTATTTCATCAATTAACTGAAGGCACACTTTGGCATCACCTGTGATATTTCTCCTTAAAATCATGATTTATTTAGCCTATACCGTTTTTGTAATTTAGTACTGCTAATAATACCTTTTATTTGTATGATCGACTTGACATGAAACAGTAATAAACACACAGCAACTTTGATATTGCTAGTGCAATATTAATGCTGGGGCAGTAGAGGGAGCTAGGCATTAGTGTAAGTATGTGAAAGCCTAGAGAGGAGGTAGATAGTGCCTGTCAGGACTCAGGGGAGAGGGTGTTGATTGACCTGACTAACTTGGGCTCAAATGGGATTATGTGACACTCTGCTTTATGGTCCGACACCTTGGGAGGAGGAAGTGCCAACAACAGTTCAAATGCTGGATGGTAATAATTGTATTTTTCAAGGTAGATATGGAAGTCAAGTTGAAAGCACTTGAGTGTCACTTCACTTGGGGCATAAGGAAGGCTGACATTAAGGAACTGGACAGCCTTCCTGAAAAACTCCTGTATTGCATCATGAAGTTCAGCACTCTGAACCATGCCATACATTTCAACTTACTAGCCTTTCTGAGCCACCTGGAGGAAAACAATGTTAGTGCTCTTGAGTATCTCCACAAGGCTGAGAGTGCATTGAAGAATAGACAGGATGATACATAGTTACTGGTAACCTATGCTAACTTTGCATGGGTTCACTATCACTCAGGGAACATGAATGATGTGGATGCCTACACTCTAAAACATTTCAGCCACTCAGTAGCCAGTATATTACTGTAAATTTACAGTACATTTCTTGCAGCACAGAAGCCAGTAAATTACTGTAGATTTACAGGACCTTTACTGTAACAAAAATGTATAACATATAACTGGAACACCTTACTAGAGTACCATGCTGTATTTCTAGAATTTACAGTGCATTACTGGAAGCACAGTGGTTAGTAAACTGTTGCAGATTTACATTGCAGGTCACTAGTGTCAACAACAGGTAGTATTTATGTATGTATTTGATATTTCAATATTTTCAATACCTATTTTGTAATTTGTATTTCACTGGCCCGAACTAGATTTCATGTAGCCTATTTTGTAAGAGTTTATTTAGAATACTTTTATTTTGTATTTTCTAATACAAATATATACTTGCAAGTAACACCTCTCTCCATCTTATCCTCTCAGCCTCTATGAGTGCCATCTCATGCTTATCAATTGTTTCCCTTTTTTTGCTGCTTATTGCCAGTTCTTTCCATGTTTTCATGCAGTTTCGGTGTTCTGGACTGGTGTCTTGTGAAGTCAGCAAAGAACTTGCATGTTTCCAGTCTGTCAGTCCTGGGTTTGCTAAATACATTTTCTTCTTAGAAACGAGTTTGCAGCAGAAGCAGAAGAGGCTGTTGTTTCTTTCAGAAAACACCAACCAACTTCAAGGTCTTTCTTCTTCCATCACTCTCATTCCGTGGGAAAACAAAGTTAGGTGGTACCTCACTTGGTCCTCTGCAAACTAGTTGTGTCCGGATTCTGTCAGTCAGAACTTAAGGTCAGTCAGCAGGGTCTGTAGACAGTGGTTCATCCTCAGCAGCAGGATTTGGTGAGGATGCTGCTACAGGCATTTATAACAGAGAGCACATGGGCATAAGATTACACACGTTATTCACAGCATTTATAGTGGTGGAACATCCCACATACATACCCTGTAATAATAAAATAAACATTGTTACCTACAATATGGAAACTTAAAACTTAACAAAAGGGAAATTATTTATTTTGTTTATGTTATGCAGGGTTGCACGCATAAACACATGTGCGTGTACCAACACAAATGTGCACATGTACACAAACACACCTGAAGAATCCTGCTGGTGAGAACTGGAAGTAAATGGTTCTTCATCCTCATCCTCAGGCTCAGACAACATTTGTGAAGAGGCCTGTGTGGCTGAGGAGGTGGATGGCTCCTCACCCTGGCCAGTGCCAGAGAGTGCTCCAAAATATTTCAGAAGTGCCCCTGAATTTGCATTGAAATACAGTATATGAGTCTGACACCCTAACTACATTTGTTGCACAATTAAAATATACATGTCATTATGCACAATTTATCAAACTTTCAGAATAGGAACCAAATTAACCCCACAACCTCCTTGGTTAATTCTAGGCATAAGACACCTCAAAATACTCAATATATCACAAAAGATACAAAATATCAGCATAATATAGACGTCTTTTAAGTTAGCCATGTATGTATTCTCCGGACTATTTTGGTCCTGTGTTTTGGGCTGGTTAATTGTATGCGCCCTGTGTGTTGGCGTGACCGTTTTGTGCGCCAGAGAATAAATTGACACTCTACTGAACCCTGCTCTCTGCGCCTGATTCCACCCACCACTCCTAGTATCTCGTGACAATGTCACCTCAATGAAAGTTAACCAAATCAATAATGTGCTAGTTAGGTTGTAATCATTTTGCTGCAGGCTACACACATTATCATGATGAAACTGTGTGAAATGATATCCAATGTTATGTAAGCTAGTTGGACAAAAAAACAGAATATTGTCATCCTATGTGTTATAGCATAGCAAGCAACATAGGCTAACAAACATAAGTGTTAAACTAGCCTATTTCATTCAATGCATAATATTATACTCATAAAGAGATGATATAGTTGCATACCTTTATCTTTTGCATGTTTCTCCTCTTCTTGTTTCTCATTTTTTCCCTAAACTGGGCATCTGATGTCTTAGACCTTTTCTTATCCATTTGTGTTGATTTGGCACTGGAGCATCAGTACATTACCCATCCCCCAACACTGTCAACCAAGAGTCAAGACTAAACCAATTCACCTTGGTGGTGTGCAGACTGGTTTTGGATTTCGCACAAACCAGAAACAAATGCAACAATACTGTGTTGTGTCTTTGGCTATGCTGGATTAATTGATATGACATGCTATTCTATAAAATAATTTCTCCATAATTAATATTACCTGATTTAGCTAATCATGTAAATGTAATTAACTAGAGAGTCGGGCACCACAAAATAATGTTTATAGAGCTGTTATCTTCCGAATAAACTCTTCAAGACGTAGTAATATTTTACATCAATAGCAGTCAATATCAATAGTCATCTTAATTCAGTCTCATCTGAAAGTTGTAAATTATTTTATCTGCACGAACCCTGGCTAACAAGTTGAATCAGCAATACAAAATTGGGTTTAATTATTTATTTACTAAATACCTAACTAATCATGCAGAATTACACATACACACCATTAATCATAACTTGATTACAAATTGCATCATAAAGGAAAATGTCCCTAGCGGGCGTAACAGATATGACAGCTTGTTACACAAAGGAAAAGGGGCTGGGTTGAGTGAAAGAGCGGGAAGACAGGAACAAAGGTGAAGCTGTGCTATCGTAAATATGGTATTTTATGCATTCTAAATTACCGCCCATTTGGAAAAGGAAAATGCAATAAATATTTACTCTGAGCTGCGCTTCAGTAGGTTGGTTGTAGATGGAAGGCCGTGTTGCCCAACCGAGTCCTTTGAAGAATGTCTCTGCTGGTAAATTGGATACGTTGTAGTAACATCGCTGTGTGGTAGACGGGATACTCTGTCTGTTCCTTCCTAACCTGCGTTTGCTGCTGCTGTTGCTAACTCAACGGCTAGGAGGTATCACTTCTGTAGTGAATAAGAGTTCAAAGTTCATACCATTCGCAACCAAAGCTCACTCTGATGTTGGCTTCGTTCCGTAGTTATTATCTGGACCATTCTGACATAGGACCATCGTCCTCTGAACAGAAAGTGATATTGTCGTCAAGGGCTTATATAGGAAGGGAGAGAAGGGCATGTTTGAAAAGTTTAATAGCCCATGTCCCTTAAATGGGCGGGCCACTGATTGAGCAGCCCTATCTTATGAAAACTCAAATCTCACATTTTAGAAGCTAAAATCACATTTCATCCCATCACGAATAATTTCATATTCAAACATTTAAATTGAACAACAAATCCATGTGAATCCGATAACTCTGATGTGTAGACTTTCCACTGTAGAGTTTATGTCATCTTATCATTGATGAGAATGTCTCAGATGACAACCAAACTGACATCATATTCATTAAGTACCACCGCATATGTTCAATTGGTCGCATTACCAGAATTAATTTCCCCCCACCTTCTGATGTTCCCGAATCTCTGTTAACCAAGGGTTTTGCAAATGTAACCTCAGTAGGGTAGAGAGAGGAAAAAGGGGGGAAGAGGTATTTATGACTGTCATAAACCTACCCCCCAGGCCAACGTCATGACAACTGTATGTCTGTGAAACTATATATTCACAGTATTATGAATGAATTGTGGTTTATTTTGTAGCATTTCGTAGTGTGATGGATTTAGTATTGTACATAGTAGAGGTGCGTTATTTGATAGATTCCCCTACCTCGGGCTTCTAGTGGGGAGTTCTGAGGTCAACCTACCCCCGCCCCCCTCCCGATCTTGTACTTCTGAGTGGGAGACCTTCCCAGGCAATAAGCCTGTCTAGCTCACAAACTAGAATCAGGGTGTCCACTCCGACAAGGTTAATTGACCCACATTCCCACACGGTGACATGATATTATTGACAAGATATTATTGACATGATATTATTGACATGATATTATTGACGTGCAGTGCAAATGAGCGATAGAAAACCGATTGCGCAAATGTCACCATTCCCAAAAAATTGTGCAGGTGCCCCGTGCCGACCCCGGCAAGATGCCGCTCTGGGAGGCTCATGTAGCCCATACCTAAATCTGCCACTGTAACAAGTAAAGGTTCTTCCAAGGCACGCCTCATAGCAAATTTTTTCACATTATTCACACACTCTGCTTCAACTTCAGTAGTCTACCTCTCCTAGTTGGGCATGAGAGTTGAAGTGCGCCTAGTACTCTATGTGTGGTGCCATTGAAATAGAGTAGGCTGCCTACATAGGTGGAGAATCACGTGGTGGTTAACTTCAGTGGCGACCTGTCATTCAGGGCAGGTGGGGCAGAGACCCACATTTTTGGGGGGGCTTGCCTGTTTTGCATGTTGTTTTGGCATTAATACATGTCCCATATCAGTTCGCAAACAATGTCAAAATATTTATATATTTGATAAAGCCGCATACAAACGTTTTTGTTTTCTTGAGTAATACAGCTCCAAAATGCAGGTGTTCAGCTTAGCTCAGTGCTTTCTGTGGTGGTGGGGCAAAACAGCAGAAAGTATGGAGCGTTGCGCCTTGATTGGCTCAGTATTCTGTCACTCATTGGGACACTACGTCACCGCCAAGTCTAACGGTAGAGGTGTACATTTCTAGCCCTTTGGGTGCTGCCATAGAGTTACATTAGAAGTGCCCCTCCAAGAAGGCTCAAGGTCATTGGCCACAGACAAAATCACGTGAAATCACGTTATGTCTACAGCAGCTTTGATTGGACTGATCATGTCAACATCATACTCTCAAAAGTCTTAGCTAGCAGTCATCATCATGAATCAAGTTGACAATCTACTGGCAAATCCTTTTTAATCCTTGTCATATGAAGATAAATAAAGAAGAGAAATAACAGATAAAACGTATCGGTGCTCAGCGGCCATTGGACATAAACATTACACAACAAGTTGGAAATCGCAAATTCAACAATGAGTGGTTCGGAAGGAATCAGTGGCTAACTGCAAGTATTGCAAAGCAATCATTAGCCTGCTATTCAGTGGAGTGGCTGTGGATGTGGTCCCAAGTCTAAGATTAAGGGTCTCTTTTCCTAGTTAAAAATGTAAATGCTGTCAAGGAAACATAATTTGTGTCACGCTCAAAACAACTGTTAACTTCGGAACTGCAAAATCGGACTTTAGTGAGTTCAAGACTAACTGGGAATTTGCGAAAAATGAGCTATGACTGGGAAAATACTTTTTGAACTTTCATCCAACTCGAAATTGTAAAATTGGGAACTCGGGCCTCTTTCTAGAGCTATGACCTGAAGATCACCTTACGTCATCATGATTCCACCTTTTTTGTCCACCCCAACTCCCAGTTGTCTTGAATGCACCACAAATCCAGAGAATGCCAGACTTTGATGACAAAGTTTGCCCACGAAGGACCGCCACGTCACCTTACTGTTCAAGTGAGCACAGCACAACAGGATGAGGCTTCATAAATTATGTAATATGCCAGGGAGATACAGTTGAAATCGGAGGTTTACATACGCCATAGCCAAATACATTTAAACTAAACTTTTCACAATTCCTGACATTTTATCCTAGTAACAATTCCCTATCTTAGGTCAGGTAGGATCACCACTTTATTTTAAGAATGTGAAATATCAGAATAATAGTAGAGAGAATGATTTATTTAAGCTTTTATTTCATCCATCACATTCCCAGTGGGTGAGAAGTTTACATACACTCAATTATTATTTGGTAGCATTCCCATTACATTTTTTAATTTGGATCAAACATGTCGGGTAGCCTTCCACAAGCTTCCCACAATAAGTTGGGTGAATTTTGGCCCTTTCTTCCTGACAGAGCTGGTGTAATGGAGTCAGGTTTGTAGGCCTCCTTGCTCGCACACGATTTTCAGTTCTGCCCACAAATGTTCTATAGGTTTGAGGTCAGGGCTTTGTGATGGCCACTCCAATACCTTGACTTTGTTGTCCTTGAGCCATTTTGCCACCACTTTGGAAGTATGCTTGGGGTCATTGTCCATTTGGAAGACCCATTTGCGACCAAGCTTTAACTTTTTGACTGATGTCTTGAGATGTTGCTTAAATATATCCACAGAATTTCCCTTGCTCGTGATGCCATCTATTTTGTGAAGTGCACCAGTTCCTCCTGCAGCAAAGCACCCCCACAACATGATGCTGCCACACCAGTGCTTCACGGTTGGGATGGTGTTCTTTGACTTGCAAGCCTCCACTTTTTTCCTCCAAAAATAACAGTGGTCATTAATGGTCCAACAGTTCTATTTTTATTTCATCAGACCAGAGGACGTTTCTACAAAAAGTTAGATCTTTGTCCCCATGTGCAGTTGCAGACTGTAGTCGGGCTTTTTTATGGAGGTTTTGGAGCAGTGGCTTCCTCCTTGCTGGGTGGCTTTTCAGGTTATGTTGATATTGGACTCGTTTTACTGTGGAAATAGATACTTTTGTACCTTTTTCCACCAGCATCTTCACAAGGTGCTTTGCTGTTGTTCTGGGATTGATTTGCACTTTTTGCACCAAAGTACGTTAATCTCTAGGACACAGAATGCATCTCCTTCTTGAGCGGTATGATGACTTTGTGGTCCCATGGTGTTTATACTTGCGTACTATTGTTTGTACAGATGAACGTGATACCTTCAGGCATTTGGAAATTGCTCCCAAGGATTAACCAGACTTGTGGAGGTCTCCAAAAAAAAGAGGTCTTGGCTGATTTCTTTTGATTTTCCCATGATGTCAAGCAAATAGGCACTGAGTTTGAAGGTAGGCCTTGAAATACACCCACAGCTACACCTCCAATTGACTCAAATTATGTCAATTAGCATATCAGAAGCTTCTAAAGCATTGAAATCATTTTCTGGAATTTTCCAAGCTGTTTAAAGGCACAGTCAACTTAGTGTATGTAAACTTCTGACCCACTGGAATTCTGATACAGTGAATCTATCTATCTGATCAGTAATCTATCTGTAAACAATTGTTGGAAAAATTACTTGTGTCATGCACAAAGTAGATGTCCTAACCAACTTTCCAAAACTATAGTTTGTTAACAAGAAATTTGTGGAGTGGTTGAAAAACGAGTTTGAATGATTCCAACCCAAGTGTATGTAAACTTCCGACTTCAACTGTATGTATACTGTAGCTAAGAAAGTAATTGTTGCAGGAATTAAATTCCTCTGTTTTAATACCCAATTAAAATTAAACACTCAGTCAATTCATAAGGATTTGTATGACCCTTATTTTATAAAAATGGACAGAGCCCAGTCTTAAAGTCAAACAGCAGATTGTATTCACGAGAGTACTGCTCCTTACACATTTTACCACATGTTATAAACTGAAAATGACGTCAGCGTTTTCTAAATGTTCCGTCTCTTCATGACACTGGTAGAAAGGCTCTATAGTTCTCAATCCTTCCCACCTCGCCTAGAGCCAGGGTCAGCCTGTGTAGATAAGCATTCTAGCCTGTCTGGCGATATAGTTCATTCATTTCTACCAAGGAACAGACAGTCATTGTTCTAATTCTTGATTATATTTACACACATTATATTCAGTACTAGGATTAAAAAGAAAATTCATACATATACAGTAACATAATAGTATTCTGATTAGTACATATACAGTAACATAATAGTATTCTGATTAGTCAGTCCTGATTGAAATGTATACATAATTAGTCATTATTGATAAAAACTTCCTTAACAGTAATACTAATTGTTTGTTGTGTAGTATCTGACAGATAACTAGAGCCGACCCCTGACTAGAGCCGACCCCTGGCTAGAGCCGACCCCTGGCTGTGGTAGCTACTTGCTAGCGTAGCTTATTCATTCACCTAAGTCGAGAGGGGATCAAATATGACCTAACGTTACATGTCAGTTACAATACTAGCTCAGCACTGCAAATAAACAGTAGTTTAGTTGTTTTCTTTTAAGTTAAACAGCAGTTACCTTGCCAGCTACATCAGTCAACTAAAGAGCAGCTAATCTCTTCTCTGCTTCCTTTTACAACTTGGTGATGAAAGAGCGCAACACATACACTGAACTATGCTCATACACACTGAACTATGCTCATACACACTGAACTATGCTCATACACACTGAACTATGCTCAACTCTCCTGTGCTGGTCCAGCCAGAATGTCAGCCCACTCTGTGGTGTCTCACGGTCTAAAATCCAGCTGGTTACATACACCAGACAGCCTACCCGACCGCTTGGAGGCATCTGCATGGTTTTAAACCATACTGTTACCAATCTTTGTCTCACATTCCAATGATAAAACTGGACGGCACACAAATGCAATTTCAGAATGGTGGTTGTTGCACCCCTGATCCCAACAGCCTGGTTATTCACACAACCCAACTGGCTGGGTCAAAATTACTCAATGTGTGTTCTGTCCAATATTTACCCAGCATTTTGTTTGAGTGTAGCTACAAATCTCCATCAATTGGTTAAAACAAGTCATGAAAAAAAAGATGCATGCCGTGAGGATGGTGCGTGCACAATCTAGGTAAGTTTAGATTCAGTTGTTGATGGTACTGTTCCTCTTCATTCATAGCTTGTTGGCAGAATGAACATACAGTGGGGAGAACAAGTATTTGAAACACTGACGATTTTGCAGGTTTTCCTACTTACAAAGCATGTAGAGGTCTGTAATTGTTATCATAGGTACACTTCAACTGTGAGAGACGGAATCTAAAACAAAAATCCAGAAACTCACATTGTATAATTTTTAAGTTATTAATTAATCACCTACCAACCAGTAAGAATTCCGGCTCTCACAGACCTGTTAGTTTTTCTTTAAGAAGCCCTCCTGTTCTCCACTCATTACCTGTATTAACTACACCTGTTTGAAGGTCCCCCTGCTCAAGCCAGCGCATGTCCAGGCCCGTCTGAAGTTTGCCAATGACCATCTGGATGACCCAGAGGAGGAATGGGAGAATGTCATGTGGTCTGATGAGACAAAATAAAGCTTTTTGGTCTAAACTACACTTGCCGTGTTTGGAGGAAGAAGAAGGATGAGTACAACCCCAAGAACACCATCCCAACCGGGAAGCATGGAGGTGAAAACATCCATCTTTGGGGATGCTTTTCTGTAAAGGGGACAGGATGACTGCACCGTATTGAGGGGAGAATGGATGGGGCCATGTATCGCGAGATCTTGGCCAACAACCTCCTTCCCTCAGTAAGAGCATTGAAGATGGGTCGTGGCTGGGTCTTCCAGTATGACAACAACCCGTAACACACAGCCAGGGCAACTAAGGAGTGGCTCCGTAAGAAGCATCTCAAGGTCCTGGTGTGGCCTAGCCAGTCTCCAGACCTGAACCCAATAGAACATCTTTGGAGAGAGCTGAAAGTCCGTATTACCCAGCGACAGCCCTGAAACCTGAAGGATCTGGAGAAGGTCTGTATGGAGGAGTGGGCCAAAATCCCTGCTGCAGTGTGTGCAAACCTGGTCAAGAACTACAGGAAACGTATGATCTCTGTAATTGCAAACAAAGGTTTCTGTACCAAATATTAAGTTCTGCTTTTCTGATGTATCAAATACTTATGTCATGCAATAAAAAGCAAATGAATTACTTAAAAATCATACAATGTCATTTTCTGGATTTTGTTTTAGATTCCGTCTCTCACAGTTAAAGTGTACCTATGATAAAAAATTACAGACCTCTACATGCTTTGTAAGTAGGAAAACCTGCAAAATCGTCAGTGTATCAAATAATTGTTCTCGCCACTGTATATGGCAAGCACGTATCAGTTTCGTTTTCCTTTCTGCTAAATGAAAAGCTTTGATTTCACAGGATGTGGGTATTGTTTCTGAGTGTTATTATCTCAATACTGTTGCCTTCCTTCTCTGCCATTGACTGTAAAATGAGGTAAGAATTGTACAAAATTATAACATATTTGAATGACATGCACGTACATAATCTCTCTCTCTCTCTAATGTACTTAATATAACACAATAATAAACAATGTTGTTGTTATGAGTGAGAAAGAGAGAGTGGAGTTATGGTGGACTGAACACTTTGCTGCAGAACGTCTCAAGATAAAAACGGAATATTCAATATTTGTAAATTTGACTAAATATTAGCACTTCAATCCACCTACTCGTGTGCAATAACCTTCCATCTGGATAACACAAAACAAATTGTAAGGCTAGAGAAATGTATTGACCAATATTACCAATATAATCAACACTCAAACATGTTGTAAAGTAAGCATGGTGAACCAATCCCCAAAAGAAAACACAACTCCTCGATAACTATTGTAAAAATATACTGTGTCCATAAAATGTACATAGGTTCAGATCTTTTGTGAAACAGCACAGTTAAAAATATATGGCAAATAAAAATCTAACTGGATGGTCTTCAGAGATAGATCGGAGGGGTTGAGGGTAGATGAAGAAAAACAAACAAAAGATAATTATTGTCAAATATATTGTGTCTGTAAAGTGTATAAAGTACGTATAATCTGGAAGTAGAAACCTGTGTTGTCGTCCATTAGTTTACTCCAATTATGGGAGAGTGGTAAGGTTAGGGGAAAATAATAAAGAAATATATATATTTTTTAAAGATATACAGTACCAGTCAAAAGTTTGGACATACCTACTCATTCCAGGGTTTTTCTTTATTTTTACTATTTACTACATCAAACTATAAAATAACACATATGGAATCATGTAGTAACCAAACAGTGTAAAACAATATATATTATATTTGAGATTCTTCAAAGTAGCCACCCTTTGCCTTGATGAGAGCTTTGCACACTCTTGACATTCTCTCAGCGAGCATCATGAGGTAGTTACCTGGAATTAATTTCAATTAACAGGTGTGCCTTGTTAATTTCTGGAATTTCTTTCTTTCTTAATGCGTTTGAGCCAATCAGTTGTGTTGTAACAAGGTAGGGGTGGTATACAGAAGATAGCCCCATTTGGTAAAATACCAAGTCCATATTATGGCAAGAACTGCAAAAATAAGCAAAGAGAAACGACAGTCCATCATTACCTTAAGACATGAAGGTCAGTCAATACGGACAATTTCAATAACTTTTAAAGCTTCTTCAAGTGCAGTCGAAAAACCATCAAGCGCTATGATGAAACTGTCTCTCATGACGACCGCCACAGGAATGGAAGACTAAGAGTTACCTCTTCTGCAGAGGATATATTCATTAGATTTACCAGCCACAGAAAAAGCATCCCAAATAAATGCATCACAGAGTTCAAGCAACAGACATATCTCAACATCAACTGCCAAAGAGTGCTCAGCATATGTGGGAACTCCTTCAAGACTGTTGGGAAAGCATTCCAGGTGAAGCTGGTTGAGAGAATGCCAAGAGTGTGCAAAACTGTCATCAAAGCAAAGGGTGGCTATTTGAAGGACCACAAATATAACATTTATTTTGATTTGCTTAACACTTTTTGGTTAATACATAATCCCATACATGTTATTTCATAGTTGTGATGTCTTCACTATCATACTACAATGTAGAAAATAGTAAAAAATAAAGAAAAACCGCTGAATGAGTAGGTGTTCCAGAATGTTTGACCGGTAGTGTAAGTATTCAGACCCATTGCTATGAGACCCGAAATTGAGCTCAGGTGCATCCTGTTTCCAATGATCATCCTTGAGATGTTTCTACAACTTGATTGGAGTCAACCTGTGGTAAATTCAGTTGATTGGACATGGTCCCAAAGTTGACAGTGCATGTCAGAGCAAAAACCAAGCCATGAGGTTGAAGGAATTGTCTGTAGACCCCCGAGACAGGATTGTGTCAAGTTACAGATCTGGGGAAGGGTACCAAAAAAATGTCTGCAGCACTGAAGGTCCCCAACAACACAATGGCCTCCATCATTCTTAAATGGAAGAAGTTTGGATCCACCAAGAGTCTTCCCTGAGCTGGCTGTCCAGCCAAACAGGGGAGAGCGGCCTTTCAGAGTTCCTCTATAAAGATGGGAGAACCTTCCAGAAGGACTACCATCTCTGCAGCACTCGACCAATCAGTCCTTTATGGTAGAGATGCCAGACGGAAGCCACTCCTCAGTAAAGGCACATGACATCCCGCTTTTAGTTTGCCAAAAGGAACCTAAAGGACTCTCAGACCATGAGAAACAAGATTTTCTGATCTGATGAAACCAAGATTGAACTCTTTTGCCTGAATGCCAAGCGTCACGTCTGGAGGAAACCTGATATCATCCTTACGGTGAAGCATGGTGATGGCAGCATCATAATGCTGTGTGGATGTTTTTCAGCGGCAGGGACTGGGAGACTAGTCAGGATCGAGGGAAAGATGAACGGAGCAAAGTAAATTGAGATCATTGATGAAAACCTACTCCAGAGCGCTCAGGATCTCAGACAGGGGCAAAGTTTCCCCATCCAACAGCACAACGACCATAAGCACACAGCCAAGACAACGCAGGAGTGGCTTTGGGACAAGTCTCTGAGTGGACCAGACAGAGCCCGGCCTGACACCCTAGATCCACTTAAATTTGCTTACCGCCCCAATAGATCCACAGATGATGCAATCACAATGCATGCTGACCTATCCCATCTGGACATGAGGAATACCTATGTAAGAATGCTGTTCATTGACTATAGCTCAGCATTCAACACCATAGTACCCTCCAAGCTCATCATTAAACTTAAGGCCCTGGGTCTGAACACCGCCCTGTGCAACTGGGTCCTTGACTTCCTGATGGGCCACCACCAGGTGGTGAAGGTAGGAAAAAAACACCTCCACTTCGCTGATACTCAACACTGGGGCCCCACAAGGATGCGTGCTCAGCCACCTCCTGTACTCCCTCCAACTCAATCATTAAGTTTGCAGACAACACAACAGTAGAAGGCCTGATTACCAACAATGATGAGACAGCCTACAAGGAGGAGGTTAGGGCCCTGGGAGTGTGGTGCCAGGAAAATAACCTCTCACCCAACATCAACAAAACAAAAGAGTAGATTGTGGACTTCATAAAAGGGCAGAGGGAGCAACTCCGTGTCCACATCGATGGGATGGCAGTGGAGAAGGTGGAAAGCTTCACGTTCCTCAGCGTACATATCACTGACAAATTGAAATGGTCCACCAACACAGATAGTGTGGTGAAGAAGGCACAACAGCATCTCTTCAACCTCAGGAGGCTAAAGAAATTTGGCTTGGCACCTAAAACCCTCACAAACTTCTACAGATGCACAATTGAGAGCATCTTGTCGGGCTGTATCACCGTCTGGTACGGGAACTGCACCGCCCGCAACCGCAGGGCTCTCCAGAGGTCATTGGCAAACTTCCATGATCATTGGCAAACTTCAGACGGGCCTGGCCATGCGCTGGCTTGAGCAGGGGGACCTTGCGTGCGCTGCAGGATTTTAATCCATGAGTTCAAACAGGTGCAGTTAATGCAGGTAATGAGTGGAGAACAGGAGGGCTTCTTAAAGAAAAAGTAACAGGTCTGTGAGAGCTGGAATTCTTACTGGTTGGTAGGTGATCAAATACTTATGTCATGAAATAAAATGCAAATGAATGACTTAAAAATCATACAATGTCATTTTCTGGATTTTTGTTTTATATTCCGTCTCTCACAGTTGAAGTGTACCTATGATAAAAATTACAGACCTCTACATGCTTTGTAAGTAGGAAAACCTGCAAAATCGTCAGTGTATCAAATACTTGTTCTCCCCACTGTATATGGCAAGCACGTATCAGTTTCGTTTTCCTTTCTGCTAAATGAAAAGCTTTGATTTCACAGGATGTGGGTATTGTTTCTGAGTGTTATTATCTCAATACTGTTGCCTTCCTTCTCTGCCATTGACTGTAAAATGAGGTAAGAATTTTACAAAAATTATAACATATTTGAATGACATGCACGTACATAATCTCTCTCTCTAATGTACTTAATATAACACAATAATAAACAATGTTGTTGTGTTATGAGTGAGAAAGAGAGAGTGGAGTTATGGTGGACTGAACACTTTGCTGCAGAACGTCTCAAGATAAAAGCGGAATATTCAATATTTGTACATTTGACTAAATATTAGCACTTCAATTCACCTACTCGTGTGCAATAACCTTCCATCTGGATAACACAAAACACATTGTAAGGCTAGAGAAATGTATTGACCAATATTACCAATATAATCAACACTCAAACATGTTGTAAAGTAAGCATGGTGAACCAATCCCCAAAAGAAAACACAACTCCTCGATAACTATTGTAAAAATATACTGTGTCCATAAAATGTACATAGGTTCAGATCTTTTGTGAAACAGCACAGTTAAAAATATATGGCAAATAAAAATCTAACTGGATGGTCTTCAGAGATAGATCGGAGGGGTTGAGGGTAGATGAAGAAAAACAAACAAAAGATAATTATTGTCAAATATATTGTGTCTGTAAAGTGTATAAAGTACGTATAATCTGGAAGTAGAAACCTGTGTTGTCGTCCATTAGTTTACTCCAATTATGGGAGAGTGGTAAAGGTTAGGGGAAAATAATAAAGAAATATATATATTTTTTAAAGATATACAGTACCAGTCAAAAGTTTGGACATACCTACTCATTCCAGGGTTTTTCTTTATTTTTACTATTTACTACATCAAACTATAAAATAACACATATGGAATCATGTAGTAACCAAACAGTGTAAAACAATATATATTATATTTGAGATTCTTCAAAGTAGCCACCCTTTGCCTTGATGAGAGCTTTGCACACTCTTGACATTCTCTCAGCGAGCATCATGAGGTAGTTACCTGGAATTAATTTCAATTAACAGGTGTGCCTTGTTAATTTCTGGAATTTCTTTCTTTCTTAATGCGTTTGAGCCAATCAGTTGTGTTGTAACAAGGTAGGGGTGGTATACAGAAGATAGCCCCATTTGGTAAAATACCAAGTCCATATTATGGCAAGAACTGCAAAAATAAGCAAAGAGAAACGACAGTCCATCATTACCTTAAGACATGAAGGTCAGTCAATACGGACAATTTCAATAACTTTTAAAGCTTCTTCAAGTGCAGTCGAAAAACCATCAAGCGCTATGATGAAACTGTCTCTCATGACGACCGCCACAGGAATGGAAGACTAAGAGTTACCTCTTCTGCAGAGGATATATTCATTAGATTTACCAGCCACAGAAAAAGCATCCCAAATAAATGCATCACAGAGTTCAAGCAACAGACATATCTCAACATCAACTGCCAAAGAGTGCTCAGCATATGTGGGAACTCCTTCAAGACTGTTGGGAAAGCATTCCAGGTGAAGCTGGTTGAGAGAATGCCAAGAGTGTGCAAAACTGTCATCAAAGCAAAGGGTGGCTATTTGAAGGACCACAAATATAACATTTATTTTGATTTGCTTAACACTTTTTTGGTTAATACATAATCCCATACATGTTATTTCATAGTTGTGATGTCTTCACTATCATACTACAATGTAGAAAATAGTAAAAAATAAAGAAAAACCCCTGAATGAGTAGGTGTTCCAGAATGTTTGACCGGTAGTGTAAGTATTCAGACCCATTGCTATGAGACCCGAAATTGAGCTCAGGTGCATCCTGTTTCCAATGATCATCCTTGAGATGTTTCTACAACTTGATTGGAGTCAACCTGTGGTAAATTCAGTTGATTGGACATGGTCCCAAAGTTGACAGTGCATGTCAGAGCAAAAACCAAGCCATGAGGTTGAAGGAATTGTCTGTAGACCCCCGAGACAGGATTGTGTCAAGTTACAGATCTGGGGAAGGGTACCAAAAAAATGTCTGCAGCACTGAAGGTCCCCAACAACACAATGGCCTCCATCATTCTTAAATGGAAGAAGTTTGGATCCACCAAGAGTCTTCCCTGAGCTGGCTGTCCAGCCAAACAGGGGAGAGCGGCCTTTCAGAGTTCCTCTATAAAGATGGGAGAACCTTCCAGAAGGACTACCATCTCTGCAGCACTCGACCAATCAGTCCTTTATGGTAGAGATGCCAGACGGAAGCCACTCCTCAGTAAAGGCACATGACATCCCGCTTTTAGTTTGCCAAAAGGAACCTAAAGGACTCTCAGACCATGAGAAACAAGATTTTCTGATCTGATGAAACCAAGATTGAACTCTTTTGCCTGAATGCCAAGCGTCACGTCTGGAGGAAACCTGATATCATCCTTACGGTGAAGCATGGTGATGGCAGCATCATAATGCTGTGTGGATGTTTTTCAGCGGCAGGGACTGGGAGACTAGTCAGGATCGAGGGAAAGATGAACGGAGCAAAGTAAATTGAGATCATTGATGAAAACCTACTCCAGAGCGCTCAGGATCTCAGACAGGGGCAAAGTTTCCCCATCCAACAGCACAACGACCATAAGCACACAGCCAAGACAACGCAGGAGTGGCTTTGGGACAAGTCTCTGAGTGGACCAGACAGAGCCCGGCCTGACACCCTAGATCCACTTAAATTTGCTTACCGCCCCAATAGATCCACAGATGATGCAATCACAATGCATGCTGACCTATCCCATCTGGACATGAGGAATACCTATGTAAGAATGCTGTTCATTGACTATAGCTCAGCATTCAACACCATAGTACCCTCCAAGCTCATCATTAAACTTAAGGCCCTGGGTCTGAACACCGCCCTGTGCAACTGGGTCCTTGACTTCCTGATGGGCCACCACCAGGTGGTGAAGGTAGGAAAAAAACACCTCCACTTCGCTGATACTCAACACTGGGGCCCCACAAGGATGCGTGCTCAGCCACCTCCTGTACTCCCTCCAACTCAATCATTAAGTTTGCAGACAACACAACAGTAGAAGGCCTGATTACCAACAATGATGAGACAGCCTACAAGGAGGAGGTTAGGGCCCTGGGAGTGTGGTGCCAGGAAAATAACCTCTCACCCAACATCAACAAAACAAAAGAGTAGATTGTGGACTTCATAAAAGGGCAGAGGGAGCAACTCCGTGTCCACATCGATGGGATGGCAGTGGAGAAGGTGGAAAGCTTCACGTTCCTCAGCGTACATATCACTGACAAATTGAAATGGTCCACCAACACAGATAGTGTGGTGAAGAAGGCACAACAGCATCTCTTCAACCTCAGGAGGCTAAAGAAATTTGGCTTGGCACCTAAAACCCTCACAAACTTCTACAGATGCACAATTGAGAGCATCTTGTCGGGCTGTATCACCGTCTGGTACGGAACTGCACCGCCCGCAACCGCAGGGCTCTCCAGAGGTCATTGGCAAACTTCCATGATCATTGGCAAACTTCAGACGGGCCTGGCCATGCGCTGGCTTGAGCAGGGGGACCTTGCGTGCGCTGCAGGATTTTAATCCATGAGTTCAAACAGGTGCAGTTAATGCAGGTAATGAGTGGAGAACAGGAGGGCTTCTTAAAGAAAAAGTAACAGGTCTGTGAGAGCTGGAATTCTTACTGGTTGGTAGGTGATCAAATACTTATGTCATGAAATAAAATGCAAATGAATGACTTAAAAATCATACAATGTCATTTTCTGGATTTTTGTTTTATATTCCGTCTCTCACAGTTGAAGTGTACCTATGATAAAAATTACAGACCTCTACTTGCTTTGTAAGTAGGAAAACCTGCAAAATCGTCAGTGTATCAAATACTTGTTCTCCCCACTGTATATGGCAAGCACGTATCAGTTTCGTTTTCCTTTCTGCTAAATGAAAAGCTTTGATTTCACAGGATGTGGGTATTGTTTCTGAGTGTTATTATCTCAATACTGTTGCCTTCCTTCTCTGCCATTGACTGTAAAATGAGGTAAGAATTTTACAAAAATTATAACATATTTGAATGACATGCACGTACATAATCTCTCTCTCTAATGTACTTAATATAACACAATAATAAACAATGTTGTTGTGTTATGAGTGAGAAAGAGAGAGTGGAGTTATGGTGGACTGAACACTTTGCTGCAGAACGTCTCAAGATAAAAGCGGAATATTCAATATTTGTACATTTGACTAAATATTAGCACTTCAATTCACCTACTCGTGTGCAATAACCTTCCATCTGGATAACACAAAACAAATTGTAAGGCTAGAGAAATGTATTGACCAATATTACCAATATAATCAACACTCAAACATGTTGTAAAGTAAGCATGGTGAACCAATCCCCAAAAGAAAACACAACTCCTCGATAACTATTGTAAAAATATACTGTGTCCATAAAATGTACATAGGTTCAGATCTTTTGTGAAACAGCACAGTTAAAAATATATGGCAAATAAAAATCTAACTGGATGGTCTTCAGAGATAGATCGGAGGGGTTGAGGGTAGATGAAGAAAAACAAACAAAAGATAATTATTGTAAAATACATTGTGTCTGTAAAGTGTATAAAGTACGTATAAGCTGGAAGTAGAAACGTATGTGTTGTCGTCCATTAGTTTACTCCAATTATGGGAGAGTGGTAAGGTTAGGGGAAAATAATAAAGAAATATATATTTTTTAAAGATATACAGTACCAGTCAAAAGTTTGGACACACCTACTCATTCCAGGGTTTTTCTTTATTTTTACTATTTACTACATCAAACTATAAAATAACACATATGGAATCATGTAGTAACCAAACAGTGTAAAACAATATATATTATATTTGAGATTCTTCAAAGTAGCCACCCTTTGCCTTGATGAGAGCTTTGCACACTCTTGACATTCTCTCAACGAGCATCATGAGGTAGTCGACTTCCGGCGCCGACAGAGATGGCCGCCTCGCTTCGCGTTCCTAGGAAACTATGCAGTTTTTTGTTTTTTTACGTGTTATTTCTTACATTAGTACCCCAGGTCATCTTAGGTTTCATTACATACAGTCGAGAAGAACTACTGAATATAAGATCAGCGTCAACTCACCATCAGTACGACCAAGAATATGTTTTCCGCGACGCGGAAATTGATTCCAGGCAGCGACCCCAAAAAACGACTTCGTAAAAGAGGGAAACGTAGCGGTCTTCTGGTCAGACTCCGGACACGGGCACATCGTGCACCACTCCCTAGCATTCTTCTTGCCAATGTCCAGTCTCTTGACAACAAGGTTGATGAAATCCGAGCAAGGGTAGCATTCCAGAGGGACATCAGAGACTGTAACGTTCTCTGCTTCACGGAAACATGGCTCACTGGAGAGACGCTATCCGGGGCGGTGCAGCCAACGGGTTTCTCCACGCATCGCGCCGACAGAAACAAACATCTTTCTGGTAAGAAGAGTGGCGGGGGCGTATGCCTCATGACTAACGAGACATGGTGTGATGAAGGAAACATACAGGAACTCAAATCCTTCTGTTCACCTGATTTAGAATTCCTCACAATCAAATGTAGACCGCATTATCTACCAAGAGAATTCTCTTCGATTATAATCACAGCCGTATATATTCCCCCCAAGCAGACACATCGATGGCTCTGAACAAACTTTATTTAACTCTCTGCAAACTGGAAACCATTTATCCGGAGGCTGCATTCATTGTAGCTGGGGATTTTAACAAAGCTAATCTGAAAACAAGACTCCCTAAATTTTATCAGCATATCGATTGCGCAACCAGGGGTGGTAAAACCTTGGATCATTGTTACTCTAACTTCGCATGACGCATATAAGGCCCTGCCCCGCCCCCCTTTCGGAAAAGCTGACCACGACTCCATTTTGTTGATCCCTGCCTACAGACAGAAACTTAAACAAGAGGCTCCCACGCTGAGGTCTGTCCAACGCTGGTCCGACCAAGCTGACTCCACACTCCAAGACTGCTTCCATCACGTGGACTGGGACATGTTTCGTATTGCGTCAGATAACAATATTGACGAATACGCTGATTCGGTGTGCGAGTTCATTAGAACGTGCGTTGAAGATGTCGTTCCCATAGCAACGATAAAAACATTCCCTAACCAGAAACCGTGGATTGATGGCAGCATTAGCGTGAAACTGAAAGCGCGAACCACTGCTTTTAATCAGGGCAAGGTGTCTGGTAACATGACCGAATACAAACAGTGCAGCTATTCCCTCCGCAAGGCTATCAAACAAGCTAAGCGTCAGTACAGAGACAAAGTAGAATCTCAATTCAACGGCTCAGACACAAGAGGCATGTGGCAGGGTCTACAGTCAATCACGGACTACAAGAAGAAACCCAGCCCAGTCATGGACCAGGATGTCTTGCTTCCAGGCAGACTAAATAACTTTTTTGCCCGCTTTGAGGACAATACAGTGCCACTGACACGGCCTGCAACGAAAACATGCGGTCTCTCCTTCACTGCAGCCGAGGTGACATTTAAACGTGTTAACCCTCGCAAGGCTGCAGGCCCAGACGGCATCCCCAGCCGCGCCCTCATGGCATGCGCAGACCAGCTGGCCGGTGTGTTTACGGACATATTCAATCAATCCCTATACCAGTCTGCTGTTCCCACATGCTTCAAGAGGGCCACCATTGTTCCTGTTCCCAAGAAAGCTAAGGTAACTGAGCTAAACGACTACCGCCCCGTAGCACTCACTTCCGTCATCATGAAGTGCTCTGAGAGACTAGTCAAGGACCATATCACCTCCACCCTACCTGACACCCTAGACCCACTCCAATTTGCTTACCGCCCAAATAGGTCCACAGACGATGCAATCTCAACCACACTGCACACTGCCCTAACCCATCTGGACAAGAGGAATACCTATGTGAGAATGCTGTTCATCGACTACAGCTCGGCATTCAACACCATAGTACCCTCCAAGCTCGTCATCAACCTCGAGACCCTGGGTCTCGACCCCGCCCTGTGCAACTGGGTACTGGACTTCCTGACGGGCCGCCCCCAGGTGGCGAGGGTAGGCAACAACATCTCCTCCCCGCTGATCCTCAACACGGGGGCCCCACAAGGGTGCGTTCTGAGCCCTCTCCTGTACTCCCTGTTCACCCACGACTGCGTGGCCACGCACGCCTCCAACTCAATCATCAAGTTTGCGGACGACACAACAGTGGTAGGCTTGATTACCAACAACGACGAGACGGCCTACAGGGAGGAGGTGAGGGCCCTCGGAGTGTGGTGTCAGGAAAATAACCTCACACTCAACGTCAACAAAACTAAGGAGATGATTGTGGACTTCAGGAAACAGCAGAGGGAACACCCCCCTATCCACATCGATGGAACAGTAGTGGAGAGGGTAGCAAGTTTTAAGTTCATCGGCATACACATCACAGACAAACTGAATTGGTCCACTCACACAGACAGCGCCGTGAAGAACGACGGAGGCTGAAGAAATTTGGCTTGTCACCAAAAGCACTCACAAACGTCTACAGATGCACAATCGAGAGCATCCTGGCGGGCTGTATCACCGCCTGGTACGGCAACTGCTCTGCCCTCAACCGTAAGGCTCTCCAGAGGGTAGTGAGGTCTGCACAACGCATCACCGGGGGCAAACTACCTGCCCTCCAGGACACCTACACCACCCGATGTTACAGGAAGGCCATAAAGATCATCAAGGACATCAACCACCCGAGCCACTGCCTGTTCACCCCGCTATCATCCAGAAGGCGAGGTCAGTACAGGTGCATCAAAGCTGGGGCCGAGAGACTGAAAAACAGCTTCTATCTCAAGGCCATCAGACTGTTAAACAGCCACCACTAACATTGAGTGGCTGCTGCCAACACACTGACATTGACACTGACCCAACTCCAGCCACTTTAATAATGGGAATTGATGGGAAATGATGTAAATATATCACTAGCCACTTTAAACAATGCTACCTTATATAATGTTAGTTACCCTACATTATTCATCTCATATGCATACGTATATACTGTACTCTATATCATCGACTGCATCCTTATGTAATACATGTATCACTAGCCACTTTAACTATGCCACTTTGTTTACTTTGTCTACATACTCATCTCATATGTATATACTGTACTCGATACCATCTACTGTATGCTGCCCTGTACCATCACTCATTCATATATCCTTATGTACATATTCTTTATCCCCTTACACTGTGTATAAGACAGTAGTTTTGGAATTGTTAGTTAGATTACTTGTTGGTTATTACTGCATTGTCGGAACTAGAAGCACAAGCATTTCGCTACACTTGCACTAACATCTGCTAACCATGTGTATGTGACAAATAAAATTTGATTTGGAATTAATTTCAATTAACAGGTGTGCCTTGTTAATTTCTGGAATTTCATTCTTTCTTAATGCGTTTGAGCCAATCAGTTGTGTTGTAACAAGGTAGGGGTGGTATACAGAATATATCCCCATTTGGTAAAATACCATGTCCATATTATGGCAAGAACTGCAAAAATAAGCAAAGAGAAACGACAGTCCATCATTACCTTAAGACATGAAGGTCAGTCAATACGGACAATTTCAATAACTTTTAAAGCTTCTTCAAGTGCAGTCGAAAAACCATCAAGCGCTATGATGAAACTGTCTCTCATGACGACCGCCACAGGAATGGAAGACTAAGAGTTACCTCTTCTGCAGAGGATATATTCATTAGATTTACCAGCCACAGAAAAAGCAGCCCAAATAAATGCATCACAGATTTCAAGCAAAAGACATATCTCAACATCAACTGCCAACAAGTGCTCACCATATGTGGGAACTCCTTCAAGACTGTTGGAAAAGCATTCCAGATGAAGCTGGTTGAGAGAATGCCAAGAGTGTGCAGTGCTGTCATCAAAGCAAAGGGTGGCTATTTGAAGAACCACAAATATAACATTTATTTTGATTTGTTTAACACTTTTTTGGTTAATACATAATCCCATACATGTTATTTCATAGTTGTGAGGTCTTCACTATTATTCAACAATGTAGAAAAAAGTAAAATAAAGAAAAACCCTTGAATGAGTAGGTGTGTCCAAACCTTTGACTGGTACTGTCCATGCTGTTGTGATGATGATGAGGATGATGATGGCTGATAACAACGACAACAATGATGGGCTAATAATAATATTATAATAACAAATACTAATGGGTATTTTTCTTTTTTCTCATAGCGCTTCTGTCACAACAGATATGGAAGTGAAGCTGAAAGCACTTGAGTGTCACTTTACATGGGGAATAGAAAAGGATGACATCAAGGACCGGGACAGCCTCCCTGAAAAACTCCTGTATCGCATCATGAAGTTCAGCAGTCCGAACCATGCCACATATTTCAACTTACTAGCCTTTCTGAGCCACCTGGAGGAAAACAATGTTAGTGCTCTTGAGTATCTCCACAAGGCTGAGAGTGCATTGAAGAATAGACAGGATGATACAGAGTTACTGGTAACCTATGCTAACTTTGCATGGGTTCACTATCACTCAGGGAACATGAATGATGTGGATGCCTACATTGGAAAGCTGGAAAACATCAATAAGGGTGTTACGACTGCTATTCAAGGCAGCTTACCTTCAATACATGGTGAGAAGGCTTTGAGTTTTCTAAGGCTTGGGGGGCTATTTTATTTGGGGGCAAAGGAGAGCTTTCAGAAAGCTCTTAAGGAAGAACCAGACAATGCATCCTTCAACGTGGGCTATGCCATGGTCCTGTACAGGTTGGAGGGATTAGCCATGGATGGAACAGAGAGGTTGGCGCATACTGAAGGTGCTACTCAGCTAAGGAAAGCCTTATCCTTAGAGCCCGATAACACTGAAATCATGGTCCTACTAGCTGTGCAGCTTCAAAACCAAAGTCGACATGAGTCCATGAAACTCATCAAAGAGGCCCTCAGACTGTCTCCTGACGTGCCTCACGTCACATATTACTTGGCCGAGTATTTCAGGCATGCGGACATCAATGAGACCCTGGAGGTTTTGGAGGAAGCTGTCGAACTGTCTGTAAACTCCCCCTTCATGCATTACCAAATCGGCCTGTGTCACAAACAGCAGTTCCACCAGATGTCTGAGCAGAAGAGGGAAGGGAGTTGGATCAAAGCACGCCAGATAAAAGAGAAGAGAGAGCTCTGCATCCATCACTTCTCCAGAGCTGTGGAACTGAAGCCATCCAGCATCCAATTCAGATTGAACCTGGCTGAGGCTTACGGAGCCAACTACCAGCTGGAGGAGGCGATGAAAATCTTCACCAACCTGCTGAAAGATGAGTCCCTTAGTGACTCAGACAAGCAGCAATGCCACTCCTGTTTCGGACGGTTTCTGTACTACGCTAAGAAAGACGTGTATGGTGCTGTGACCCAGTTCAAAAAGGGCTACCAGATTCCGATTGAGAGTTGGCACAGGAATAAGGCTAGGAAGATACTGATGCAGATAGCAGAGTGGTGTCAGACTAAAAAGAAGACAGTTGGTGATGCCTCTGAGATTTTGGAATTCCTCACCACTGAAGACAAAAAAGGCAGAAATGCTGAAGAGCCAAGGAGAGTCGAGGTGCACTCTTCAGACACAGATGACCTTACAGATGCCCTAGGCAAAGGAATGAAACTGATATGATATAGGGGACACCGGTGATGGTTGACACAGTGCTAATTACTCCCAATTGAAATGGTGCTGTGTAATAATTGGAAGGTTAAAATGTATGAATTTGAAAGAACTCATCCACCTGGTCAATTTATGTCAACATGACAAAACATTGTGGTGAGATGAATGTGTTTTTCATAGGTAAAAGTCAAGCCATGTGGTAACTAACATCTTAATTAGCATTGGGGGGTGGTGTAGTTGGGGATGGTTGTCACATGGAATACAGGGTTGGTTGTCACTTTCAATATTGCCACCCCCGGTATACAATAAATTGCAAGCTATTTTGTTCTTGTGATATAAAGAGCTCCCTTCGTTGCTTTTCTCTCAAACACACATGTTTTCTGTCACACACCCACACACCCACACACGCATATTTTTTTATTTTTACCTTTATTTTACTAGGCAAGTCAGTTAAGAACAAATTCTTATTTACAATGACAGCCTAGGAACAGTGGGTTAACTGCCTGTTCAGGGGCAGAACGACAGATTGTACCTTGTCAGCTCGGGGGTTTGAACTTGCAACCTTCCGGTTACTAGTCCAACGCTCTAACCACTAGGCTACCCTGCCGTCCCAAGCAAGCACACACACACACACACACACACACAAATTCACTGAAAATGACGCGTGTTATCCTCACGGCATAAAATGCTGAATTTTGTTAGAAATATTGTTCGATCAAGTAAAGGAATAAGCTACAAGCAAATATTGTGACAACCAACCCCATACTGTGTGACATCCAAACCCGCAATGTGACTGGTTGTCACAAGTGGACAGAGTGTGTTTGATGGCTTTTAACTCCATGTTGGGATAAGATAAGAGGATAAAAAAAGGTCCCCATTTCAACCCTTGACCTTGGTCTTTCTCCTAACATCGAAAAGAGTCTTGTAAGATATACTGGTGCTGAGAAATACACATATTGTTACACAACACATGGCTTATTGGAGTACTGCTACATGCATTTTAAATGGTTTTAATCATAAAGTGTAACAGTAACTTCAAGTTGCGTGCATTTTTCTTATGTTCGATTTTTTTGTGTTAAATTGCAACATTTATCTTTTTGAATTAGAATGTATTACTTTAGGAAAACATGTTTTTATGTATTTGGATGTGTCACCTTTCAGGTAGTTGATTAGATATCTTCACCGACCGTTCAACTGTTGTTGCTCTTGTAACTGGCATTAACATTGTGAAAGAGATAATAAAACATACTGCCATAAACTTGATGATCTTTGAGCTTGTTAACGTGCTTCTTTCTACTTTGCTCCAAAAACCAACCTAAAGGCCAAATATTAAATCTTCTTATTTTTCCCTCTAAGTATTTCCATGCTGGCACTTTGACAAACGTTTGGGGGGGAGTCGTTGGAAGTCTGACAGTGAGTTGACCTTCCAGTTAGTCGAAAGGGTCAAATAAGACAATAATATTTTGATGTTGTTCACATTTAAAGATACATTCCTTAACTAAATTAAACATATTTCATTACAGATATTAACAAGTGTAGTGACTGGATAGTCTATGTAGGCCTAATGCAATTTCCCTGCGAATTCTTCAAGGCCACGAATAAAAGAAAGCTTGCTTCAGATTAAAAAGTCAAAGTGAGAGATCATGAATCAGTCTCTTAACGTCGTAATATCCTAAGTAGAATGCTGCTGTGTTTTCTGCTCTATTTTGACTGAGCATTTGCCACGGATGGAGCCCAAACTTTAAGCACACTGTATGTTTTTACATCTCAATAGCTTTGCCCCTCTACACCAAAACATACGGGGTTGTTTGGTTGACCCAACTGCTGGTTTGCAGGCGATGGGTCACTTAGTTGGGTTGTTCTCTTTAAAAACTGTTGCGTTATTGATGCTGGGTGCTGGGTTGTTCTCTTTAAAAACTGTTGGGTTATTGATGCTGGGTGCTGGGTTGTCGCTGATGGGTTATTGAGATCAGAACACTGGAGGTGTAGTTTATTAGGGGTGTGGCTTTCAGGTAGTTATTTTTAGCCACCAATGAGAGTAAATGTCATTCCTATTAATCTGTTCTGTTGTATAGTTATCAAATGTTGAGGTCGAACATTGATCATGTTGTAGTTTCAATGACGCTTACAGAAGAGTATGAGTTCCCTAAAAGTTCCTTAACCTGGCAGTGTGTCTGGGGTCCTCCCCTAGAATTTGTCAAGCATCTAAAGGTAATTTAAAGATTTTTACACAATCCAATATGCCGTCTCCATTTAGAACACAAAGTAAGCAAAAATACTCACAGTCATCAAGCTAGGTAAGAGATCATTATTCAAAATGCTTACGTGATTAATAAGACTGAACTAGACCAAAGGTAAATCAATAATAAATATTGTGTTGCACCTTTGACCAAGAGCCTAACAACTGAACAACTCTTGAAAAAAATACAAAGACTTTTGTTTGTCTTTATTAAAACTCTCTATTTAAAATTTCTCCCAGACCGACCAGCCAGCCCTAGCCGCCTGCACGCCCAACCCCCACCAGTTTAGTCAATAACTCAACTCCCTCACAACACAATTTCCTTCCCAGTTCACAACATTCATTTTTTAAATTGGAAACAAAAAAAATCATTAAAAGAAACACATACACCTCAAATATAAAGTACATTAACACACAGAAACAGCAAATCCGCCATAAAATGTATCACACTGTCATGTTCTGACCTTAGTTTTTTTTTATGTCTTTGTGTTAGGTTGTTCAGGGCGTGAGTTGGGGTGGGTAGTCTATGTTCTTTTTCTATGTTATATTTCTATGTCTTGGCCTGGTATGGTTCTCAATCAGGGACAGCTGTCTATCATTGTCTCTGATTGAGAACCATACTTAGGTACCCTTTTCCCCCACCTGTTTTGTGGGAAGTTAACTTTGTCTTTGTTCAGGGCACATAGCCCAAAGCTTCAGGGTTTGGTTTTTGTTCTTCGTTTTGTCGGCGTAATTTTTGAATAAAGAGAAAATGTATGCTTACCATGCTGCACCTTGGTCCAGTCCTTCAGCCAGCCGTGACAGAACTTCCCACCACCAACGGACCAAGCAGCATGGCAAGGTGGACTCCTGGACATGGGAGGATGTTCTGGATGGCAAGGGAGTCTACACATGGGAGGAGATCCTGGCGGGAAGGGGAGCAGAGGCAGCCGGAGAAACGAACCAGCGGTATGTGGGAACACGGCTGGCAAGGAAGCCTGAGAGGCAGCCACCTCATGAAGCTGGTTGAGAGAATGTCAAGAGTGTGCAAAGCTGTCATCAAGGCAAAGGGTGGCTATTCGAAGAACCACAAATATAACATTTATTTTGATTTGTTTAACACTTTTTTGGTTAATACATAATCCCATACATGTTATTTCATAGTTGTGATGTCTTCACTATTATTCTACAATGTAGAACATAGTAAAAATAAAGAAAAACCACTGAATGAGAAGGTGTTCTAAAACGTTTGACCGGTTGTGTAAGTATTCAGACCCATTGCTATGAGACCCGAAATTGAGCTCAGGTGCATCCTGTTTCCATTGATCATCCTTGAGATGTTTCTACAACTTGAAGCATTTCGCTATACCTACAATAACATATGTGACAAATAAAATTGGATTTGGTTTGATTTGACTTGAACTCGGTCTAACATCTCTGGAGAGATCTGAAAATAGCTGAGCAGCAACGCTCCTCATACAACCTGACAGAGCTTCAGAGGATCTGCAGAGAAGAATGGGAGAAATTCCCCAAATACAGGTGTGCCAAGTTTGTAGCATCATACCCAAGAAGACTCGAGGCTGTAATCACTGCCAAAGGTGCTTTAACAAAGTACTGAGTAAAGGGTCTGAATACTTATGTAAATGTAATATTTCCAGAGGGGGGGGGTTATACTTTTGCAAAAATGTCTAAAAACCTGTTTTTGCTTTGTCATTATGGGGCATTGTGTGTAGATTGATGAGGGGGAAAAAACAATTAAATTAATTTTAGAATAAGGCTGTAATGTAACAAAATAAGGCAAAGGGGAAGGGTCTGAATACTTTGAATGCACTGTTAAATGCCTCCAGTATCAATATTTCCAAGAAAACAAAACCAGGGAGAAAAGAGAATATGTAGACATGCTGAGATGAAAGAACATACTCTTTGCCAGAATTCATTCAGCCTTCATGAGACCATAACATGTGCAAATATGTCCCCTTTTGTGTTTTACACCTCCAGCAGAGGTATTGCATTTCTGAATGCATGATATTCAGTTTCACTGACATATAGTATGTTCTATGGATGGCCTTAAACTGCAGTCATTTACGTCTGAGATTATATGAACATGACTGAGCATTAAATCAAATCTGTATCCATTCATCATCATCATCATCAATAGCTTCTACCAGGTCTTCCTCACATTTTTGTTTTACATGTTAAGTGTTATTCTGGAAAAGCCTCTATCAACCATTGATACAGTTTGGAAATCAACTTGAGGTTTGGCAGACTGCCTTAAAATAGTATCAGGCTTGTCCAGTGTTTGCTGCACAGAGTGAATAAAGTGAAGTATCTGCTGGTCTTCCCTGGCTGCCTGACCCTGCTGAGACCCCAGTCACCATCTGATCCTCCTAAAATGACAAATAATTACCTTGGAGTACATTTATACATTATATTATCCAAGAATAGAATCAATGGTTCAATAATTGAAATGACCATTATTTCCAGATCCCAGACTGTAGCTTTAAGCTTAAACTGCTGTCCTGTAACTACCTATCAATTCAAGATGGAACATTGTATCATTCAATGGTATTGTTAATATATTGCAAAATTCACCTGAGCTCCGTAGACTGATCTTCCCTGGCTGTCTGACCCTGCTGTCACCATCTAATCGTGCTAAGACATGATGAGCTTAGAGTCGTGTACTGACTGCACTAGAGGGCTGCATTCCTGCGGCGTGCCTGCGGGACCTGCAGGTCCTGACAGAGATCATTGTGGCGCAGTGGGCGGGAGCTGGAAAACTAGGAAACTAGTTTTGTTGTCCCATCGATTATTTGGAAACGGTCCTCTTTCTGCATTGTATGCATTAGCCTACCTATTGTATTAAAAGCACATATTTTTGGCTGCATCAACTTCAGTAGCCTACTACTCCTAGCTAGGCGTGAGAGTTCAAGTGCGCCTAGTATGTGTGGTCTCATTGATATAGAGTAGGCTGCCTACATGTGCGGAGAATCATGTGGCAGTTAACTTGAATATGACATTTATTTAAATGTGATTCGACTGTAGTTTATTACAGTATCTGTAAATAAATATTGATCATGGAAAGTGGAGGGCGCTCAACCATGTGCAATGAACAAATGTAATCATACTTGAAAAGGCACAAAGCGCACATCGGTTAGAGAACTATGGTGAGCGATCGTTGCGCCTTTTCATTTTCAATAAGTATTGATTACTCATTTGTCTCTGCCTGCAAATCGTCCTCCTAAAAGTTAGGCTATATCCCATAGGACTATGAAAAACGTAGCAGGTGTCGTTGTCATCATTCTTGCTGCTTCCAGTTCACGAGAACAGGTGCGCGTGTGGTCTCTACAGTAGCCTACATAGGCTATAGCCTATGCATGTGCGAAGAAGCACGGGGCAGTTATCTTTCCAGGGAAATGTACTGCCTAAATAGGCATATGATTAGGCTATAGTTTACTACATTGCCTAGAAATAGGCCTAAATATTGGTCACCCATTATTTCTCTATCCGAAAATCCTCCCTCTGGTAAAGGGTATAGCTCAAGAGAAAGTGCAATCTTTCTCTACAAAATGCATGCTGTGTGTTCACAATACATTTGACATGATATTGATCCCATACAGTTCTTGCAGTAGCGGGCGGGAGTCAGTCTGACAGAAATCCAACAGGGAAGAACTGGAGAGGGATGAAGAAATTGGTCCTGCGCAGACTTTTACAATGCACCATGAGAGTGAAGCCTGTAACATTAGAGCTGTTTATATTTTCTATTTCACATTTATTTAACCAGGTAGGCCAGTTGAGAACAAGTTCTCATTTACAACTGTGACCTGGCCAAGATAAAGCAAAGCAGTGCGACACAAACAACAACACAGAGTTACACATGAAATAAACAAACATACAGTCAATAACACAACAGAAAAGTCTATATACAGTGTGTGCAAATGAGGTCAAATTAGGGAGGTAAGGCAATAAATAGGCAGTAGTGGCGAAATCATTACAATTTAGCAATTAAACACTGGAGTGTACTGATGTGCAAGTTGAGATACTAAGGTGCAAAGGAGCAAAAAATTAATAAATAACAATATGGGGATGAGGTAGTTGGATGGGCTATTTACAGATGGGCTAGCTATGTACAGGTAAAATGATCTGTAAGCTGCTCTGATAGCTGATGCTTAAAGTTAGTGAGGGAGATATGAGTCTCCAGCTTCAGTGATTGTTGCAATTCCTTCCAGTCATTGGCAGGAGAGAACTGGAAGGAAAGGTGGCCAAAAGAGGAATTGGCTTTGGGGGTGACCAGTGAAATATACCTGCTGTAGCGCGTGCTACTGGTGGGTGCTGCTATGGTGACCAGTGAGCTGAGATAAGGCGGGGCTTTACCTAGCAAAGACTTATAGATGACCTGGCGCCAGTGGGTTTGACGAGGAATATGAAGCGAGGGCCAGCCAACGAGAGCATACAGGTCGCAGTATATGGGGCTTTGGTTACGAAACGAATGGCACTGTGATAGACTGCATCCAATTACTGTGTCAGTGTGAAAAGTAGAGAATTAGCTAGGGAAACTGACAGATCAATAACCTTACTGACTAATACAACTCACATTGCACTGGAAAAACATCCAATAATCAATCTTAAATCGTTTGGCTGATGGTTTCATGTTTGATTCAGGCTTAGTGTGATTGAGGCAAAAATAATAGCTAATTGTTAGCCAACTTTTGGCCAGCTCTCTCTCTTAAGTACATCAACTGGTAAAAGCTTGACAAGATCATTTACTTCTGAAACGGGACAAAACAAAGGATACAAGACAGTTTCTGCTCTGCTTCCTTTTACAACAGGGTTATTCACACAACCCAACTGGCTGGGTCAAAATTACTCAGCGTGTGTTCTGTCCAATATATACCCAGCGCTGGGTTACCAAATAAACCAAATTGGGTTGTTTTGAACCCAGCATTTTGTTTGAGTGTAACATGAAAAAAAGATGCATGCCTTTGGGATGGTGCGTGCACATCCTAGATACATTTTGATTTAGTTGTTGATGATACTGTTGTCCTTCATTCACAGCTTGTTGGCAGAATGGACATATATGGCAAGCAAGTACATGTTTCAGTTTCGTTTTCGTTTATGCTAAATATAACTCTTTGCTATACCTGGAGGTAGGTAGTGTCTCTGACTTTTATCATCTCGATACTGTAGCCTGCCTTATCTGCCACCGACTGTAAAATGAGGTAAGATTCTTACAGAAATTATAACATATTTGAATGACATGCACGTACATAATCTCTCTCTCTAATGTACTTAATATAACACAATAATAAACAATGTTGTTGTGTTATGAGAGAGAAAGAGAGAGAGGTCAATGCGGACTGAACACTTTGCTGCAGAACCAGTCAAGATAAAAACGGAATATTCAATATCTGGAAAATGGACTAAATATTAGCACTTCTATCCACCTACTCGTGTGCAATAACCTGATGGATAACACAAAACGAATTACAAGACTAGAGAAATGTGTCGACCAATATTACCAATATAATCAACACTCAAACATGTTGGAAAGTAAGCATGGATAACCAATCCCCAAAAGAAAACGACGGACACAGACGATTTATGCTTTTCACCACCGGGAATGGTAAGTGTGGAAACCGACTTGCCTAAATCGATAAATTATAAACTGGGCATACCTGAACTAAGTAGTAACGAACTCGAGATGAGTGACGAAAAAGCTGAGACCATGTAGAAAGAAACAAACAGTCAATACGATTCAAACGGACGTTAAAGAACTTAAAAAGGAGAACATTTTTTTTTCACCTTTATTTAACCAGGTAGGCTAGTTGAGAACAAGTTCTCATTTGCAACTGCGACCTGGCCAAGATAAAGCATAGCAGTGTGAACAGACAACACAGAGTTACACACGGAGTAAACAATTAACAAGTCAATAACACAGTAGGAGAAAAAATATATATTTCTGAGAGAAGCCTTACTTGAAATACAGACTAGGTGTATGAGAGAATGTGTGCTACTTAATGTTATCCAAGAAAAAGAGGATGAAGATCCTGAAAGTGTGGTGAAATAATTATTTCTTACAGTGCTACTGATCCAAGGCGAGACTGTCGACAAAATCAAACTCGAACGTGTACAGTTTCGGACAGAGATATGAGCGCACAATCACTACCAGATTTCCATTCTTTAAGGATGAAATAATGGTTAAAAGCCTGGGTAAAATACTCGCTGGCACGAAAATAGGCATGAATGATCAGTTCCCGAAGGAAATTGTAGAACGGTGTAATAATTACAAGGAAAATGTTGTCAAATAATTAGTATTCGACGTTCTATCTATAGTATTTATAAATATATAAGACAGCGTGAGAAGAAAGCATCATTATTGAAATAATACATCTTCAAATATCAGGAACTGGAACACAAAAGTACTGAAAAACCTGAAATGAGGTAGGAATCAACATGGTATGGCCAAAACACAGCAAACAGAAGACATAGAAGGCACAGTATGTGGGTATGTGCAGGTATATTGGTTGCAAATGCCATAGCCCCCCATGTGTGTCTGCGAGCAGGAGTTGTGACAGAGAGAGCTTTCAATTTTGTGCAGATATGAGATATAGACGTTAAATAAATTATAAATATAGTTTATTTATTGTCCTATCATGATGGAACGGTCCCCAACCCTCGACACCCACCTGAGTGACCCATACAGTAAGGAGAAGTCCTTATCTGTTTTATAGGCTTACTGCAAGTAGCCTATACGCAGCCAAGACATAAAGAAAAATATGGTCAGAGACCAACTAGAGCAGCACTGCCCCCTCAAAATTCGGAGCCTGCCTGGCAGGGTTGGTCCTACAAAGCCAAAGCTAGAAATCCAGGGCTTAAAAACAAAGGTGTCATTGTCCGCTGATGATTCATGTTTTCTTTAAATCCATAATTTGTATCCCTGCACAGCCTCATAGAGGATCTAGATACTTTTTCTAACCTCTCTGGATTACAAACAAATTATGTGTACTATATTACGGCAGGGTAGCCTAGTGGTTAGAGCGTTGGACTAGTAACTGGAAGTTTGCAAGTTCAAATCCCCAAGGTACAAATCTGTCGTTCTGCCCCTGAACAGGCAGTTGACCCACTGTTCCTAGGCTGTCATTGAAAATAAGAACCTGTTCTTAAATAAAGATTACTTTTTTTTTTTAATTACACAAGGGATCACAAAATAATACAAGTTTTCCATTACCGTGTAGTATAAAATGGTCCCACACTGCTCCAGAGTGGCGCAGCGGTCTAAGGCACTGCATCTCAGTGCTAGAGGTGTCACTACAGACCCTGGTTCGATTCCAGGCTGTATAACAACAGACCGTGATTGGGAATCCCATAGGGTGGTGCACAATTGGCCCAGCGTCGCCCTTGTTAGTGTTTGTCCGGGGTAGGCAGTCATTGTAAATAAGAATTTGTTCTTAACTGACTTGCCTAGTTAAATAAAGGATAAATAAAAATAAAATGTGGACAAACGCGGTATTCATATCCTGAAAGAAATAAATGATCTCCCTACAGTACATTTTCATATAATGTTAGAAAAAACAGATAAGATCTTGCTACCATGGAAAGGAAAATACCTGTCTATTTTTATGAAAAATCACCCTGATTAACTCTTTAGTCATATCCCGGTTTACCGATTTGCTTATAGCCTTGCCTATCACATTTTAGGGATAGCCTTGCCTATCACGTTTTAGGGATAGCCTTGCCTATCACGTTTTAGGGAAGACCCAGATACAGACAGTGTCGAAGTAACAAAGGTTTATTACTAGAACAGGGGGCAGGCAAAACAACAGGTCAAGGGCAGGCAGAGGTCAGTAATCCAGATCAGAGTCCAAAAGGTACAGAACGGGCAGACAGTCTCAGAGTCAGAGCAGGCAGAATGGTAAAACCGGGAAACAGGAACTAGAACCAGACTGTCTCAGAGTCAGAGCAGGCAGAATGGTAAAACCGGGAAACAGGAACTAGAACCAGACAGTCTCAGAGTCAGAGCAGGCAGAATGGTAAAACCGGGAAACAGGAACTAGAACCAGACAGTCTCAGAGTCAGAGCAGGCAGAATGGTAAAACCGGGAAACAGGAACTAGATCCAGACAGGAGTAAGGGGGAAACCGCTGGTAGGCTTGACGAACAAAGCAAACTGGCAACAGTTTGGGGGGTAAGAGTAGCTGAAGGATGGGGTTCAAAACAAACAAAAGATAACTATTGTAAAATACATTGTGTCCGAAAAATGTATACAGTATGTATAAGCTGGAAATAGAAGCTTAAGTGTTGTTGACCATTAGTTTACTCCAATTAGGGGAGGGGTGGAAGGGTTGGAGGAAAATAAGGAAGAAAATCACACCTCCTCCTCCATGCTTTACGGTGGGAACCACACATTGCAGAGATCATCTGTTCACCTTTTGCGTCTCACAAAGTCACGGCGGTTGGAACCAAAAATCTCACATTTGGACTCATCAGATCAAGGGACAGATTTCCATTAGTCTAATGTCCATTGTTCATGTTTCTTGGCCCAAGCAAGTCTTTTATTATTATTACTTTCTTTTATTAGTGGTTTCTATACAGCAATTAGTCCACGAAGGCATGATTCATGCAGTCTCCTCTGAACAGTTGATGTTGCGATGTGTCTGTTACTTATTTGGGCTGCAATCTGAGGTGCAGTTAACTTTAATAAGCATATTCTCTGCAGCAGAGGTAACTCTGGGTCTTCCATTCCTGTGGCGATCCTCATGAGTGCCAGTTTCATCATAGCGCTTGATGGTTTTTCGACTGCACTTGAAGAAACTTTCAAAGTTCTTGAAATGTTTTGTATTGACTGACCTTCATGTCTGAAGGTAATGATGTACTGTCATTTCTCTTTGCTTATTTGAGCTTTTGATTTAAAAAATATATATATTTTAGCTTTAACCAAATAGGGCTATCTTCTGTATACCACCCCTACCTTGTAACAACACAACTGATTGGCTCAAAAGCATTAAGAAGGAAAGAAATTCCACAAGTTAACTTTTTAATTAACACGTGGTAATTGAAATGCATTCCTGGTGACTACCTCATGAAGCTGTTTGAGAGAATGCCAAGCGTGTTGTCGTGGAAGGATCAGAATTTGTTGGTAACATTTGTAAGATGTTTAATATTCATCAAATGTGTGTAAGTTACTTCTCATCAGAATGGTATTTTTGTATAATACTGTGGCGAGGTTGCAGTTATCTGTTCTATGTCAAAACTAAGTTGCATGGGCCACAGAGAGGGGAGAGGTCAAAGTGTCATCATGTGTAAACATATCTTTTACTCCCTACCTTTCCCAGTGGGGAAAGGAAGGTGGCAGTGTCTGGAATCATTCTATGCTCCCTCTAATGTTGTTTCTATCTTAACCTATAGCCTCATTCTCCTCTCCGTGAGTTTGTATTTAGAGTGGGTTGTATCTAAATGACAATTTGATATATGCCTGTTGATATGGAGGATTGGTTTATGGTTCTGGGGTTTGGGAAAGGAGACAAAGCTGAACGATGAATTATGTCTATGCTGTCTGACTATGTGTGATCTTTGCTATAAAGGATCCCATTTTGCCATTGTGTGGGGACTCTCTCAACTTTTCATTAGAGATACTGAACTGTTGAAAGGCAAAATGCTATAGAGCTTATATAATTAAAGATGGACTTTTATAAACTCTGACTTGTGTGTGTGGTTTGCTCCCATGATTTGGTAAATAGAGGAAATTTCCACGACATTGTGCAAAGCTGTCATGAAGGCAAAGGGAGACTACTTTGCAGAATCTCAAATATAAAATATATTAGCTTTTTTTATAGCTTTTTTGGTTACTACATGATTCCATTTGTGTTATTTCATAGTTTTGATGTCTTCACTATTATTCTACAATGTAGAAAAAAGTAAAATAAAGAAAAACCCTTGAATGAGTAGGTGTGTCCAAACCTTTGACTGGTACTGTCCATGCTGTTGTGATGATGATGAGGATGATGATGGCTGATAACAACGACAACAATGATGGGCTAATAATAATATTATAATAACAAATACTAATGGGTATTTTTCTTTTTTCTCATAGCGCTTCTGTCACAACAGATATGGAAGTGAAGCTGAAAGCACTTGAGTGTCACTTTACATGGGGAATAGAAAAGGATGACATCAAGGACCGGGACAGCCTCCCTGAAAAACTTCTGGATCGCATCATGAAGTTCAGCAGTCCGAACCATGCCACATATTTCAACTTACTAGCCTTTCTGAGCCACCTGGAGGAAAACAATGTTAGTGCTCTTGAGTATCTCCACAAGGCTGAGAGTGCATTGAAGAATAGACAGGATGATACAGAGTTACTGGTAACCTATGCTAACTTTGCATGGGTTCACTATCACTCAGGGAACATGAATGATGTGGATGCCTACATTGGAAAGCTGGAAAACATCAATAAGGGTGTTACGACTGCTATTCAAGGCAGCTTACCTACAATACATGGTGAGAAGGCTTGGAGTTTTCTACGGCTTGGGGGGCTATTTTATTTGGGGGCAAAGGAGAGCTTTCAGAAAGCTCTTAAGGAAGAACCAGACAATGCATCCTTCAACGTGGGCTATGCCATGGTCCTGTATAGGTTGGAGGGGTTAGCCAGGAAAGGAAATGTGAGGTTGGCGCATACTGAAGGTGCTACTCAGCTAAGGAAAGCCTTATCCTTAGAGCCCGATAACACTGAAATCATGGTCCTGCTAGCCCTGCAGCTTCAAAAGCAAAGTAGACATGAGTCCATGAAACTCATCACAGAGGCCCTCAGACTGTCTCCTGACGTACCTCTTGTCATTCGTTACGTGGCTGAGTTTTTCAGTCACGAGGGCATCAATGAGACCCTGGAGGTTCTGAAGAAAGCTGTGAAACTGTCTCCACACTCCTCCTTCATGCATTACCAAATCGGCCTGTGTCACAAACAGCAGTTCCACCAGATGTCTGAGCAGAAGAGGGAAGGGTTGGATCAAAGCACGCCAGATAAAAGAGAAGAGAGAGCTCTGCATCCATCACTTCTCCAGAGCTGTGGAACTGAAGCCATCCAACGTCCAATTCAGGTTGAACCTGGCTGAGGCTTACGGAGCCAACTACCAGCTGGAGGAGGCGATGAAGATCTTCATCAACCTGCTGAAAGATGAGTCCCTTAGTGACTCAGACAAGCAGCAATGCTACTCCGGTTTCGGCCTGTTTCTGTTCTTCAGGAAGAAAGACGAGGATGGTGCTGTGACCCAGTTCAAAAAGGCCTACCAGATTCCGATTGAGAGTTGGCACAGGAATAAGGCTAGGAAGAGGCTGAAGCAGATCGCTAACCAGAAGAGAGTTGGCGAGGCCTCTGAGATTTTGGAATTCCTCGCCACTGAAGACAAAAAAGGCAGGAATGCTGAAGAGCCAAGGAGAGTCGAGGTGCACTCTTCAGACACAGATGACCTTACAGATGCCCTAGGCAAAGGAATGAAACTGAAATGATATAGGGGAGACCGGTGATGGTTGTCACAGTGCTAATTACTCCCAATTGAAATGGCGCTGTATAATAATTGGAAGGTTATTTTTGTGAATTTTTTGAAATAACAATCCATTTCAGAATGACAAAACATTGGGCTGAGCGGAATTTTGTTTGTTTTTCTAGTTAAAAGTAAAAAAATATATAAAAAAATCTTTGTAAATGTTTGATATATCGGAGTATCCATGAACAATGTTTGTTGAAAAGAGGAAAGAGAGAAATATATATTTCAAACCAATTCCTAGGTCAAGCTAACTAGCATCTTAATTAGCATTGGGAGGATCGTTGGGGATGGTTGTCACATGGAATACGGGGTTGGTTGTCACTTTCAACATTGCAACTGCCAGTATACAATAAATGTCACGCCCTGACCTTAGAGATTTTTACGTCTCTATTTTGGTTTGGTCAGGGTGTGATTTGGGTGGGCATTCTATGTTCCTTTTTCTATGTTCTTGTATTTCTTTGTTTTGGCCGGGTATGGTTCCCAATCAGGGACAGCTGTCTATCATTGTCTCTGATTGGGAACCATACTTAGGTAGCTTTTTCGCACAGGGTTTTTGTGGGTAGTTCATTTCTGTTTAGTGTTTTCACCTTACAGGACTGTTTCAGTTATTCTCTTGTTTATTTTTGTTATAGTGTTCAGTTTGAATAAAACAAGCATGAACACTTACCACGCTGCGCTTTGGTCCGATGATTCCTCTTCTTCAGACAACGAATACCGTTACAATAAATCCCAAGCTATTTTGTTCTTGTGATATAAAGAGCTCCCTTCTTTGGCTTTCTCTCACATATGTTTTCTGTCACACACCAACACGCGCGCACACACACACGCATGTGCAAGCATGCGTACACATAAAAATCCACTATAAATGTCATATGTTACCCTCACGGCATAAAAGGCTGAATTCTCTAGGGAATATCGTTCAATCAAAGAAAGGAATAAGCTACAAGCAAATATTGTGACAACGAACCCCATGCTGTATGACATCCAACCCCGCAATGGGGTTGGTTGTCACAAGTGGACAGAGTGTGTTTGAGGGCTTATAACTCCATGTTGGGATAAGATAAGAGAATGAAAAGGGTCCCCATTTCAACCAGTGGTGTAAAGTACTTAAGTAAAAATATACTACCGGTCAAAAGTTTTAGGATGCCTACTCATTCAAGGGTTTTTCTTTATTTTTACTATATTCTACATTGTAGAATAATAGTGACAACATCAAAGCTATGAAATAACACATATGGAATCATGTAGGAACCAAAAATGTGTTTTTGGATGCTACATGATTCCATATGTGTTATTTCATAGTTTTGATGTCATCACTATTATTCTACAATGTAGAATATAGTAAAAATAAAGAAAAACCCTTGAATGAGTAGGCATCCTAAAACTTTTGACCGGTAGTGTACTTCAATGTAGTATTAAACATTTTTTGGGGAGTATCTGTATTTTACTTTACTATTCATTTTTTTGTCAACTTTTACTTTTTATTTACTACATTCCTACAGAATTTGTTTGACTTTTTACTCCATACATTTTCCCTGACACCCAAAAGTACACGTTACATTTTGAATGCTGATCCAATTTGCACACTTATCAAGAGAACACATTGCCATCACCACTGCCTCTGATCTGGCGGATTCACTCAACACAAATGCATAATTTGTAAATGGTGTCTGAATGTTGGAGTGTGCCCCTGGCTATCTGTACATTTTAAAAACAAGAAAATTGTGGCATCTGCTTTGCTTAATATAAAGAATTTGAAATTATGTATACTTTTACTTTTGATACTTAAGTATATATTACCAAATACATTCACTTTTGATACTTAAAGTATATTTAGAACCAAATACTTTGACTTTTACTCAAGTAGTATTTTACTGGGTGACTTACATTTTTTCTTGAGTAACTTTCTATTAATGTATAGATACTTTTACTCAAGTATCACAATTGGGTACTTTTTCCACCACGGATTTCAACCCTTGACCTTGTTCTTTCTCCTAACATCAAAACGAGTCTTGTAAGATATACTGGTGCTGAGAAATACACACAAGAGTAGAAACTGTTACACAGTGCATGGCTTATAGGAATACTGCTACATGCATTTGAATGGTCTTAATTGTAAAGTGTAACATTAACTTCAAGTTGCGTGCATGTTTCTTATGTTAATTTTTTATATTTTTTTATTGCAACAACAACAAAAAATGAATTAGAATGTATTACTTTAGGAAAACATGTTTTTATGTCTTTGGATGTGTCACCTTTCAGGTAGTTGATTAGATATCTTCACTGACCGTTCAACTGTTGTTGCTCTTGTAACTGGCATTAACATTGTGAAAGAGATAATAAAACATACTGCCATAAACGTGATCTTTGAGCTTGTTAACGTGCTTCTTTCTAAGGCCAAATATTAAATCTTCTTATTGTTCCCTCTAAGTATTTCCATGCTGGCACTTTGCCAGACGTTTGGAGGGAGTCGCTGCAAGTTTGACAGTGAGTTGACCTTTCATTTAGTCGAAAAGGAACAGTAAGACAATAATATTTTGACATTGTTCACCTTTAAAGATACATTTCTTAACTAAATAAAACATATTTCATGACAGTTATTAGTACGTGTAGTGAGTAGGCTGTGTCACGGCCCTTCCTCTGCATTGCAGGGGCGGTTCCTCCTGCAGGCAGAGGAGGGTCAATAGTGATTGGAGCCACCTGGGCTCAGGGTATTTCAACTGCTTCACTAACCACTCGTCTCTCTCTCTCTGCTCCTCCAGGTATGATCCTGTTTTGTTTGTTCCTTTGTAGTTTTACAAGTTTTCACTCAGTCATATTCACACACACAGATTCACACATCCCTGCACTTTACGTACACCCTTTACATACACCCTATGATACTTTCACACCTCATTCCTTTTTCGTTGTTTAAAGTTAATCGTTTTTGGTTTATAATGAACCTTTTTGATTGGGCTATACCTGTTGTTCGTGCCCCCTCATTTTTGCCACAGGCTATGAGCCGGCCTGTGACAGCTGTATATAAAATGGCTCTGGTGACAGATTTTGTAGTGCTGACTATCACCATCTGAAGACAGATTATTCAAATTATTCCATTTATTTTAGATTTGGGTTTGAAAATACTGTTGGGATATAACCAACTGGCTGAAAATGCCCCTACTTGCATGTTGTATGTAGGCCATAAAGCAACTTCCGATGATGTTCACTGTCCTGTTAGAGGATGATTCCCGCAGTGACTCAGAAAAGCAGCGCTGCCATTCTGGCTTCGGCCTGTTTTTGTTCTACAAGAAGAAACACCAGGATGGCGCTGTGACATACTTCAAAAAGGCCTACCAGATTCAGACAGAGATGGGACAGGAAGCAGGCTAGGAAGAGGATGAAGCAGATCACAGGGATCTGCCACCAAGACTCTCTTCGTGGTGTACTCAAGAAGAGTCTGCGAAGCCTTTGAGATTTTGGCGTTCCTCGCCACTGAGGACAAAGAGGAAGGCTGAGGAGTACACCAGGAGAGCTAAGATTCACTCTGCAAGCCACTTTACCCCTACCTACATGCACAAATTACTTTGACTAACCTGTACCCCTGCACATTGACTCTGTACCGGTACCCCCTGTATATAGCCTCATTGTTGTTATTTTATTGTGTTGCTTTTTATTTTATTTTATATTTTTTACTTTATTTTATTTAGTAAATATTTTCTGAACTCTATTTATTGAACTGCATTGTTGGTTAAGGGTTTTTTACGGATTTGTAACTAAGCTATTCCCGGTAAGTTTTACACCTGTTGTATTTGACACATGCTAAACCTTACTGTAACACTGTAACGGCTTTCTAATGGTGAAGGAGAGTCGGACCAAACTGCAGCGTGTCTATTGCGATTCATCTTTAATAAACAAACGTAACACACAACAAAACACTAACACTACAAAACGAAAACCGAAAACAGCCTATACAAGTGTCTACTAACCTCTAACCAGGACATCAAGACACACAGGACAATCACCCACAATACAACCAAAGAATATGGCTGCCTAAATATGGTTCCCAATCAGAGACAACGGTAAACACCTGCCTCTGATTGAGAACCACTTCAGACAGCCATAGACTCTCCTAGAACACCCCACTAAGCTACAATCCCACTATACACACATACCAAAATCCCAAGACAAAACACACCACAATACAAAAACTCTATGCCACACCCTGGCCTGACCCAATACATGAAGAAAACACAAAATACTTAGACCAGGGCGTGACAGAACCCCCCCCCTAAGGTGCGGACTCCCGAACGCACCTCAAAACAAATAGGGAGGGTCCGGGTGGGCGTCTGTCCATGGTGGCGGTTCCGGCGCGGGACGTGGACCCCACTCAATTAATGTCTTAGTCCCCTCTCCTCGCGTCCCTGGATAGTCCACCCTCGCCGCCGACCATGGCCTAGTAGTCCTCACCCAGAAACCCACTGGATTGAGGAGCAGATCGGGACTGAGAGACAGCTCGGGACTGAGGGGAAGCTCGGGAGTGAGAGGAAGCTCGGGAGTGAGAGGAAGCTCGGGAGTGAGAGGAAGCTCATGCAGGTTGATGGATCTACCAGATCCTGGCTGGCTGGTGGTTCCGACAGATCCTGGCTGACTGGCAGATCCTGGCTGACTGGCGGATCCTGGCTGACTAGCGGTTCTGGCAGATCCTGGCTGACTGGCGGATCTGGCAGATCCTGGCTGACTGGCGGATCCTGGCTGACTGGCGGATCCTGGCTGACTGGCATATCCTGGCTGACTGGCAGATCCTGACTGACAAGCGGATCTGGCAGATCCTGGCTGACTAGCGGATCTGGCAGATCCTGGCTGACTGGCACTTCTGGCGGATCCTGGCAGACTGGCGGATCCTGGCTGAATGGCGGATCTAACTGATCCTGGCAGACTGGCGGCACTGGTGGCGCTGGGCAGACTGGCGACGCTGGGCAGACTGGCGACGCTGGGCAGACTGGGAGCACTGGCGACGCTGGGCAGACTGGCGGCGCTGGGCAGACTGGCGGCGCTGGGCAGACTGGCGGCGCTGGGCAGACTGGCGGCGCTGGGCAGACTGGCGGCGCTGGGCAGACTGGGAGCACTGGCGGCGCTGGGCAGACTGGGAGCACTGGCGGCGCTGGGCAGACTGGGAGCACTGGCGGCGCTGGGCAGACTGGCGCTGCTGGGCAGACTGGCGGTGCTGGGCAGACTGGCGGTGCTGGGCAGACTGGTAGCTCAGGCGGCGCTGGGCAGACTGGCGGCACTGGCGGCGCTGGGCAGACTGGCGGCGCTGGGCAGACTGGTAGCTCAGGCGGCGCTGGGCAGACTGACAGCTCTGGATGCTTCATGCAGGCTGACAGCTCTGGCTGCGCTGAACAGAGGAGTACTGGTGCCTCTGGAATGAGGGGCTCTGGCGCCTCTGGCATGAGGGGCGGTAGCTCTGACAGCGCCGGACAGGCGGGAAGCTCCGGCATCGGCGCCGGACAGGCGGGAGGCTCCGGCGCCGGACAGGCGGGACGCTCCGGCAGCGGCGCCGGACAGGCGGGAGGCTCCGGCAGCGGCGCCGGACAGGCGGGACACACTGTAGGCCTGATGCGTGGTGCTGGCACTGGTGGTAATGAACCGAGGACACGCACAGGAAGCCTGGTGCGGGGAGCTGCTACCGGAGGGCTGGGGTGTGGAGGTGGTACTGGATAGACCGGACCGTGCAGGCGCACTGGAGCTCTTGAGCACCGAGCCTGCCCAACCTTACCTGGCTCGATGCCCACTCTAGCCCGGCCGATACGAGGAGCTGGAATATACCGCACCGGGCTATGCACCCGCACTGGGGACACCGTGCGCACCACTGCATAACAAGGTGCCTGCCCGGTCTCTCTAGCCCCCCGGTAACCACAGGAAGTTAGCGTAGGTCTCCTACCTAGCGTAGCCATACTCCCTGTGAGCCCCCCCAAGAAATTTTTGGGGCTGACTCTCAGGCTTCCATCCGCTCTGCCGTGCTAGCTCCTCATAATGCCGCCTCTCTGCTTTTGCTGCCTCCAGCTCGGCTTTGGGGAGACAATAATCTCCAGGCTGATCCCAGGGTCCTTTACCGTCCAGTACCTCCTCCCATGTCCATTTCTCCAGGTAGTGCAATCTCTCCCACTGTAGCTGCTGCTTCTCCTGTGGCTCCTGCCTGTTGACACGCTGCTTGGTCCTGTGGTGGGTGATTCTGTAACGGCTTTCTAATGGTGAAGGAGAGTCGGACCAAACTGCAGCGTGTCTATTGCGATTCATCTTTAATAAACAAACGTAACACACAACAAAACACTAACACTACAAAACGAAAACCGAAAACAGCCTATACAAGTGTCTACTAACCTCTAACAATGACATCAAGACACACAGGACAATCACCCACAATACAACCAAAGAATATGGCTGCCTAAATATGGTTCCCAATCAGAGACAACGGTAAACACCTGCCTCTGATTGAGAACCACTTCAGACAGCCATAGACTCTCCTAGAACACCCCACTAAGCTACAATCCCACTATACACACATACCAAAATCCCAAGACAAAACACACCACAATACAAAAACTCTATGCCACACCCTGGCCTGACCCAATACATGAAGAAAACACAAAATACTTAGACCAGGGCGTGACAAACACAACATGTGTTACATTGAAATACTGATGTATGCATTTAAATGTGTTTCTGTAACTAACTTCAAGTAGTGTGTACGTTTTTTAAGTTTGATTTCAGAATAAATATAGAGTTAGACTATATTACCTATGGAAAACATGTTTCTATGTCTTTGGATGTGTCCCATTTCAAGTTAATTAGATATGACCATTCAACTGCAGTAGCTCTTGTAACTGACATTAACATTGTGTAGAGAACATATTACCAACATCTTTGAGCGTGTTAACATTATTTTCTACTTGATTAGTCAACATTGCCTGTGTATGTCTTGACTGCATGACATTTATTTTTATTACAGAACTATTGTGTGTAATGCAGTCAGACAGGGAAAATAAGGCTCTCGTAACAGTGACATTTGTATGCCATCCTACCCTACCCATTCCCACGACGTTCAGACCCTACCCATTCCCACGACGTTCGGGTCCTACCCATTCCCACGACGTTCAGGTCCTACCCATTCCCACAACGTTCAGGTCCTACCCATTCCCACAACGTTCAGGACCTACCCATTCCCACGACGTTCAGGCCCTACCCATTCCCATGATGTCCAGGTCCTACCCATTCCCACAACGTTCAGGTCCTACCCTACTCATTCCCACGACGTTCAGGTCCTACCCATTCCCACGACGTTCAGGTCCTACCCATTCCCACAACGTTCAGGTCCTACCCATTCCCACGACGTCCAGGTCCTACCCATTCCCACAACGTTCAGGCCCTACCCATTCCCACGACGTTCAGGCCCTACCCATTCCCACAACGTTCAGGTCCTACCCATTCCCACAACGTTCAGGCCCTACCCATTCCCACTACGTTCAGGTCCTACCCATTCCCACGACGTCCAGGTCCTACCCATTCCCACAACGTTCAGGTCCTACCCATTCCCACGACGTTCAGGCCCTACCCATTCCCACGACGTTCTTGACCTACCCATTCCCACGACGTTCAGGTCCTACCCATTCCCAGGACGTTCAGGTCCTACCCATTCCCACGACGTTCAGGTCCTACCCATTCCCATGACTATTCCCATGACTACAATCACCCGAAGACAGCTTCTGTAGTATGGCCAACGTCATTTTTATATTATAATAAAATGTTATGACTTATTACATGGTTAAGTATTCATCAAATGCAGCTCTACCATGTTGAAGATACATAGGCTACAGTATCTCAAATGAAAATGGATCCATCATCACATTTCCTGAAACATGAGCTTGTGTGAAAATGAGATAAATCTGTGTGGCAGTTTGAAGGAATGGGCCTCAACTTGTCCGTATGGAACAGTAAGCCTATAGGTATTTACAGTTAAAAGCCTGTCCTCAGTAAACCCTATGCCTAATTATAATCATTCATTACCTGATGACATTGTCAGAGGAAATGCAACTTTGAAAAGCAACTCAAAGTAGCAATTCAATAAACTCATGTTTATTGGCCAACAACGGGTTAAAAGGCCCTAATTTGGCTACAGTCTTAGTTTTAGGCCTTTGGTTGGTCTGCTATAACAATATCTACTTTGCACACCAATATTCTGCTCTTCCGTTTTCGTTATAAAATACAGGTAACTGCCAAAATAAAGGAAACACTAAAATAAAGTGTCTTAATAGGCCGTTGGGCCACCACGAGCCAAAACAGTTTCAATGCACCTTGGCAAAGATTCTACAAGTATCTGTAACTCTATTGGAGGGATGAGATACCATTCTTTCATGAGAAATTCCATCAATTGGTGTTTTGTTGATGGTGGTGGAAAACACTGTCTCAGGCGCCGCTCCAGAATTTGAGTCTTGCATGAATTTTAAGCCCAAGCCCTACCCATTCCCACGACGTTCAGGCCCTACCCATTCCCACGACGTTCAGGCCCTACCCTACCCAGACCCAATTGCTTCTGCCAAATTTAAGACCTGGCCCAGGCTTGACCGAAACCAGAAATAACTTCCTCCATTACTAAATCCATGAGCTGCTCCTCTCTGTCTGTCACTTTCTCACTCTCCATGAGGTCTGCTGGTGGCTCTTGGTGGCTCTAAGGGTAGTATGCAGTTACCCTCTTAGGGCAGAGTACCCTAGTGGTTAGAGCGTTGGGCTAGTAACCGAAAGGTTGCAAGTTCAAATCCCTGAGCTAACAAGGAACAAATCTGTTGTTCTGCCCCTGAACACGGCAGTTAACCCACTGTTCCTAGGCCATCATTAAAAATAAGAATTTGTTCTTAACTGACTTGCCTAGTTAAATAAAGGTAAGATACAAAAAAAATGGTGGCTCTGAGTCTGTGAATATCCATGGCAACTGCTCCGCTTGGGCTGCTCTGCTCAATGGGGAGAGAAATGAGCTGTTAGACACTTTTTGTCACTCTAAACTCCGACAAAACTCAAGGAACATGATCATTTTTGTGAAATAATCTTTCCTGTTTTATATTTGACAAGGTTGAAGCACTTCTGACACCATCTCATGATCTTAGTCAGAAATGACTATACGGTGCAGCAGAACACGAGCAAAAGGCTCAGCTTCAAAATGTTAGTGATTAATTTAATGATACTCGAGCACTGCCCGTACCCTAGTTATTGATTTTAAAAAATCAGGCCCTACCTGGCCATGACCCGATGTATTATGTCGGGCTCAGGTCGGGTAGCAGAGCTCAATCCAGAATCTCCCATAAGGGTTGAACTCTGGTGACTGAGATGGCCATGACATATGGTTTACATCATTTTCATGCTCATCAATCATTCAGTGACCACTCGTGTTCCCTGTGGATGGGGGCATTGTGATCCTAGCCATGATAGTCAAAATAATGGCCTGCCCAGCATTTTTATACATGACCCTAATCATGATGGAATGTTAATTGCTTAACTCAGAAACCACTCCTGTGTGGAAGCACCTGCTTTCAATATACTTTGTATTTCTTATCTACTTAAGTGTTTCTGTTATTTTGGCAGTTACCTGCATCTGACGTGCACTGTATCTGGTGGCTTATAAGCAGACTGGAACATCATTGTCAGAGAATAGGATGTCTCAGTACAGTAGTAATATACCAGAGTAAAATATGGTCTGTCTCTATATCTCGAGGTTTGGATGAATGTCCTGCACTCAACTGTTATTAAATTGACATTTACTTTCTGAAGTTTTACAATGCCATTTTGTTTCAAATTTAAGATATGTTTTCTTCATAATATCTCTAAAACAGAATTCATGTGGAGCAGCGTAACCCTGGATTGTAAACTGTCATGGTCAAAGCATATTTATACAACAGTAGCTAAGTTGGGAAGAAGTATGTCCATGATAATGCACTGCTCTACCTTCTTGATGGTACTGTCAACAAGACAGGTCCTACAGGCCCTAGTTTTGTCGCACCTAGACCGCTGTTCAGTCGTGTGGTCAGGTGCCACAAAAAAAGGACTTAGGAAAATTGCAATTGGTTCAGAACAGGGCAGCACTGCTGGCCCTTGGATGTACACAGACAGCTAATATTAATCATATGCATGTCAAACTCTCCAGGCTCAAAGTGGAGGAGAGATTGACTTCGTCACTGCTTGTATTTATGAGAGGTATTGACATGTTGAATGCACCGAGCTGTCTGTTTGAACTACTGGCACATAGCTCAGACACCCATGCATACCCCACAAGACATGCCACAAGAGGTCTCTTCACAGTCCCCAAGTCCATAACAGACTGTGGAAGGCGCACAGTGGTAAATAGAGCCATGACTACATGGAACTCTATTCCACATCAAGTAACTCAGGCAAGCAGTAAAATTAGATTTAAAAAACAGATAAAAATACACCTTATGGAACAGCGGGGACTGTGAAGCAACACAAACAGAGGCACAGACGCATACATACACACACGATAGCATACGCACTATACACAGGTACACGTGGATTTTGTACTGTATGTGCTAGTGGTGGAGTAGGTGCTTGAGGGCACACTGTTTGTGAATGTATTGTAATGTTTTTAAAATTGTATAAACTGCCATAATTTTGCCGGAACCCAGGAAGAGTAGCTGCTACCTTGGCAGCAGCTAATGGGAATCCATAATAAATACAAACACAAAATATGTGCCGTGTTATGTCTATTGCGCACAGCACTCTCACTGAGGCCGCGCGCGTCATCCATTCAAGGACACTCCCACGTGAGGTAATCGTTCACTGGCTGAGAAGAAACGAAACTTAGGCTACTGTACTAGTATTCCAGAGTGACGATACTCATCCTTTCGCTTCATATAGGGACGCCAACAGGTACTGTTGTTGTAAATGTGTCAACTTCCGTAGGCTACTTTATACTTCTGCTTAATACAAACAATTATTGTACCTGGGGAGGGAACGGCGTAATATTAACACATATTATAGCTGGGCAGGGAACGCGCATGGTGTGACAGCAGGCCAGCACACAAGGTGTTCATTATCAGTGTGGCCACCTGAGCATTGTTGCTTTATGTGCTGGTGCAACTTTACAACTATTGAAATGAGGTAAGTTTGCCATCTTATATCTTTGTATGACTACTTTACTAAGCACATGGTAACACAGTGAACAAAATTAGATTCTGAATGAACACATGCCGAAATCTATGATTTTGAAATAATGAGCTGTGTAAAATTGTCAATAACATAGTCACTAAAATATATTATTTTCAGCTCCATTTTAACCAAACTACTTCAACTGGAGTGCCGCTTCACCTGGGATTTGAGGCAAGATGACATGGATATTGATAATCTACAGACCAGGCTCAAGGACCAGATTGAGTTAGGTCTCGGGAAAGAGGCAGGGGTTGCACGGACATTCAGCAATCTGGCCTACATCAAATACCTGAAGGGTTACCCAGAAGAGGCAATGGCTAACTTGTTAAAGGCTGAGGAGCTCACGAGAGAGTACCATGGTGAGGACTGTGAGAAACATCTCATTGTCCCCTATGGAGACCTTTCCTGGTTACATTACCATGTGGGTGATTACATCAAGTGCCAGAGTTACTTAGAGAAACTGGAGGAGATGAAAGAGAAGTTTCCAACTAGTTCCACATCTGTCCTCCATCCTGAGGTCTATGGTGAGAAGGGTTGGACCTTCCTCAAGTTCTCCTATAAATACTATGACAAAGCACTAGAATGCTTCAAGAAAGCTCTGGAGCTGGAGTTTGAGGAGAGTGAGTCGAATGCAGGTTACGCCATTGCATTGTATCGTACAGAAAAAGAGCTCTCAAGTGTTAATGACTCACCAGCTATTAAACAACTGAGACGTGCCATAGAGATTAACCCACAAGACGCGGTCCTCATGGTCCTTCTGGGCCTGAAACTGGCTGTCTATAAAATATTTGGGGAGGCAGAGGAGTTGGTGGAGAAAGCTCTGGAAATGTCCCCAGACTGTCCGCACGTGACACGTTATGTAGGGAAGTTTCTCCGACAGCAGGGGCACGTTGACAAGTCCATTGCTCTGTTGAACAGAGCACTAAAGCGTACAAGCCAGTCTGCCATAATACACCATCAATTGGCTCTCTGCTACAAGAGGAAAAAGATCTCAGTATGCAAGAGTGGAAGCTTCCATGGTAAGGGGGCTGAGATCCAGCAGCTACTCCGTAAGTGCATTCAACATCTGGAGATGGCTACTTCACTGAAGCCTTCCTTCATCTATGCCATGGCTGAGCTGGCACTGCTCTACGGAGAGGATAAAGACATCACCAAGGCAGAGGAACTGTTCAAGAAAACCTTTGAGAAAGCCCTAGCTAAGAATGACAGTCTGCAGGTCGTCAACTTCAACTATGGCCAGTTCCAGCAGTATCACAACAAATGTGAACCTCTGGCCATCAAGCACTACACAGAAGGTTTGGAACTACAGAAAGACACTGCCGATGGGAAGAGTTGTGCCCAGAAACTGAAGATGATCGCAGAGAGGCGCATCTCCCAAGACCCCATGGATGGAGAGGCCTGTGGTATTCTGGGGTTTGTCTATAGAATGCAGGGGAAGAAAGAACAGGCCGTACAGTGGTATGATAAGGCTGTTGTGCATGATTGCAATGACAAATACCTCTCTGCACTCTGTGAACTTCGCCTGTCTCTTCAGCAATAATACTCCGGAGTCAAACATGAATCTGCACTCTGTAATCTAATAATAAAGCCTGAAAGTGTGCATGCCTCCACTTAAATCTTTGTTAGACTTAGTTTAAATTCCCCCTGATTCAAGATTGATATGATTTAGCATAGTAACAAAAAAAATGAACTTGATTTATGTTTGTGTGTGGAAATATGGTTTGGGTCATTTGAAGATATAGTTATGAAATTAAAATATATTATTGTATTCTACATGCGCTTTTAGGTTTACAGGCATTTACTGCACTTTTAACCACTATTAAAGGACACCAATAATAAGAAGAGACTTGCTTGGGCCAAGAAACTCGAGCAATGGATATTACCCCAGTGGAAATCTATCCTTTGGTCTAATGAGTCCAAATGAGAGATTTTTGGTTCCAACCACATTGTATTTGTGAGACGCAGAGTAGGTGAATGGATGATCTCTGCATGTGTGGTTCTCACCGTGAAGCATGGAGGAGGAGGTGTGATGTGGTGTGGTGGTGCTTTGCTGGTGACACTGTCTGTGATTTATTTAGGATTAAAGGCACACTTAACCAGCATGGCTACAACAGTATTCTGCAGTGATACTCCATCCCATCTGGTTGGCATTTGTTTTTCAATAGAACAATGACCCAACACACCTCCAGGCTGTGTAAGGGCTATTTTACCAAGAAGGAGAGTGATGTAGTGCTGCATCAGATGACCTGTCCTCCACAATCACCCGACCTCAACCCAATTGAGATTGTTTGGGATGAGTTGAAAGCAGCCAACAATTGCTCAACATATTTGGGAACTCCTGGTGAAACTGGTTGAGAGAATGCCAGGAGTGTGCAAAGCTGTCATCAAGGCAAAGGGTGGCTACTTTGAAGAATCTCAAATATAAAATATATTTTGATTTGCTTATCACTTTTTTTGGTTACTACATGTGTATGTGTTATTTCATATATTTGATGTCTTCAAAATTATTCTACAATGTAGAAAATTGTCAAAATAAAGAAAAACCCTTGAATGAGTAGGTGTGTCCAAACTTTTTAATGTTACTGTATATATATCATGTTTTAAAAAAACATTGTTGGACATAAAAGACTGTAAAATCACCAGGAAATCAACTGAAAGTCATTTTAATTGATGAAATCTATTCCCAAGTATTCCCACGCATAGAGTGGCATATGTATTTGTGTAATCATTTGTATTGTAATTAAGGTTCGAAATGATTCTGTTTGAGTCAAATACTATATATCTTTGGTCTTCCCTGACGATCTGCTCAAGAAAAAAAATGGCCTTCAGCTGTGAATAGACTTTTACAAAGGAGCCATCCTACGCTGGCCTTGGATCATGACTGCCCTCTCTTGTCAAAATAAGGTATTACGAAACAACATGAAGACTGTCCACTTCAGAAATAATCTATTACAGAAAGGCGCTATAACCCTGTCAGAATCTTCAGTGATATTAAAATTGATCAACTTCCTTAGTTACATTTAAATTGGCAGTCATGTCAACCCTGAAAAAGAAAGGCACATAAATTGTGCAATGACATCACAGGCATGATAGAGAGATTATTTAAAGTCCATATTTTGGCTAAAATGTATCTGGTTACGGCAGAATTACTGTATTTACCTTCCATTTATAGTGTCCATTTAGCATCTGAGGGAAGTCATTCCCAATTCTGAACTATCACGCTAGATTATGTGTACCAATTGATGACCGTTTCTCATAATCTTCAATGTACTTTGGTATTCTAACAAAACAAATGCATAATTACACAAAAGCGTCCAATGTTAAGAATTTGCTGTGTTGACTGAAGGGTTCACATCGTTACTTGAGGCTGTGTAGAAGTCTGATCGGCAAGGCTCCTGTTTGGGGTCTGTGTTTTTATTTTTGTTTCTGTACTTTTGGCTCCTGCGACAGTGGCGTATCCCCGTCACCGTGCTGATGACCAGGGAGCTGGAGATGAGGGCAAAGCCACTGAGGAAGAAGGTGGCCGTGTAGGTGCCTGTGGTGTCAACCAGCCAGCCTGCAGAGGGAGGAGGAGGAGGAATGAGGTATGAACATTCACTTTGGCTTTCACTTGATGGAAGAAAACGCATGTCTTGTGGACTTCCTGACTAATGCATGTGTTAATACATTCATAATTAATCATTTTATTCAGTGGTGGGTAATTTAACAAACTATTTAACAAACTATTGCTACACTTATGAAACAATATTTTCAAAGTAACGTCACGTGAACATTTGCAACTTTTCAAGCATTGATGGGGTATTGTTCATACCAAGATACATCCTTGACAAAACATTAAATCAAATCAAATTTTATTTGTCACATAGACATGGTTAGCAGATGTTAGTGCGAGTGTAGCGAAATGCTTGTGCTTTTAGTTCCGACAATGCAGTAATAACCAACAAGTCAATCTAGCTAACAATTCCAAAACTACTACCTTATAGACAGGGGATAAAGAATATGTACATAAAGATACATGAATGAGTGATGGTACAGAGCGGCATAGGCAAAATACAGTAGATGGTATTGAGTGCAGTATATACATATGAGATGAGTATGTAAACAAAGTGGCATAGTTAAAGTGGCTAGTGATACATGTATTACATAAGGATGTAGTAGATGATATAGAGTACAGTATATACGTATACATATGAGATGAATAATGTAGGGTATGTAAACATTATATTAGGTAGCATTGTTTAAAGTGGCTAGTGATATATTTTACATCATTTCCCATTATTAAAGTGGCTGGAGTTGAGTCAGTGTGTTGGCAGCAGCCACTCAATGTTAGTGGTGGCTGTTTAACAGTCTGATGGCCTTGAGATAGAAGCTGTTTTTCAGTCTCTCGGTCCCAGCTTTGATATCATCCAAAGGTAAACTTTTGCAACATTGGTCATTAATTGACCATTGAAACATCAATGGTGTACTCTTCAGGCCAGTTTCCCAGACACAGATGGAAGTTCTCCATTGAAATAGATTTTTAGTCCAGGAATAGGTTTAGTCAGCAACTACAAATCATTTCAGAATCAGGACTGAATAATTGGGTCACTTTAGAATTACATAAGGTTACTGTAAGTGAGATTGTTTTCTGTTGAATTAGTTCAAAGAGACCAGCAGGCTTACTCTACTTGATCAGAGGGAGTATATGGGAGGTCCAGAAAGAAGTTAAATGTCTACTAACTGTTTACAACTTGCAAATGTGGTCTTGTACCACTAAAAGCTTTCATAAAGACCACTTTTGCGATCAGCAAATAACGTGGAGACATTTACCGCTATCTCTTTTGCACACCACCTGTTCTACGATTGGTTAGTACTTACCTCCTATTGGAGGGCTGAGCAGGTAAGGGATGGCATGTAGGAAGTAGACTATCCCTAGGGCGGAGGAGAGGTTATGTGTCCCCACAATGTCCGAGGTCACCACAGGTATGAGGGCAACGTAGGCGCCATCAAAGTACCCATAAAACACAGAGAAAGACACCAGCAGGGCGAACGTCCGCAGGAGAGGGATGAAGAGGCAGCACACCCCCTCCATGCCCACTGCTATCATGTAGCACACATTACGATACTTCTTCAGGCACCTGGGGGTGAGAAAAACACAATCAGCCTAAAAACACAGATTTTTCATGTTGACCATCTGAACGATTGGCGGCTTAACATCCAATGGCTTGTCAGAGGAAACCAGCTTTATCTTCAAGATACAATTGGGTAACAGCTCCATTTCGTTAGAGTAAAACTGGGTGACAAACAGTTCACTAAAAGGTGAGATTACAAGAAACGACTGAAAACTCTACATGTGACTGTTAAACACTCTGAATATGAATCTTTACTGGATAAGAAAAGGCTGGACCCATATCTATGTTAATGCATAGCTATATTGTGTTGGCATACTCAATGGAACAATATCTTTAAAACTTTGGCTTACCTCCTGTCTACGAGCCAGCCGAAGGTGATGTTCCCCACGATGTCAATGACCCCCAGGATGGACATGAGGAAGGCGGCCTGGTGGTGGCTCACACCTACGTCCAGTGCATACGGAACCAGGTAGACGAAGGGCAGGCTGCAGCCACTGGCTAGGAACAAGAAGCTCACTGCTAGCATCAGGAAGTCAGGCATGAGCAGGAAGCAGTACTCCTGCATGGACTGGAAGCAGAAGCAGCGGTGGCTGTTGTTGTTGTTGTTGTTGATCGCCAGTGATTCCTCTAACATGCTATCCACCGGAGCTTTCACCCCATATCCACATTCGGTGTCCAACGGGACTGGACCATGAGCCTCCTCTTCTTCTTTCAGAGTGATAGGGCGCAGTAATGCCCCACAAACACACAGGTTGGCAACAACACCCCCTAGGATGAGCAGGGCCCCACGCCATGAGTAGTGCTCTATGAGTATCTGGACGGCAGGGGCCAGGATGAAGGTCCCGATGCCACTGCCTGACATGGCAATCCCGTACGCCAGGGCTTTCCTCTCACAGAAATATGAGCCCACCATGGCTAAGGCAGGGGTGTAGCAGAGGGCAAATCCAATACCTGTAAATCCAAAGACGATAAGGTTTTTGTTGTTTTTCTATGAGACATCCCAGGGCATTCCTTTTGTCCCTGAATTACATTATTTGCATGATGTATAGGGGCCCTAATGATAATAATAATAATAATAATACATTGGATTTAAAGTGCCATAAAGGGGACAGCACTGAGCTAGCCTGCAACATCACTTCCTGGATTAGCTCAAACTGTGCATGTTGTGTCCACAGAAATCTCCTACATGAGACGCCATCTTAACCGACTTCCTTGACTTCAAATGCGCTATATATATATATATGAATGGACAAAGCCATCAAACATGTGACACCATTCATTCCTATGTGAAGACTCAATAGCGCATCATATACTATGAATGCACTATATATATATATATATATATATATATATATATATATATATATATATATATATATATATATATATATATATAGTGCATTCGGGAAAGTATTCAGACCCCTTCACATTTTCCACATTTTGTTACATTACAGCCTTATTCTAAAATGTATTAAATTAGACACATATCTGGGGAAGGGTACCAAAAAATGTCTGCAGCATTGAAGGTCCCCAACAAAACAGTGGCCTCCATCATTCTTAAATGGAAGAAGTTTGGAACCACCAAGACTCTTCCTAGAGCTGGCCACCCGGCCAAACTTTTGGAGTTTGCCAAAAGGCACCTAAAGGACTCTCAGACCATGAGAAACAAGATTCTCTGGTCTGATGAAATCAAGATTGAACTCTTTGGCCTGAATGCCAAGCTTCACGTCTGAAGGAAACCAGGCACCGCTCATCACCTGGCCAATACCATCCCTATGGTGAAGTATGGTGGTGGCAGCATCATGCTGTGGGGATGTTTTTCAGTGGCAGGGACTTGGAGACTAGTCAGGATCAAGGGAAAGATGAACGGAGCAAAGAACAGAGAGAATCCTAGATGAAAACCTGCTCCAGAGCGCCCAGGACCTGAGACTGGGTCGAAGGTTCACCTTCCAACAGGACAACGACCCTAAGCACACAGCCAAGACAATGCAGGACTGGCTTCGGGACAAGTCTCTGAAAGTCCTTGAGTGACCCAGCCAGAGCCCGGATGAATATCTCTGGAGAGACCTGAAAATAGCTGTGCAGCGACATTCCCCATCCAACCTGACAGAGCTTGAGAGGATCTACAGAGAGGAATGGGAGAAACTCCCCAAATACAGGTGTGCCAAGCTTGTGGTGTCATACCCAAGAAGACTCGAGGCTGTAATCGCTGCCAAAGGTGCTTCAACAATATACTGAGTAAAGGATCTGAATAATTATGTTAATGTGATATTTCAGTTTTTTTCAAATGATACATTTGCACACAAAAAACACACAAAAAATGTGTTTGCTTTGTCATTATGAGGTATTGTGTGTAGACTGATGAGGGGAAAAAACTATTTAATACATTTTAGAATAAGACTGTACCGTGGAAAAACTCAAGGGGTCTGAATACTTTCCGAATGCACTGTACAGTCATTGGGGGGGACCCACCTGTGAGGACCCCCAGGGTGAGGTACAGGTACTCCAGGCTGGTAGCGAAAGAGCTGAGGACCAGGCCGATAGAGGACAGAAAGCCACCAAGGATCACAGCGATGCGGCACGACAGACGGTTCCCAATGAAGCTGCCTAGAGGAGCTGTCAATCACAACAAAGTACACATGTTAATATGGGATTGTCTGCTGCACTACAGTAGTACAGTCAGTGCTCGTGAGAGGGGATGGCTTGGTGGGTCTGAGGTACTGGAAGGCATGAGAAATAAAATGCCATAGGCAAAGAACTTTGATCTGGTCGGACAATTCAAGCCCGACCCTACCAGAGCCCTACATAAAAAATATTTTATGAGACCCTACCAGAGCCCTACATAAAAAATATTTTATGAGCCCAAGCCTAAATTACAAAACATGATTGTGCAAGGCAACAAAACATAAAAGCACACTTTTAAGAGGTCTTTGAATAATTTGGTAAATAATTGGTCTAGGCTAGTGAAACAAACTCTAGCAGGCCTATCATCTTTCACTGTGGACTGCATTATTATGCATATACTGTATGGATTGGTTAGGGTAGACTATATCGACAATATTGATGTTCCCGAACAGATTTCAGTTGGTTTTCAATGTGGTGACATAAATGGGCTACTGTCTGTTTATCAAACCGCAGATGCGTTCCCGTCTGCGCTCTATAGGCCAACATTCTACCGCCAACAACGTGTCATATATTCAACCGAAAATAATGTTACATACCAGAACAATCCTAAAAGAAAAAAGACAACTAAAAGGCATATTAAATCATTTGAGATAAATGTTAAAGTGCAAGGATGGAGAGAGTTACATGTTGTCTATCAGAGCAGAGAAAAGGATAGGCTACAGATGCACGTTCTCTTTCTGTTTCACCGCGGCAACTGCCACATCGTCTACAAGGTTGTGGAAGCCTAAACCAAATCCCGGCTGCCCTAATCAATTCTCAGAATATCAGGCTCGGGCTAAAACTCTTGTGTTTCCACATTTATGTTTTTTTTGGGCAGTAGGATAATTAATGAGGAGGAGTCATGGATTTAACTCTGAACGCTCTTATTCAAATTGTCACATTGCAAACTGTGAATATAATGTTTCATACCATTAGAGTTACTGGATCTGAGCACATAGTTTCCGGAACACAGTCTTACAAAACTCAGTACAGTATGTTCTTAGTTGTTTTACCTCTGCCAAAGACGAAAGGTGTATCATGATTGATTTATGGTTGGTGTACAATGCCAAGTACATCTTGTACTCTGATTTGACAAATATGATGAGTCATATGCTGAGTAAAAAAGAGCAGGGGGAAAATACACATCCAGGTTGAGAACTGAAAAGCTTATGTGTCATTGCGCAGGGGGTAATATGAGGACAAACCAGTTCTTGACTTTTACCACAGCTCTCACACCTCGACATGAACAAACACATGCAGATTCAGGAACAGAGTAACACCAATTCAGCAAAAAGTTCAGCTCCAAAAAGATACCCCACTGATAATTTCAACACATATTAAATAGTTGCAAGTTAACATTTACTGAAATGTGTGTCACTTTGGACCATTGATACTGTGAGTTAATACAAGCCCATGAGAGGGGTTTGTGATCCGCAGCAGTCCTCTGTGACCCATGCTGACTAGCCTTGGCATACGCCTGCCTAAACATGTTACCTAAGTCAGTCTTGATAAAGGCTGATACGAGTCAGCATAAAGGTCTATTTTTACATGCCTTTACCATCTCTATCATAGTGTAACATTTCACTGGGTGCAAGCGAAATAAACAAACTCTGTGTGTTGCGGTCATAGGGTTGTAACACTGTTTTGGTATTTCAAGATGTTCTCTGTGTGTCGCTAACGTCTGTGTGTTGCTAACATTGTTCTCTCAAGAGCTAAATCGACAGAGAAAGAAGCAACCTCCTCTCTCTGTCTACTTTAGTCAGACAAGGGATTGTCAGTACTTTGTTCTTAAATACTACTGCACTGATGTGTACAAACTAACATGAAACAATCCTATGCCTTCAACCAAAAAGGTTTTTAAAGGGCAATCAACATGTCCAAAAGATCCAAGGAAGATCTCCATGGTGGAGATGAGAGAAAGCAGTGTATCCTGGAGAGTTGGGTGAGACTAACTAAAATAGCCAAAACATCACTACTTTCCTATGTAAGAGGGGTTAAACATCCCAATCTAAGAGAAGCAGCAAAAACTGACCGATGGGTTGACTGAGTTACACACTGCCAGTCAGCGGCTTGTGACTTTATCAACTGAAGCATACCGTAACTTTGCTGTGTGATTGTAAAAAGCACATTTACATGACATTGTCTTCAGTCTTATATCTGGAGTATTTCTCCTGTCTTATCCAGTGTCCTGTATGAAATTAAGTATGCTCTCTCTAATTCTCTCTCTCTCTCTCTCTCTCTCTCTCTCTCTCTCTCTCTCTCTCTCTCTCTCTCTCTCTCTCTTCTTTCTCTCGGAGGACCTGAGCCCTAGGACCATGCCTCAGGACTACCTGGCCTGCCTGATGACTCCTTGCTGTCCCCAATACACCTGGTCGTACTGCTGCTCCAGTTTCAACTGTTCTGCCTGCTTCTATAGAACCCTGACCTGTTCACCGGACGTGCTACCTTGTCCCGGACCTGCTGTTTTCAACTCTCTAGAGATGGCAGGAGCGGTAGAGATACTCTGAGTGATCGGCTATGAAAAGCCAACTGACATTTACTCCTGAGGTGCTGACCTGTTGCACCCTCTACAACCACTGTGATTATTATTATTTGACCCTGCTGGTCATCTATGAACATTTTAACAGCTTGGCCATGTTCTGTTATAATCTCCACCCGGCACAGCCAGAAGAGGACTGGCCACCCCTCATAGCCTGGTTCCTCTCTAGTTTTCTTCCTAGGTTTTGGCCTTTCTAGGGAGTTTTTCCTAGCCACTGTGCTTCTACGACTGCATTGCTTGCTCTTTGGGGTTTAGGCTGGGTTTCTGTACAGCACTTTGTGACATCAGCTGATATAATAAGGGCTTTATAAATACATTTGATTGATTGATCATGTGTCCTAATTGGAAGTGAAATGATGCACCAAATATCACACCTAGTTGTTTTAGTTGTCAAACTGAGTTAACTTCTCCTTAGTCCTTTAACAGCTTTTATGTTTACATCCAATGAACCAAATTCATTTTATCACTACCCTGGGCATTGAGCAAGCCAATGCCAGGCCCAGCGTTGAAGCCAGATCACTGTTGCTGAAGCAGCACTTGACTGAGGGCCATGATGACTTACCACACAGCATAGTGGTGCAGTCCACCAGACTGTGGATCCAGGCTGTCCCTGAATAGTCCGCTCCAAAGTGCATCTGAAACTCCACAAAGAAGATGGAGATGCATCTGGAACAGAAGAAAAGGCTCAAGATGAAGCAAAATCATGACAAAAAACAACCATCTTGCACATTTCAAATAGGTATATTTTTCCTAGTGGTTTGTTTTGACACAAATTTGACATGATACAACGTTGCACACACACACACACACACACACACACACACACACACACACACACACACACACACACACACACACACACACACACATACACCATTGGAGACTGCTGAGGGGAGAACGGCTCATAATAATGGCCATAACGGAGAAAATGGAATGGCATCAAACACCTGGAAACCATGCGTTTCATGTATTTGATACCATTCCACTGATTCTGCCACATTCATTACCACTAGTCTGTCCTCCCCAATTAAGGTGCCACCAACCTCCTGTGGTACACACACACACACACACACACACACACTGAGTGTATACAGCACATGTTCTCGGAACACACTGAGGTTACTTCAATTATGTAATTACTCTTCTCCAGCTAGACATGTTGATGACCTGAGTGGTCAGAGGGAGTGATGCAATTGTAATGAATTGTGTAATCATGGAGCTGAGGGGAGAGCTGTAAAAAGCGTTTGACGTGTGAGAAGTGCTTGGGGGTTAATGAGCCACAAGCTCCTCCGTCCGAGTCTGCAGCAAGGCTGCACCTGTACAAACTGTACAGGACTAGCACCATGCAGACGATAAGAGACAAATCACTCACTGTGAATGTGACGGCCATCTGATCTTCATGTCCTCTCCAGCACTGGCCAGAGAACACACAAGGGGGACCTATCGCACGGCAGGCCCCTATCGCACTGCAGGTCTCCGTCAGCCTGCTGTTTCCTCACACGCGCACACACAAAAACGTTTGCTACAGCTGTTTTAGGGGTTTAAACTCACTCACTAGACCTAAAAGAACCTCAGGATCACTGATGCATATCGAGAAAGCAGAGGAACAGGAGTTCACTGCCTAGATTTATTACCTTGGGTTACTTTCAAACCCTTGGTGGAATTTTCCCCATTCCTTCCAATTCTGACCAATTACTACTTTAGATTATATCTGGCAGAGTCACAGCGTACAATTGGGTAAAGGCTCAAGGTGACAATCTGAGCCGGCAAAATCAGTTTACAAATGATTGAATAATGTTGGAAGGACAAACATGCTCTTCCTTGTTTGATTGTTTTCTATTCTACATAAAGGATTGCATGATGGAAATGTGAGACTATAATCTCCTTCTTTATCCCTCACCCAACAGGCAACCTGACTGAACTTGTTTTTTCAGGAATGCAATTCATTAAACCCCATTTAACCCTTGGCCTATAATGGTCGCGCTCCTGAGGAAATCCAATTAACATAATACAACATGTCCCCATCAAAATCTGTCTGTTTAACTAGAGATATGTGTTTTTTTGCTGCATCTCAATCCACTGCATCCGCCAATATTGCCCTTCAGCGTCTGCATTTAAAGGTTGCAGAGCTAGAGCGTGTTTTTCAGTCCATGAAACATCCCGAAAATCAGTCCTCTCATTCTTATATCTCTCAGATATAAGGCAGACACTTCAGAACAAATGTCCATGTAGTGAATCTGTTGTTCAATGGGTTTATATTGGTTAATAGCAGAAATGCCAAATTCAATGTTTCATTCAATACTTTTTGTATATTTGTTTTTATACCTTAAGGGATTTTAAAATTCAAAATCAAATAGCTAAATGATCTTTGGTATGACCATCTTAAAATAATTCCACATGTTAGCTTAGAAACCTCCTCCCCCAGCTTAGACAGAGCTTAGACTCTAGAGGGTACACTCGGTAACAAAACTTGAAACATTGTGAAACCTTGAAAAACTACATTTTAGAGGAAATGTTCAAACACAACCATCCTCAGTCAGGGTCTGTAGTGCTTCACTGTAGTCCTATACTGAAGACCTGCTACTGACCTGCAGGTTGTTTACTAGGCACCCAGTGTAACCTGAACTGGAGAGTGTGATGGCAGAAGATACCTCTTGTCACTTTAGTAAATCTTATTCTCATGTCATACTCAGTCCAAGTTGCACTATATATAGAGTTGACCTACAGTACCAGTCAAAAGTTTGGACACACCTACTCATTCAAGGGTTTTCCTTATTTTAACTTTTTTTCTATTATTATAGAATAATAGTGAAAACATCAAAACTATGAAATAACACATATGGAATCATGAAGTAACCAAGAAAGTGTTAAACAAATATTTGAGATTCTTCAAAGTAGCCACCCTTTGCCTTTAACAGGCACACCTGTTAATTGAAATACATTCCAGGTGACTACCTCATGAAGCTGGTTGAGAGAATTTCAAGAGTATGCAAAGCTTTTATTAAGGCAAAGGGTGGCTACTTTGAAGAATCTCAAATATAACATACAGTGGGGCAAAAAAGTATTTAGTCAGCCACCAATTGTGCAAGTTCTCCCACTTAAAAAGATGAGAGAGGCCTGTAATTTTCCTCATATGTACACTTCAACTATGACAGACAAAATGAGAAAACAAATTCCAGAAAATCACATTGTAGGATTTTGAATGAATTTATTTGCAAATTATGGTGGAAAATAAGTATTTGGTCAATAACAAAAATGTATCTCAATACTTTGTTATATACCCTTTGTTGGCAATGACAGAGGTCAAACGTTTCCTGTAAGTCTTCACAATGTTTTCACACACTGTTGCTGGTATTTTGGCCCATTCCTCCATGCAGATCTCCTCTAGAGCAGTGATATTTTGGGGCTGTTGCTGGGCAACACAGACTTTCAACTCCCTCCAAAGATTTTCTATGGGGTTGAGATCTGGAGACTGGCTAGGCCACTCCAGGACCTTGAAATGCTTCTTACGAAGCCACTCCTTCGTTGCCCGGGCGGTATGTTTGGGATCATTGTCATGATGAAAGACCCAGCCACGTTTCATCTTCAATGCCCTTGCTGATGGAAGGAGGTTTTCACTCAAAATCTCACGATACATGGCCCCATTCATTCTTTCCTTTACACGGATCAGTCGTCCTGGTCCTTTTGCAGAAAAACAGCCCCAAAGCATGATGTTTCCACCCCTATGCTTCACAGTAGGTATCGTGTTCTTTGGATGCAACTCAGCATTCTTTGTCCTCCAAACACGACGAGTTGAGTTTTTACCAAAAAGTTATATTTTGGTTTCATCTGACCATATGACATTCTCCCAATCTTCTTCTGGATCATCCAAATGCTCTCTAGCAAACTTCAGACGGGCCTGGACATGTACTGGCTTAAGCAGGGGGACACGTCTGGCACTGCAAGATTTGAGTCCCTGGCGGCGTAATGTGTTACTGATGGTAGGCTTTGTTACTTTGGTCCCAGCTCTCTGCAGGTCATTCACTAGGTCCCCCCGTGTGGTTCTGGGATTTTTGCTCACCGTTCTTGTCATCATTTTGACCCCACGGGATGAGATCTTGCGTGGAGCCCCAGATCGAGGGAGATTATCAGTGGTCTTGTATGTCTTCCATTTCCTAATAATTGCTCCCACAGTTGATTTCTTCAAACCAAGCTGCTTACCTATTGCAGATTCAGTCTTCCCAGCCTGGTGCAGGTCTACAATTTTGTTTCTGGTGTCCTTTGACAGCTCCTTGCTCTTGGCCATAGTGGAGTTTGGAGTGTGACTGTTTGAGGTTGTGGACAGGTGTAAATTAATACAGGTAACGAGTGGAGGACGGAGGAGCCTCTTAAAGAAGAAGTTACAGGTCTGTGAGAGCCTGAAATCTTGCTTGTTTGTAGGTGACCAAATACTTATTTTGCAAATAAAATACTTATTTTCAAATAAATTCATAAAAAATTCTACAATGTGATTTTCTGGATTTTTTTCCCTCATTTTGTCTGTCATAGTTGAAGTGTACCTATGATGAAAATTACAGGCCTCGTTCATCTTTTTAAGTGGGAGAACTTGCACAATTGGTGGCTGACTAAATACTTTTTTGCCCCACTGTATATTTTGATTTGTTCAACAATTTTTTGGTTACTACATGATTCCATATGGTTTAATGTCTTCACTAATATTTCAGAAATGTAGAAAAACCATTGAATAAGTAGGTGTATCAAAACTTTTGACTGGTAATGTATATTACATACACAGTTTGGAACCGGTTCAGGGAACAGAACCAGAAACAAAAGTGATCTTTACTGTTCCCGAACAGAATCGTTATTGTAAAAGTATTAGAAATGGTTTATAACGTTCTTTACGTAACGAGCATTTTTTTTTCAGACCCACATCATATAGAATAAACATTACGTCATATGTAATAACATTTGTATCATACTATAACCGTGCTATTGTTTGAAAAAAATTTATTGAAAAGGATGTACAATGTTTCTGTGTAAGATAACACAGATTTTTGAACACTTTTCACCTCATACACTAAATACATAGCCCACCATTATAGAATGGATGGATAGCCTACATCAAGTTTGTGTCACACCCTGATCTGTTTCACCTGTCTTTGTGATTGTCGCCACCCCCCTCCAGGTGTCACCCATCTTCCCCATTATCCCCTGTGTATTTATTCCTTTGTTCAAGGTTTGTCTGTTGCCGTTCGTCCTGTTTGTTCAAATCAACCAGCTTTTTGTGTCTCAGCTCCTGCTTTTCTAGTCTCTCTTTTCTCGCCCTCCAGGTTTTGATCCTCGCATGTTCTGACTCCAAGCCCACCTGCCTGACCACTCTGTCTGCCCCTGATCCTGCCTGCCGACCTGTACCTTTGCCCCCCTCTGCCTTACCCTGACCCTGAGCCTGCCCGCTGCCCGATACCGTTACCCCACCTCTGGTTTACCTTGTCCTGTCTATTGCCTGTCCCTGTTGGAATATTAAACCATTGTTTATTCGACGCGGTCTGCATCTGGGACTTACCTTCATACCTGAGAGTATGAACTGGCCATGACTGACCCAGCAAACCCGGGCCAGCTGCACAACGCCATCTCCTCCCAAGGAGCCTCCATTGGTAGGCACAAGGAATTGCTTCGTGGGCTGATGGAGGGGTCCAAACATTGGCTGAGCACCATGACCGGGCGCCAGAGCAGAAGGTAGACGTTTTACGTGTCTCCAACTGATTGTGTTTTTTTGTTTGTTTATCTGCGTGGTTTGTAATTTATTATTTTACTATTTTTTACATAATGTTGCCGTTACAGTCTCTTATGACCGAAAATAACTTCTAGACATCAGGACTGTGATTACTCACCACGGACTAGCAGAATCCTTTTTCTTCTTTCATGACTCTGATGAGTCCGAGGATATACGGCTCCTTCGGGAACAGGCCCTGACCCCCAGTGATCTGCGTGAAGAGGATGTGGAGAAAGATAGGCAGGCTGCCTTCTGAGGAGTAGGAGGCGATCGAATAAACCTCCACTCCCCTCAATTCTGCTCGCAAACATGCAATCTTGGGATAATAAAATGGATGAGGTATTAGGAAGATTAAATACCAATGGGACGTTAAAAACTGTAACATCTTATGCTGAACGGAGTCGTGGCTGAACAATGACAATATCAACATACAGCTGGCTGGTTATATGACATACCAGCAGGATAGAACAGAGGCATCTGGTAAGACAAGGGGCAGCGGTCTATGTATTTTTGTAAACAACAGCTGGTACACGATATATAAGGAAGTCTTGAGCCATTGCTCGCCTGAGGTAGAGTTTCTCATGATAAGCTGCAGACCACATTACCTACCGAGAGAGTTTTCATCTATGTTCTTTGTAGCTGTTTACATCTCACCACAGTCAGAGGCTGGCACCAAGATCGCATTGAATGAGCTCGATTCCTCAAAGCAAACAAAAAACCGCTCACCCAGAGACGGCGCGCCTAGTAGCCGGGGACTTTAATGCAGGGAAACTTTAATCAGTTTTACCTAATTTCTATCAACATGTTAAATTTGCAACCAGAGGGAAAATAACTCTGGACCACCTATATTCCACACACAGAGATGCATACAAATCTCTCCCTCACCCTCCATTTGGCAAAATCTGACCATAACTCTATCCTACTGATTCCTGCTTACAAGCAAAAATTAAAGCAGGAAGCACCAGTGACTAGATAAATAAAAAAGTGGTCAGATGAAGCAGATGCTAAGCTACAGGACTGTTTTGCTAGCACAGACTGGAATATGTTCCGGGATTTCTCCAATGGCATTGAGGAGTACACCACATCTGTCATTTGCTTCATCAATAAGTGCATTGATGACGTCGTCCACACAGTGACCGTACCATTACATTTACATTTACATTTAAGTCATTTAGCAGACGCTCTTATCCAGAGCGACTTACAAATTGGTGCATTCACCTTATGACATCCAGTGGAACAGTAGTGCATCTAAATCTTTTAAGGGGGGGGTGAGAGGGATTACTTTATCCTATCCTAGGTATTCCTTAAAGAGGTGGGGTTTCAGGTGTCTCCGGAAGGTGGTGATTGACTCCGCTGTCCTGGCGTCGTGAGGGAGTTTGTTCCACCATTGGGGGGCCAGAGCAGCGAACAGTTTTGACTGGGCTGAGCGGGAACTGTACTTCCTCAGTGGTAGGGAGGCGAGCAGGCCAGAGGTGGATGAACGCAGTGCCCTTGTTTGGGTGTAGGGCCTGATCAGAGCCTGGAGGTACTGAGGTGCCGTTCCCCTCACAGCTCCGTAGGCAAGCACCATGGTCTTGTAGCGGATGCGAGCTTCAACTGGAAGCCAGTGGAGAGAGCGGAGGAGCGGGGTGACGTGAGAGAACTTGGGAAGGTTGAACACTAGACGGGCTGCGGCGTTCTGGATGAGTTGTAGGGGGTTAATGGCACAGGCAGGGAGCCCAGCCAACAGCGAGTTGCAGTAATCCAGACGGGAGATGACAAGTGCCTGGATTAGGACCTGCGCCGCTTCCTGTGTGAGGCAGGGTCGTACTCTGCGGATGTTGTAGAGCATGAACCTACAGGAACGGGCCACCACCTTGATGTTAGTTGAGAACGGCAGGGTGTTGTCCAGGATCACGCCAAGGTTCTTAGCGCTCTGGGAGGAGGACACAGTGGAGTTGTCAACCGTGATGGCGAGATCATGGAACGGGCAATCCTTTCCCGGGAGGAAGAGCAGCTCCGTCTTGCCGAGGTTCAGCTTGAGGTGGTGATCCGTCATCCACACTGATATGTCTGCCAGACATGCAGAGATGCGATTCGCCACCTGGTCATCAGAAGGGGGAAAGGAGAAGATTAATTGTGTGTCGTCTGCATAGCAATGATAGGAGAGACCATGTGAGGTTATGACAGAGCCAAGTGACTTGGTGTATAGCGAGAATAGGAGAGGGCCTAGAACAGAGCCCTGGGGGACACCAGTGGTGAGAGCACGTGGTGTGGAGACGGATTCTCGCCACGCCACCTGGTAGGAGCGACCTGTCAGGTAGGACACAATCCAAGCGTGGGCCGCGCCGGAGATGCCCAACTCGGAGAGGGTGGAGAGGAGGATCTGATGGTTCACAGTATCGAAGGCAGCCGATAGGTCTAGAAGGATGAGAGCAGAGGAGAGAGAGTTAGCTTTAGCAGTGCGGAGCGCCTCCGTGATACAGAGAAGAGCAGTCTCAGTTGAATGACTAGTCTTGAAACCTGACTGATTTGGATCAAGAAGGTCATTCTGAGAGAGATAGCGGGAGAGCTGGCCAAGGACGGCACGTTCAAGAGTTTTGGAGAGAAAAGAAAGAAGGGATACTGGTCTGTAGTTGTTGACATCGGAGGGATCGAGTGTAGGTTTTTTCAGAAGGGGTGCAACTCTCGCTCTCTTGAAGACGGAAGGGACGTAGCCAGCGGTCAGGGATGAGTTGATGAGCGAGGTGAGGTAAGGGAGAAGGTCTCCGGATATGGTCTGGAGAAGAGAGGAGGGGATAGGGTCAAGCGGGCAGGTTGTTGGGCGGCCGGCCGTCACAAGACGCGAGATTTCATCTGGAGAGAGAGGGGAGAAAGAGGTCAGAGCACAGGGTAGGGCAGTGTGAGCAGAACCAGCAGTGTCGTTTGACTTAGCAAACGAGGATCGGATGTCGTCGACCTTCTTTTCAAAATGGTTGACGAAGTCATCTGCAGAGGGGGAGGAGGGGGGGGAGGGGGAGGAGGATTCAGGAGGGAGGAGAAGGTGGCAAAGAGCTTCCTAGGGTTAGAGGCAGATGCTTGGAATTTAGAGTGGTAGAAAGTGGCTTTAGCAGCCAGAAACCATGGATTACAGGCAGCATCCGCACTGAGCTAAAGGCTAGAGCTGCCGCTTTCAAAGAGTAGGACTCTAACCCGGAAGCTTATAAGAAATCCTGCTATGCCCTCCGATGAACCATCAAACAGGCATAGCGTCAATATAGGACTAAGATCGAGTCGTACTACACCAGCTCTGACGCTCGTCAGATGTGGCAGGGCCTGAAAACCATTACAGACTACAAAGGGAAGCACAGCCAAGAGCTGCCCAGTGACACGAGCCTACCGGAAGAGCTAAACAACTTCTAAGCTCGCTTCGAGGCAAATGACACTGAAAAATGCATGAGAGCACCAGCTCTCATCACCCCTGGTCTCACATCTCCCTGGACTTTGTCACAGGTCTCCCCCCGTCTGATGGCACATCACCATCCTGACCGTGGTGGATCGCTTTTCCAAGGCCATCCACTTCATTCATTCCTCTCTCCAAGCTCATGGTGCGACACATCTTCCGGATCCATGGACTGCCCGTGGACATGGTCTCTGATCGCAGCCCTCAGTTCTCATCCCGGTTCTGGAAGGCGTTCTGCACCCTCATTGGGTCGTCGGCCAGCCTGTCCACAGGGGTCCACACCCAGTCTAATGGACAGTTGGAGCAGGACCTCAACCAGGACCTCGAGACCACCCTGAGCTGCCTGGTCTCCACCAAACCCCACCACCTGGAGCCAGCAGCTGGTGTAGGTGGAACACGCCCGCAACACCCTTCCCTGGTCTGCCACGGGCATATCATCGTTTGAGTGTTTCCTGGGGTATCAGCCCCCGCTCTTCCCTGAGCAAGAAGAGGAGGTCGGCATACCTTCTGCCCAGATGTTTGTTTGCCACTGTCGCCATGCCTGGAGGAGAGCCCGGTCAGCCCTCCTCAAGACCACCTCCAGGTATAGACGACAAGCGGATCAACATCGGACCCCGGTTCCCCAGTATCGTCTCGAGCAGAAGGTATAGCTATCCATCCGGGATTTGCCCCTCCGAGTGGAATCCCCAAACTCTCCCCCCGGTTTATCGGCCCTTTCCCCATCTCCAAGATCATTAGCCCCTCGGGTGTTCATCTTCTGTTTCCCCGTACCCTTCGTATACATTGCACCATTCATGTGTCCAGAGTCAAACCCATGTCTCACAGCCCTTTGTCTCCCGTTTCCAGGTCCAACCCTTTCCCCCATCTCATCGACGGCCAACCGGCTTACACGGTGATGCGTCTCCTGAAGGTGCGACATCAGGGCTGGGGGTTCCAGTATCTTGTTGACTGGGAGGGTTATGGCCCGAAAGAGAGGTGCTGGGTCCCCGCCAGGGACATTCTGGACACAGGCCGCATTGTGGATTTTCAGCGCTGACACCCCGGTCATCCAGGTGTGTGCCCTGGTAGGACGCCAGGTGGTGGTACTGTCACACCCTGATCTGTTTCACCTGTCTTTGTGATTGTCCCCACCCCCCTCCAGGTGTCACCCATCTTCCCCATTATCCCCTGTATATTTATACCTGTGTTCTCTGTTTGTCTGTTGCCAGTTTGTCTTGTTTGTTCAAGTCAACCAGCGTTTTGTGTCTCAGCTCCTACTTTTTTCAGTCTCTCTTTTCTCGCCCTCCTGGTTTTGAACCTTGCCTGTCCTGATTCCGAGCCCACCTGCCTGACCACTCTGCCTGCCCCTGATCCTGCCTTTGCCCCCCTCTGGATTACCGACCTCTGCCTTACCCTGACCCTGAGCCTGCCTACCGCCCGGTACCATCGCCCCACCTCTGGTTTACTGACCCCTACCTGCCTTGTCCTGTCTATTGCCTGCCCCGGTTGGAATATTAAACTATTGTTTATTCGACATGGTCTGCATCTGGGTCTTACCTTCATACCTGATAGTATGGTTAAGTTTTGTTTGACATTATAACATGTCCCACAAACGTAACTGTACTTAAACATGTAAAAACAAATGCTAATAATCTGATTTGATGGTACGCCCACTTATACTGTAAAATAAACACACAGGCTTATCACTCCACAGTTCTCAGAGTTGTGTCAGGACCAAGCTAGGGGAACTCCATGACCCTCTCTTCCTGACAGACTTACCTGGTGACGGCACGTGTGCAGACAGTGACCAAGAAGCAGCCGGCCACAATCATCCAGCCCCAGCCCCCATCAGGAGGGGGGACCGCTGGTCTCTTTTTCCCCTGAGCCATAGCCGCAGCATGAACCATGCTTAGATCCTTTTTCTGTTCCCTCTGTTTTTCTCCTGTTCTCAGTTAAGACCCAGGTACACCTCGCAGACAGACAGCATGACACAGTCACACCCAGCATGGGATTGCATTGGTTGTTGAAGAGGCTGTTCAGTTCACTTCAGTTACACTGTTGTAGAAAACAGGGAGAAGCACATATACTAGCTAAGACTATGAATAAGTCAAAAGGTGGCTCTGAATCATTAACAGGCATCAACAAAAACACCTCAGACATCTTCTCTGGGTCTGGGTCTGAAACGTGTCCAGCCCATTCAGCATTTGTTGAGGACTCAGCCTACAAACAAGACGAATCACTGCTGATGTGTGTGTTGAAATACTTTACTCCCCCGGCCCAAGCAGAACAGTGAGGTGACAGGGTTATTGACATAGGAGTCCATGAGAGGATGTGTTTACTTCCAGGGTGTCAGGGATAACTCTGGGTGATTACAATATTAACTTCAGACCCTAGCTGCCGTCTGCTTTTGTGACCTCTCTGAGCCCGTAGCATGTGCTGCTCTAAAACACTTCCTATAGAAACACATCTCTGCAGCTTTGGTTCCATTAGGCACTTGACTTGGCTACCCTCCATTAGTTTAACAGCAATTCTCTGAAATGTACTTAATAAGCATGTAGCAACAAACGGCAATCATGTTTTGATTGATGCATGTCAGTTAATGTCAGTATGTAAAATAAAAATCCACACAAAAACTATATTTTTTTTTTTTTTTTTTTTGGTCACCAACCACATGATGCAAAATGCATCATCATCACTTTGCATCTTGAAAATTCTTTATCATGAAAACTGGACTGCTGACATGCAAAACATGTTGCGACTGTATCAACAATGTAATAATGAAGAAAATACCAGTGGTATTTTCCTTTAAATGAGAATTTCAGTCTGATACCAAACACACGATATCTATGATATCTTTGTATGGAAACTAAATAAATAAAGAACTTTTTAAACTAAGAATGTGGAGGATATAAAGTTGCATAATTGTTTGACTCCATAAAGGCTAATGGTATAGTTTCATTGTTCCAGCTGCTGAGCCCATGTCAGCCACATGTCTGGTTCCAAACTGGACTAAGGGGTAAACGTAAGATAGTAAATGTAAGTATAATATGTGACATTTCGTGTAGTTTGTATTCATTTGTGAATATCCATCATCCATTTTGTATGACATGTTAAAAATTACAATTACTATTATAGTACGTTAGGAATTGTAATTCATACAATATGTTATGATTTGAAATTCATATAATATGTTACAAATTTGCCAAATGTATGATATGTTACACATTACAATTTGTTGAGGCTAACGTTAGCTAGGTGGCTAATGCTAATGTTAGCTAGGTGTCTAACGTTAGCTAGGCCAGATATTAGGGTTAGGGGTTACGTTAAAGGGTTATGGTTAGTGGAAGGGTTAGCTAATATGGTAAGTGGTTGAAAAGTAGTTCAAATGTAGTATGTAATTGCAAAGTTGTTAATAAGCTAAAATCATGAAGTTGTCCATGATGAGATTCGAGTACACAATCTTTGGGTTGCCAGACGTTCACATGATACCAAACGTTACATATCATACTAATTTAAGTATCTCAGAATTACGTTTACCATGTTACATCTAGTCTATGAGACCAGGCTGCTGGTTCACCAAGGCCACCGCTACATTATTGCACAGCAGAGAGAGGAAAATCCGATATCCCTTAGAGTTCATTAAATCCCAACTATAACGCGATCTTACATAGCCTACTGTGGAGAAACTGTCCATCTAAATTTAGCTGATTTGATCATAAAAGACGATAATTTCATACCTTGCTGGTTTGTCATTGTTTTGTTGACCTTAAGACATGTAGTCAGCAAAGTTTTGAGTAGGATATCAAGTTCAGGAGATGTCTGAACATTCAATATTGCGCTTGAAATATATACGTGAATACACACTACCGGTCAAAAGCTTTAGAACACCTTCTCATTTAAAGATTTTTCTTTATTTTTTACTATTTTCTACATTGTAGAATAATAGCGAAGACATCAAAACTATGAAATAACACATATGGAATCATGTAGTAACCAAAAAAGTGTTAAACAAATCTAAATATATTTTATATTTGAGATTCTTCAAATAGCCACCCTTTGCCTTGATGACAGCTTTACACACTCTTGGCATTCTCTCAACTAACTTCACCTGGAATGCTTTTCCAGCCATCTTGAAGGAGTTCCCACATATGCTGAGCACTTGTTGGCTGCTTTTCCTTCACTCCGCTGTCCAACTCATCCCAAACCATCCCAATTTGGTTGAGGTCGGGGGATTGTGGAGGCCAGGTCATTTGATGCAGCACTTCATCACAATCCTTCCTGGGCTCTCAAGTGGCACAGCAGTCTAAGGCACTGCATCTCAGTATAAAAGGTGTCAATATAGCCCCTGGTTCAAATCCAGGCTGTATCACATCTGGCTGTGATTGGGAGTCCCATAGCACGGTGCACAATTGGCCCAGCGTCATCTGGGTTTGGCCAGGGTAGGAAGTCATTGTAAATAAGAATTTGTTCTTAACTGACTTGCCTAGTTACATTTGATTGTCCTACTAAACCCAACCCAGATGGGATGGTGTATTGTTTCAGAATGTTGTGGTAGCCATGCTGGTTAAGTGTGCTATGAATTCTAAATAAATCACAGGCAGTGTCACCAGCAAAGCACCCCCATACCATAACATTTACATTTACAAGTCATTTAGCAGACGCTCTTATCCAGAGCGACTTACAAATTGGTGCATTCACCTTATGACATCCAGTGGAACAGTAGTGCATCTAAATCTTTTAAGGGGGGTGAGAGGGATTACTTTATCCTATCCTAGTTATTCCTTAAAGAGGTGGGGTTTCAGGTGTCTCCGGAAGGTGGTGATTGACTCCGCTGTCCTGGCGTCGTGAGGGAGTTTGTTCCACCATTGGGGGGCCAGAGCAGCGAACAGTTTTGACTGGGCTGAGCGGGAACTGTACTTCCTCAGTGGTAGGGAGGCGAGCAGGCCAGAGGTGGATGAACGCAGTGCCCTTGTTTGGGTGTAGGGCCTGATCAGAGCCTGGAGGTACTGAGGTGCCGTTCTCCTCACAGCTCCGTAGGCAAGCACCATGGTCTTGTAGCGGATGCGAGCTTCAACACCTCCTCCATGCTTTACGGTGGGAAATACACACAGAGATCATCCATTCATCCACACTGCATCTCACAAAGACAAGGCAGTTGGAACCAAAAAGCTCCAATTTGGAATCCAGACCAAAGAACACATTTCCACCAGTCTAATGTCCATTGCTCATGTTTCTTGGCCCAAGCAAGTCTCTTCTTATTATTGGTATCCTTTAGTAGTGGTTTCTTTGCAGCAAATCGACCATGAAGGCCTGAGTCACACAGACTCCTCTGAACAGTTGATGTTGAGATGTGTCTGTTACTTGAACTTCTGAGGCTGGTAACTCTAATGAACATATCCTCTGCAGCAGAGGTAACTCTAGGTCTTCCATTACTGTGGTTGTCCTCCTGAGAGCCAGTTCCGTCATAGAGCTTGATGGTTTTCGCAACTGCAATTGAAGAAACTTTAAAAGTTCTTGAAATGTTCCGTATAGACTGACCTTCATGTCTTAAAGTAATGATGGACTGTCGTTTCTCTTTGATTATTTGAGCTGTTCTTGCCATAATATGGACTTGGTCTTTTACCAAATAGGGCTATCTTCTGTATACCCCCTACCTTGTCACAACACAACTGATTTGCTCAAACGTATTAAGGAAAGAAATTCCACAATTATTTATTTAGAAGGCACACCTGTTAATTCAAATGCATTCCAGGTGACAACCTCATGAAGCTGGTTGAGAGAATGCCAAGAGTGTGCAAAGCTGTCATCAAGGCAAAGGGTGGCTATTTGAAGAACCACAAATGTAACATTTAATTTGATTTGTTTAACACTTTTTTGGTTACTACATAATTTGTGTTATTTCATAGTTGTGATGTCTTCACTATTATTCTACAATGTAGAAAATAGTTTTTTTAAACAAACTTGAATGAGTAAGCGTTCTAAAATCTTTGACCGGTAGTGTTTGTCATCCAACAATATGTTTGAGACTCGTATAATTAAGGCTGCAGAAAATATAAAATCACCCAAGGACATCTAGCACAATATAGACAAAATATGTCAATGGATAGGTCACAGAGGGCTGACATTGTATGGTGTATCACACGGCTGAAATGTCGACAATTTGGACTGGGTCCGTTATGAAATATCCCCCTAAAAAAATAGCTACTTTTACGTCTCGTGAATTACATGCACGTTCTTTTGAAAACCAGTTAGCCTTACATCTAAATCTCACGAGGAGATGCAAAAGTTCTGGAAAACGTGGAGCGGAAAAACGTGTCAAACACACTGACCCATGAAGTTCCTTTCTCTTTTTGTTATTTGTGTTGTCTTAAAGACTGCAATAATCTACAGTTTATATAATACAACACTTGTGAATCAGTAAACGTGCAACTGTTCAGCAGAATCAACCATTTTGGAGACTTTGTTACATTTTGTTCTGATAGAATTACGTCTCGTTCTCATCATCATCATCATCGGTGAAAGCTCCAATAGGCTACTTGAACGTCAAAGACTTGGCTGCGTCGCTACAAATGTTTGAAAAACAATCAATGGGAATTAATACACACAGTAAAAAGCTTCGAAAAAAATAATATTTTTAAACATAATTTCCCCCACAGTTTCTAAGATGGAGCAATAATAAGCTTCTTACCTTTAGGTCACACACATCCAGCTGTTGTTCAGCTGCATAGTTCAGTCAAGTCGTTTACAGCTCCCTGTTCATTAATCAAAACGTACACAGTATGTGTTCTGTGACATTAAGTGACCTCACAATCCACTACATAACCTTTGATCCTGCATGTATTCTGGCATCAAAAACATTTAGGGATAAGTGAAAAGTCTGCGCAGATTGGGGGATGTGCAGGCTTGGGACAGACCCCAGACTCATGTGGCAGAACAGGAGGAACTTGATAACCTCCACCCTGGCTGGATGCCCCCCTCCCTCTGCACTCCTCTCAACACGTGAGAATAAATTATGCAGTTAAACTCTCTAAACACCATGTCCACAACTCTTGGTAAACCAAATGTAAATGGTGATGAATATCCGACTGTACATCGATGAATACTGGATACTGTAAGATCAATAGTTTACTGGTGATCATTTCATATGTCAAATTCAATAGCACTGCACTGTGTGGACATGATACTCACATTTTCCCTTTACCCATCATGAGGTTGCTTCAACCTAGCCTACAAATTAAAGTTTATAATGTAGGTGCACATGTCAAGAGACAAGTTGGAGTGATCAAGGTGACAGCAGTAAAACATTCAATACGGCCTTGCTCACTCCTGCCTGCATCTAGCTGATCTGGGGTGTAATCATTAGTCCAAACTGTTGCAAAACGTTCCATTTTGAGGAGAGTTTCTATTGGACAAATTCAGGTCGGTCTATCCCCGGATTCGTTCCTTTTGCTTCAGTTTTTTAACTTTTTTTTCAACAGAATCGGCAGAATGAATACACCCCTGATCACTCACACACACAGTTTACTTTCATAGCAGCCACATTCATACAGCATCATCACTTTGCTCCTTGTATAATTCATCCTCTCACCTTTTCCCTTTGCTTGTGGACTTCAATGCACTGTTGTAGCTGTCTGTGACCAGACAAAAACACCTCTAAAAGCTAAACCTTCATACCATAACCGCTAACCGCTACACATAGCCTACATCATTATTACCATATTAGCTAACATCATAGTAAACATAGCTACTAGAAATCTCTCTTTGAGTTAACCACTCATCACATTGTATGCACTGTATTGCTAGTGTGACAGGTTAAAGGAAATATTCATAGCCTGTTATACATTAAAAAGTATTAGTAAATTCATAGTATGTGAGGATCTTAAAACATCTAAGGCTAAAAAGATGCATTCAGTATTAGTTGATAGAGATTGATAACATTCATATAATTGTGTTAAAGTTCAAATCTGTCAAAGGGTACGAATTGTGAGAGTAATGTGTAAACGTTATATTGATTACTTTATTTTGTAGTGCCTAAAAGTGTTAATCGGTGATCTACGAAATGCTCTTAATCTATGAGCCGGAGATCGATTGCTCTGGTCTCCACCCATATTCCTGGGGAAATTTGCGGTCTTTTCTCATTGAACTAAATGTTGACTTGAGAATACAACACCGTATCACTCTCGTGATTATTTCTCCCCTGTTTTCAGGTACTTTATTGATGATAAAAATAGTAATTTAAATGTTATAACTAGCGAACATGTCAAGAGTGTTTAAGGTGTGTTTTAGTAACGTCTTGAGGAAGTTAGAGTTAAGTTTGAAGAGAGTAATATTAGCCCTGCTCGGTTGAAGTGAAGGATAGCATCGTACTGAGAGTAGCTGCCATTTTATGTCGATTGTGAACATGCGTGTTGTTAATAAGATATTTTGCTGTGTTATTTGTATAATGGGTTTTCTGTTGTTATGTAATGTGTTACTTTTGTGAAATGATTGAACTAAATGTTGACTTGAGAATACAACACCGTATCACTCTCGTGATTATTTCTCCCCTGTTTTCAGGGGCGTAACACTAGCTAACTGGAGTATATGCTTTCAGAAGTAGATTCATTCTCAGATCCTTTGATTGGGTGGACAACATCTCAGTTCATGCTGCAAGAGCTCTGATAGATTGGAGGACATCCTCCGGAAGTTGTCATAATTACTGTGTAAGTCTATGGAAGGGGGTGAGAACCATAAGCCTCCTAGGTTTTGCATTGAGGTCAATGTGACCTGAGTAGGATGGAAACTAGCTGTCCTCCAGCTACACCATGGTGCCTCCCCAGAGAGTGCAGTTAAGTCTACTGTAGTCCTTCATTGCAAAACAGTGTGTTTTAGTATATTGTTTGGTGACATATGCACATATTTAGTATATTTTTATCTAAAAAGGATTACTTTAAAAATATTTCTCTAGTTTAATTAGCATGAAATTCACTGAGTGGGATGGTCCTCCTCTGAGGAGCCTTCACTGGTGTTGATGTTGTCACGCCCTGACCATAGAGAGCCCTTAGTTCACTATGGTGTAGTAGGTCAGGGCGTGACTAGGGGTTGTTCTAGCATGTCTATTTCTATGTTGGTGCTAATATGATTCCCAATTAGAGGCAGCTGTTTATCGGTGCCTCTGATTGGGGATATTATTTAGGTAGCCATTTCCCCACCTGTGTTTTGTGGGATATTGTTTGTGTTTAGTTGCCCGTGTGCACGTCACGTTTGGTTGTTTCTTTATTGTTTTGTTTGTTTCACGGAGATTAAAAATATGTGTAACTATACTCATGATGCGCCTTGGTCCGCTCATTACAACGATCGTGACAGATATATTTAAAGTTATTATGTATTGAACTGGGAATCATTTCAAGGGAATTGGTTCTGTTTTCTCCAGGTGTAACAATATTCAGTAAGACCACTTCAGTCAACATTTAAACTTTAGAATAATTGTATTTGCTTGTTCCTATAGAGCTATTATTTGAATTTAATACAGCCACCGCTCACATTTTGTAAGGCCTGCGAGTTAACATTATGTACAAGCAACCGGTATGGTTATATCCTCCTAATATGTCTTTAGGAACATTAATGGTTAGATTTATTTCGAAATCATGTGAATACAGTACGCCATTTTTTATACATAATTTTGTGGAACAGAATAATCTCCTTAAATGAAAACAAACAATAAGGGCTCATATTGATTTACATTTTGCATAATTCAAACATTTTTACCAGATGTTTTGTTTAATCAACAGAGCCACAATACGTATGTAACGTGAAAACACAGGAGTGTCTTTACCAATGTAGGCTATCTGCATGGTATGTCAAGATGGATTGCAAAAGATACATTCTCAGATCCATTCTCTAAATTCTCATAGCTGAAGCAGAGTTAACCCGTTCAAATTTCCATTCACAAACAACCCCACATACTGTATAACACCTTAATTCATCTTAGTACTTGTTACAAACAATAAGATAGCACATTCCTTAGCCCCCAAATTCCTGTGGGAGGGGGCTGTAATAGTCATGTTTTGACATACTGGGAAAAACGAAAGGAAACGTTATTCTTTTAGTAAATACTTTATTACACAATGGGTGTGCAAATGCTCAACAACAAAAAAGGTTTCAAGAGGCTCTCAGGCACACGCAGACCTCTCCAACACAAAAACACCTGCACACCTGCGCACACACAGGCTTGGGAAGGTTACTTTCTAAATGTAGTCCGTTAGTTACTAGTTACCCAAACTCAGTAACGGAATCTGATTACTTTCAGTTACTTTTGGATAACTTTCCCCTTCAGAGGCATTAGAAGAAGACAAAAAGGATCCATCAAAAGCATTTGGTGTGTTATCATAGTGGACTCTGACTTGTGGTCAGACTTGCTCAGGTGTAACAAACTTAAACTTGCACCCTTTTTCATTGCTGATTTGAATGTCATTGAGAAAACAGAAAGCTACTCTTTTTTTTTTTTGCAAAACTCCTTTCTGAATTTAAAAGTAATCCAATAAGTAATCATCCAGTTTCTCAAAAGTATCTGTAATCTGATTACAATATTTTGGCTGGTAACGTAACTGATTACAGTTACAGATTTGTTTGTAATCAGATTACATGTAACTGATTGCATGTAATCAGTTACTCCCCAAGCCCACGGGTGCACACACACACCATAAAACACTGTTGACATAACGTGCCACACCCAAAAGGATCACTCACTCCATAACATAACAAAGTGAAGTCAGAACAAAATGGAGGCTGGACTACCGGAGGTTTCAGTGGTCAATCAGAGGTTATGCCTAGTCTCTATAATCAAAGGCATCCCATGACATTTGGAAGTTAAAGTGGTCGCTCAGGGTCGCCAAAGTCCATGTGCAAGTCTCTGATATACAGTTCAGTGAGTACGCTATACGTAGCAATATACAGAGCCTAGTGAAAGTCTACACACCCCTTGCACATTTTTTACATTTTGCTGCCTTCAGTGTTTATGTAAAAATTATTAATTTTGATTTTTCTCCTACTGATCTACACAACCTACTCCACAGTTTTACACAACCTACTCCACAAAAAATATATACATTTTCTAAATTAATACTAAATAAGAAAACAAAGGTCTTTTGACTGCGTAGGTCTTCACACTCCAGATTTCATAATTGGTGGAAGCACTTTTAGCAGCAATTACAGTGAATCCGTTTGAATTAGATTCCACCAACTTTGCGCAACTTTTAGGGCAACATACGTGTATTTTCATTGTTTTTGTCAATATTGCTCAAGCTCAGTCAGTTTTGTTGGGAGTCATTGATGGACATGGTCATTGATGGACAGCGATATTTAAGAAGATTTAAGTCAGCACTGAGACTAGACCACTAAGGAACACCCAGCACCTCTTGGAAAGCCATTCTGGTGTGTCTTTTGCATACACATTTGTACAACTGTCCCTAAAAATAAAACTCTATCCCAGGGTTAGGTTTTCAAAAGACTGAGATAGGTTTTGCTCTAACTTTTTACCTGGGCTTTGCTCCTTTCATATTTCTTTTGATCCTGACGAACTCTGATTTTCTCATATATTTAAGGCAGCATTGAGACTGGACCACTCAGAAACACTCAACTCTTGGAAAGCCATTCTAGTGTTTCAAGTTTCTTTGATCCTGACAAACTCCCGCGTCACTGTCAGTGATATTCCCATAATATGATGCTGCCACTATAAAGACCATATTCAATATAGTGTTCTAACTACCATACTTGACCATTCCCTATACCCATCATGAGGTTGCTACAACCTAGCCTACGAATGAACGTTTATAATGTAGGTGTGCATGTCAAGAAACAAATTGGAGTAGTCAAAGTGAAACCAGTGACACATTCAATACTGCCTTGCTCACTCTTGCCTGCATCTAGCTGATCTGGGGTGTAATCATAAGGTGGCTTGGAGTTATTTCTTAACCTCCCCCGACAGGTAGCCTAGTGAGCCTAGTGATTACACCGTTAGGCCAGTAACCTAGCAAGGTTGCTAGATCAAATCCACATGCTGACAAGGTAAAAATCTGTCATTCTGCCTCTGAACAAGGCAGCTAACCCACTGTTCCTAGGCCGTCATTGTAAATAAGAATTTCTTAACTGACTTGCCTAGTTAAATAAAGGTTACATGTATAAAAATGTATCCCAGACATGCTCATAAATCTCATCGGTAGCTCTGAGGTTCAATCATTGTTTGACATTCACTATCCAACTGAGGGACCTTACAGACAGGGGGAGTTGTTATTCAATCACAAAAACACTACTTTTGCAAACAGATGGATCTCATTCAACAAATTGTCATTTTTTCATTCAAGTATTTGCTCCTAAAAGTATTTTAGATGTGTGAAGATCTTTGCAATCAAGACTTCTTTGTTTTTTAAAATTAATTTCAGAAAATTTCAAATGTTTCTTTCACTTTGAAAATGTGAAGTAGCTAAAAAATACAAATCAAAATCAAATGTATTGGTCACATACACATATTTACCAGATACCACTGCGGGTGAAACTAAATGCTTGTGTAGATCCGTGGGAGAACGTCTCAACGTAATCTCTTTATAGTTTGAAGTTTAAGGAGGCAAAGTGTGAAAGCAGTGCAAGAGTCTGTAGACTTTCACTAGGCACTGTACGCGTCACGAAATACTGTACCTTCTTCACTAAGCAAGTGTTATAGGCACAACGGGAAAAGGCTGTGAATGCAACAAACTCAACATCTCATCAGGTTAGACAAAACAGTTTAGAGAACAGTTTTAATGACGACAATGAAGCACGGCTGAATATATAGCAAGGCCCAGGTCAATAATCCAGTTCAATCAGGTTCTGAGTTACATATATTATTATTCGCCATGTTCTATACAGTAATAAAGCATAAAGCACATTTGAACATCTGTCCTAATTTACAGCTGAAAACTCCCCACAGGTTGCATTGGGATTACAAATAAAAATGTATGATGTTAGCTAAGTCAGTCTGGGTATGAGTCCAAGATGGCAACATATTCCCTATATAGTGCACTACTTTTGACCAAAATCATGGGCCCTGGTCAAAAGTAGTGCACTATATAGGGAATAGGGTGCCATTTTAGACGCAGCCTAGGTGTATCGTTTGGATGAGGAGGATGGTCACGGGACCCTCTGAAGAGGGCAGGAAGGCAGAAGGGTATGCAGCACACGGCGGTTCACAGGCCAGCTATGCAGTTTCACTTGAAACCAAAACGCCATCATGAAATGTCATGAAATTTAACCAAGAGATACCGTAGGAGAATCAAATCTCCTTTCGACTAGAGTACTCAATACAGTACATCCAAAACATATTCAATTACAATCATAAAACACATACTGATTATTACAGGTAGGAAGTCAGGCATAAATGGACACCCACTTTGATGAGAATGAAAACAGAACTGTAGAATTAACTAGTTTTCAGAACTCTTAAAAAGTTCCTTCATGTAAAGGTTTGGAATCTCATGACTCACAAAGGACACTTTGTATCGCACCTGCTAGGCTAGTCCATGTCAGCGAGTCGGCTTTTCTGAGGAACATCTACTTTGTGAAGTTTCTAAGGATCATTTAGTACTGAATGCTTGGTCCCAAAGTTAACAGTTTCCTTAAAACAGTGACAGAATTATAAGGCATGGAACAGGGAAGGAGAGACAGAATACTGCATTAAAATGAATGCAGAGGAAGGATTTGGGGAACTGGTCATGCCACTGCTACTGATAAAAAAATATCCATTATGTAAAATGTTCTTTGAGGTATTGCAGCGTATTATTTCACAAAATCAACCCGCAACATTTGATGTCAAATTTAGCTACTGCTTAATGGTCAAAATTTCACAAATTGGCCAAACCACAGATGATGGGTTGACAGAAGCAGTTGATATAGTAACTGCTTACTATTCCCATGTACAGTAGGATAATACATTTGATTGTATCTCAAATCATATCACAGAACAATGGGTTAGGATGATTGATTAGGAAAAAAAAGTGTGAAGGCTAGTTGAAAGCTAATGCTCCTAATTTAAAGATAAATTTAGCTACTTACATCTTGTAAAAATAAAATAACAAATATGGTCCCAAAACACACATACTATCAGGGACCAGTAGCGTTTGGCTTAAGCACACAATATACAGTTAGGGCTTTTATAAACAGGAAGTACCACACATGTTTACTTTAAAGTGGCAAACAAAATGCCAACCTCATCTCCTCCAGCCTGTATTCATAATATTAAAAATCTGTTTTCTAAAACATCAGCAGACGAGGAGGAGGATAATTAGCAGAACCTCTTAAAACAGTTAAACTATTCAAATGGCTTTTCCCCATTTTGGCCAGTCAGTGGCTTTTCCCCATTTTGGCCAGTCAGTGGCTTTTCCCCATTTTGGCCAGTCAGTGGCTTTTCCCCATTTTGGCCAGTCAGTGGCTTTTCCCCATTTTGGCCAGTCAGTGGCTTTTCCCCATTTTGGCCAGTCAGTGGCTTTTCCCCATTTTGGCCAGTCAGTGGCTTTTCCCCATTTTGGCCAGTCAGTGGCTTTTCCACCATTTTGGCCAGTCAGTGGCTTTTCCCCATTTTGGCCAGTCAGTGGCTTTTCCACCATTTTGGCCAGTCAGTGGCTTTTCCACCATTTTGGCCAGTCAGTGGCTTTTCCACCATTTTGGCCAGTCAGTGGCTTTTCCGGAACTGTAGAGCAGCAGCATCTTGTGGTGAGAGTTAGGGTTTCGTCTGCATCCGTCTGTCCGTCTTAAAGGTCGTCCGTCATTTTCAGTAGCTCCAGAAAGGCACCGACGGCCCCGAAATAACCCTGAAAAACACAGAGGGCTCAGGTCAGTTCATTATCTGATCAGGTATTTGACCAGGATATTATCATCAGCAACCTTGAGATTCCTGCTCAGCACCCAATTGTAACCTATCCAAACATACGCAGATGATCTGTTGTTTAACCTTTTCATGGTACAATTAGGAGACTAAAACAACAACAAGTGTGCTGCTTGCATAAATTAAACGTAATTATTTTCACACATACTATCCTCTCTGCACGCATTCTGACCTTTGAACTGAAGCATGGGGAAACATGTGCCAGCCAGGTATTCGTTTGGGGTGGATAGCAGAAATGGAGGTTGTGGCAAAAGTGTCTACAGATACGCCATATTATAACCTTGACTTAATTCCCTCATAATTACATCTCATTTAAGCGCAAAGAAAGCATGAAAATGGTTCCAAGTGGGAAAACAAACTTTTCCCCCCCGATATAATTAACAGCATTCTCCATGTACTGTAATTTACAAATTGATAAGAACTATTGATAAGAAAGTAATCCGTTCAGATAAGCGGATTGTAAATATAAATGATAATTGTTTCAGATCGACATTTTCTTATAGTCACTGGAGACAAATGTGAAGCCAGTCAGCAAACTGAAAAGCACAGTCAACATAAGATGCTGTGATGTTATGCAGAATTTTTACTGTACGGCCTATTAGCTTGCAGGGACAAAACTTGGGAGACGCACCCCAAATGGGTAGCCTTGCAGGGACAAAACTTGGGAGACGCACCCCAAATGGGTAGCCTTGCAGGGACAAAACTTGGGAGACGCACCCCAAATGGGTAGCCTTGCAGGGACAAAACTTGGGAGACGCACCCCAAATGGGTAGCCTACTGCAGCCTAGTTCACGTGATCACAGGGCATCGACATGAGCAATGTCGCGCCAAATTGAACCTTTGTGCACTCTCAAATGTTTAATTATATTCTCTGTTTTCCATTTGTAGCCTATCACGTTAAATATTAGCCACTATCGATAGCCACCGTCAGTAATACCCACATACCACATGAGGTTGGTTGTTCCTTAATTGCGGAAGACGAGCTCATAGTAATGGCTGGAATGGAATGGTAATCGATTTGATCAAACAAATGATTTCCATGTGTTTGATACCATTCCATTCACTCCATTCCAGCCGTCCTCCCCTCAGCAGCCTCCTGTGCCACATGCATTTATAACTGTCACTTAGTGTTAGTTTCAATTTGTAGCCTACATTTTTGCATCCTTCCATTCCATCATTAGTTGACCTTTCTTTCCTCTGTCGGGTCCGTGTGGTTGTTCATGAGAGTTACTAGCAATAGTGCACCATATTAGGCTAACGTATTACATGTTGTGCAATCATTTGGGACATGTAGCCTATTGGAATCATTATGGAACACATACCACACATAGCAGTTTAAACCTGCCATACGGTTCACGACGACTGGACCGTTGTCATCACAGTTCCATGATTAGTGAGGATTAGAGTAGATTTATAGAACTATTCTTCAACCCCTATTCTACACTTTTTTCACCATCCAATATTTCATGGATTAATCAAATGAATATGGAAAGTTTCAGGAAGAATCAAACTGTATTTTTGATTCACCAATATATTTTGTGCATACACGCTCTCCAACCCAGTTTTTTTTTATTACTCATAAATACTTTACGAACCCTAAATAATCTACAAGATCAAAGTATTTTTGCATCTACAAATTGGTGCGGAAACAGAGACGAATATACATATATTTAGATAGCTTTCTTTCATTGATCTCTAATATTCTGAACCATTCTTTCAATTTATTCTTCTGAGTCTTGAGAAAAATCGAATTAAAGGTAATCCATATTTAAAGGGACGGCTTTAGGCAGATGGACTGAAAACCCTATGGAATGAAAACTCCAAAATAAAATCTATTGGCCAGCAAGTTGAAGGGTTTTTAGCGGGCATAAGGGAGCCACACCCGCAAAGCGTGTTAGACACCTGCACAATGTCAGTCTTAATACTACTGAGCCATAAGACTGCTGAACAATTAATCAAATGGCCACCCATACCAACACATTGTCACTTTACCCCGACCTACATGTACAAATTACCTCGACTAACCTGTACCCCCGCACATTGACTCGGTACCGGTACCCCTGCATATAGCCTCGTTATTTTATTGTGTTGCTTTTTTATTTGGTTTATTTAGTAAATATTTTCTTAACTCTATTTCTTGAACTGCCTGGGCGGTTAAGGGCTTGTAAGTAATCATTTCACGGTAAGGTGAACACCTGTTGTATTCGGCGCATTTGAAGTGCTTAAATAAAAACGTGTAAAAAAGCATAGATTTCCTCAGTCTGAATCGGCCCCTTCGAGCATAGAAACATCCCTCACACTACACATACGTTATAATAGCATTGTGAAGTGACTCAGTGACACTGCCCTTAGATCAACGCATTCCAATGAGCATATGACCATATCGCAAACTACTTACCTCATGCTCTAAGAAGAGAGCTTTTAATTGTCCTTTGGACCAAAAATCCATGGCATAAGCAAGCAGCTTCGTTGACACAGTATTGATTCTCAGGAAATTCCCAACAAACACCACTCTTTCAATTTTCTGAAAGACAACATTGAACCATTTGTAAACCAGACTTTTTTAGAATGACTGTTTCACAAAGCAAGATGGAATGAGATATATTTTCAAAGTAAGATATGTCCACAAAAATATTTGTTTGAAGACCTTGGGCTTGCTCTCAGATTAATAGCATAGATGGGTGTCTGACTGCCATCTAGGGCTCCCAAGTGGCACAGCGGTCTAAGGCCCTGCATCTCAGTGCTAGAGGTATCCCTACAAACCCTGGTTCGATCCCGGGCTGTTTCACAACCGGCTATGATTGGGATCCCAAAGGGCAGCGCACTATTGGCCCAGCGTCGTCCGGGTTAGGGTTTGGCCCGGGTAGGCCATCGTAAAATAATAATTTGTTCTTAACTGACTTGCCTAGTTAAATAAAATGATTAAGATGAAATAGGGGAGAAAACCTGAAGTAGCAGTAGAATCAATCTTAAGCTTCAGTGACTCAGCAGCAGGGGAGAGAAAGGTTGAGCAGTAGCCAATAACGAACGGCTCAACTTCTGTTAATTACATAGTTACGGGGCTGCCAGAATGACAAGACTACTCACTCTAAATAACAATCCAACAAAGCAAAAAGGTGGTGCACTGTGCAGGGAAGTCAAAAGACTTCCTCCAATTCATACACTGTTCTCTACATGCATAAGTAGCTAGAAAGCTGAATCAAATGTACACTTGTGTACATTGCACTCAAAACATTACAATGGGGTTGCTCAAAGGGGAAGATAATCTTGCAGTGAACTGCACCACAGTACGAATTGAATCGGACTGAGACCACCCTTTTTGAGCGAACCACGGTGCGTTGTTTAGTGTGCTATTTAGTGTGCTCGCGAGTGTGGATGGTGTTCACACCAGTCCAAACACACCGATCTAATGGGTTAAATGCACCAGAGCTCAGAAAAAGCCCCCCCTAAGGTTCTATCTGCAAAAAGATGATTCTGAGATAATTGGCTTTAATGTTCCGAAACCTCATTGGTTTGAATGGTGTCGGCAATTTTAACTTGTATCCTTTTGAACGTAACAACATGAAATGAGCTATTTAGAGCACCATATACTGTAGGTAGAGAACATCATACAGAACAAGGCTATGTCAAAAAGTACATTTTGACAAAAATGTAGATAGAAACTTATAGTCCCAAGCTCTTGATTTGTGTCAGAAAGCTTACTGTTGTTGTTCTGTGTGCTTTGATAGCCCTGTACAATGCTGCTTGATCTCCATGCCACAAGGCAACACTGTAAAGAAGCTGAAAGCACACAGAGTCCATTCCCATCATCCATCACACTGGCTGTCCACTTCACTCCATTGTTTTATGATGAAAGAAAATAACTTTGTGAGAACTTGAACCCTTCTGTCACACCCCAGTGTGCTACAGGTAACTAACAAAATAAAAGAAACACCAACAAAGTGTTTCCATTATTCTTTTCAGTTACGTGTATCGTCACACTATTAGAATGACTCAACGAAGTCAAATGGAATTTGATTGCTGATGTGACAACAACCTTTGCCTTTGTACCTCATTAACCGCACACATACGAGCAATAGAGCCAATGTTGTTGGTGATGGTGACGAGAGTGGCTCGGGCTAGGTCCTCCTTACTGATGCTGTCACGCTTCTCCTTGCTCATCATATGACCAAAACTGCAATACATTAACAAATTGGGTTAGTTTCCATAATACTCTGTTTTCAAAGCATACGTTTACTTGAGGTATTAGTTAACTTAAACTTCACCTAGATGCAACAGTAGACCCCTGGAGACCGAAGCGTTCATAGTCTCCTCCGTAGATGTCCTTCACCAGTTTGTCCACGTTGCTGCTGTCCCCCTTCGCCGCCATTTCCAGGGCCTCCTCAAATGTCTCGCAGCCAGTCAGCAAGCAGCATAGGCCTAGGAACGTCCCACCTCCCAAACTGTGGGGGACAGGCAATTATGTGAGCTTCTACTCTATGGGTTGTGCACATCTGTTTAGCTTGCAGGAAACAACCCACTGGGCACAGACATAATTTCTACATCTAGTTTTGGTTTACATTTGGTTGAGTTGTCAACTAATGTGAATTCAACATGAAAACAAAACAAAAAAATGGCACTGTGTCATTGGATTTAGGTAGAAGTTTGGTGAAAAAACAAAATTCTAACTTTGATGACTTTTTTCAAATCCATGCATTTTTCCACTTTGATTCAACGTTAAATAAGATTATATAAAAACATTGAATTTTTTGTTGAAATTACATGGAAACAACATTGATTCAACCAGTTTTTTCACAGTTGTTTTGTTATATTTGTCTACGTTAGGAACCATGGTAACTTATCTACACTCAAAACATGAATACATCGAATACAGAAGGATGTGAGCAAAGGTATTGTGACAGAACTGTGTTATCAGATCAAATACATACAGCTATCATGACATTGAATGACACGATTACCTTGGTTTACCTAGAAGCAACAGATTACATTTGTTTACCTGGTGCCTGTGACCCGTTTGTAGTTGTCCTTCGAATAGACTGCCAGCATGCTGACGCCTGAGCCAATGTTTACCAACAACATGGGGAAGGGGTTGTCAAGGCAACATGTTTTCTTGACACAGTTCTCACTCTCGGGGTCGGAGGGGTTCTCGAAAAAGTAGCACTCTGGATGGCCATTGAACCCTACTGAGTCCACATAGAGAAGACCCTGGATGAGACAGTCCAGTTCATCCAGCTTCTGGAGCTTTAGGTTGGCGATCTGGGAGATGGAAAGCAGAAGATGTATAAGACTATAGGGCAGGAGTAGAAACTGGAGTGGTTTTGATATGCAATGGTAACTGCTCCAACTTTGAGCATGAGCTGTCTGTAACTAGACCAGGCGAGTCTGAACCAACCACATACATCAACTCTCATCTAATCACATGAGAAACCATGTTGCCTTCAATGATCATGCCACGCAATCTTTAACTGACTAATGACACATGTAATAACATGCAATAAACAAATACACATCGTCTGTCACTATCAGTCAGTCTCCCTGTCTGACAACACCCAAAAGTTCTTCCAACCATCACACACCGTCCTAAAGTCGTCCTCAAACTTGTAGGCCCCTCCGCCGGTGGCACAGAGTGTGGTGTGCAGGCTGGAGAAGTTCTTATCTCGGCCCATCTGGATGAAGCCCAGCATGTCCTGGGTGGGGAAGCGGATGAAGTGCAGGTTGCCCTTCCGGCCGCACATGGTTAGGTTCTTGAGCTCCAGGTGGACGTCGCGGATGCCCGTGTTGCCGTAGGCCACGTTGGAGGTCAGGAAGTGGCGGATGCTCTTCAGGCTCTCCACCTCCTCCTCCTCCGCCGTGAAGTCCTTGGGCTCGAAGTAGACCAGCTTCACCAGAGTGCCGCCGATGTCCATCCCAAACCAGGGGAAGGCTGGAATAGAAAACAAAATGTTTTTTAAGAGATGAATTGGAGCTTAGTCACCTTTGTCTGTAGAAAAGTACTGTTTAGCTCTTTAGAAGTTATGCTAAATTATCTTTCAACAAATGGATACACAAGCTCTCAAAAGAGAGGGCTCTAGTGTTCTGTCTATGTCACAACTAAGCTATTGCTCCATATAGGTCAGGCCTACCGATCAACCGTGCAGACCTATGTTGCATTTTCTAACTTGATTTCATTGAAGACGAAACCATCATGTCATACTATGCACACATCATGTCTTCTTATAAGCGATCACTGACATGTTCCTCTCTTTTTTGGAGAGAGGGAGGAAGGGAGCGAGAGGGGAGGAAGGGAGAGGAGAGGAAGGGGGTCCTCAAATTCACAGCAGTGTGTTCATTCTGCAACAAAAGCTGAGGGCTTTGTTGCCATGGAAACACCAGCATGGAGAGAAGATTGCCTGGAGAGTCTGCCCAACCCTCAAGTTACTACTGATTGTACAGTACAATGAATACTGTATGTAGTCAATACACAGGCAGGCTGGTTCCTTCCCCCTAGCTTTTCAATCAATAGCACTTCATTTGACAGAGGGGTGTAAAGTCCCTTATGGCTCATTCCACAAACCAGACTGGTTACATTCAACTCTGTGCAAAGCTACAGAAAAACTGTAACCAAAAGACATTCGTGGGTGCTTAAAATAGTCAAATTTGAGATGTAATTGTTGATATCAGAGGTGTAATGGTGGTGGACAATCAATTTCTAGTATATACTCTGGAATCTTTACTGACTTAATCACCCGATTTCAATACATCAGTCAGCGGTGCTACAGACAGATCTTGCTTTGCAATGATTTCACTGTTATTTTACAGAGGAGGTATTTGACTGAATGTTTCCATTTATGCCACTCCTCAGTTAATGTCTGAGCCCAGTCTCAATTGCTTTCATGAGCTTTTTCTCTCTCTGCCCTGAGTTTAAGACAAGGGTTTAGCTATCTTGGAATTAACAACATTTCCAAGAACTTTATTTTCTGATTTCTTCTTAACTTTTTGAAACATAAGAAATAGCGCAATGACATTTCCAATAACCTTTTTGAGGAATAGCAACTTGCTTAAATTTCTTCTAAAGTCTATAGTTAAAGAAAATATGACAGTTAATTAAGACATTTCTTCTTAATAAGGTTTTGTGAATCAGGGGCCCAGGGCTGTAACCAGGGCCCAGATTCACAAAACACTTCTTACGTAAAAACGTTAAAAAGTTCCTAAGAAACAAAAATAATTTAATTAGATAGTTTGTGAGTTCAATTCCTCAACAATATCTTAAGATTTTATGATTTTCTTACAACCTCAAATATCTCTTACAAATCTTCTTAAGATGTGTGTTGCTAGGCAACCATTTTAGCTAGCTATCTAGCTAGCAATGGCAATCATACTAGCATTTGTCTTACTGAGATTACTGTTCTAAAACATGTTCTTGGGTTTAAAATAATCCATGCTGAAATTTACAGATGAAGTATGTGAGTGAATTAAACATGTTCAATTGCTTTGATTAGCTTTTATCTCACTGCCCTGAGTTTAAGACAAGGGTTTAGCTATCTTGGAATTAACAACATTTCCAATAACTTATTTTCAAGAATCTGATTTCTTCTTAACTTTTTGCTTAAGGAGAAACATAACAAATAGTGCAAGTACATTTCCAAGAACCTTTTTGAGGAATAGCAACTTTGCTTATCTTTCTTCATAAGTCTATAGTTAAGGAAAAAATAACAGTTAAGAATAAATGTTTTCCTCAGAAGGATTTGTGAATCTGGGCCCTGGAAGCCAGGGCACCGTGACTGGCAGCACTTATAGGTGAAAGGTGTGTTTATTCCCCCACCCAGAGAGCAAAGTTCTCAGCAGCTAGTCAGAGTAGAGCCTAACAGTAGCCTAATATTAATGTGCAACAAAAGTCAAGGATTTAACACTATATATTTTCATAGTTGAGTGACTGGCACAGCATAACTTCATTTGCTATTCAATTTGTTGCATATAAGGGGAACTACCAATAAGCCGACATCAGCAAAGCATATTATGCTTATTCGATTGATCATACTGGAGGGCAGAGGAGGCTGGAGGGAGGAGCTATAGGAGTACAGGCTCATTGAAATGGCTGTAATGGAATAATTGGAACGATATCAAACGGATCAAACATATGGAAACCACGATCGACTGTTCCATTGATTCCATTCCAGCCATTACAATGAGCCCGTCCTCCTATAGCTCCTCCCACCAGCCTCCTCTGCTGGAGGGAAAACATGTGTATTTGTCTTCATGCCAAGTGCATTTTATCAACTTGCAGCTCTTGTTCACAATCAATACTATCCAATGATATAATAGAAGCTGTCTGTTTGGATTCCAGACATATTTGAACAGTGCCCAGAGGAACACAGACAAGCCAGCATAGTGTAGCAACTTCTTGGAATAATGGTTGAGCTGCATGCATTCACCACACAGATAAACCAGCCAAATCGTTCCTGAAGCACGCCCAAAGTGTATAGCATTGCAGTATTCAAGAAATTAGGAAAATTGCTGTTTGTCCGCTGAGATTTGATTCAGCCAAGGGAGCAAGAGATGTTAATATGCAAATAAAAGTAAGTAAATAAGTACATTTCAGCCCTTTAAAATACAATACAGTAGAAACACTTACCTGGTTTTTTAACAATAAGCTTCATTGTGATCCTCAGGTCAAAGTGCTTATGGTCAAAGAAACTTCAATCCAAGACTTGGGCTATAAGTAGTAGTATCACTCAATCAGCCCTATTGCATTGTGGCATAATGTCGTCACAGCAATAAAGCAGGCTACACTTAACTGACATGGTGAGTGACAAACTTGTTTTACAGTGTTATAATGCAAACAGAGAAACATACTGTGCTGTTAATAAAGCTGGCTGCTCTGTTAGTTTCTTCAGCCAACCCCCCTTATTAAGCAAGTACTGTCGGCTGATTGGTCAAAGGGAGTTGGCTCTCATATCAGCAGCGATTTCAACACACCTCCTGACTTTGAAACGACCAATGAAACGGTTCAACGGATAACATCAAAGATCTCACAATAGCAAGGGGGAGGGAGGATACACCTCATGTTCTATTACCGGGAGTGTTACATTGTGTCAAACAATATGATCGTCATATTAGTATATGATAAACATGTTTATAAACAATACAGAATTACTTATTTATGGTTCTTGATTCTTATTATTTGTGCATTTCTTAGAAATAGCTAGAATGTAGTTTGAGGATACAGGAATAGGCCTTCAAATGATTTCTCCACAGACATAGGCCGACATGCCGATTATTCGTTACAGAAGCAGTATACATTGGGGAATTGGGCGGTTAGGCTTGCTTGTTGACATTCTTGGCAAATCTTTAACACAAAGCGATATTCTATCATGCAGCAGCAAGTCTGACTGGTTCATTGTTTCATGAAAAGAGACATACCACCATAGAAAATCCAGGCGATCTTCACTTTCGATGTGTAATATCGGAAACACCGAATTATGTGCAATCAATGCATTGACAGAAAACCCTGCTGTGCTTGACATTTATGAGAGGATGCTTAGAAAGTGTAGGCAGACTTGACCGAATGTGTACAGCCGACATGACAGTTAGCATTGAGGCTGAAACGTTGTATTCAAATTGTATTCTACTTACGCGGTCTACTCTTTTTGCCAGAATCCATTCTTCTTCTGAGTCTACAGCGCTTTGGAGGCGACCCATTATTATGGACGTCTTCCTGGAACTGAAGATCGTGGAAATGTTCAATTCCATTATGTCCACTACCACCAGCAGCACTACTACTACTACTACTACTACTAATACAACACCCGCCACTGGTACTGGTTCCATTTGAACATAAGGCACTGCAGCTCCCGTTGCCAGTTTGTGTAGGATGGAATCCATTTGTCAAACCATTATCTTGGCAAACGCCTGTTCTTTTCTGATCCGATGCTTTGCCATTAGCGTTATCCATTTTTGGGGGGCGCAGGGAAAGCACTAGCGGGCAGTTTCAGACAATTGATCCGCTTTCCTCCGCGATGTTTCTTCAAAAGGACCGATGTCAGGCTATTTGGTAAATATCTATTGCGACAGAAAATAATGATGGCCCTTGGGTCGAAATGGATAGTGGAACAATGCAACAACTGCTAGGACGTTCGGCTGAGGTCACTGTCGTTCATTTTGCTTCTTCATGCTCATCTCCTGCAGCAGCTTCGGAGTTAAACAGCCGGCAGCCTACGTCATTGTACAGTCTGTTTCGTAGATCCTCCAAATAATTACATTTTTAAACTTCTCTTATTGCCATCTCCCATGGTCCAAATCAATTGAAGTTACACATGAACTGTTACACATGAACTGACTGGGCAAAATGGACAGTAGGCCTAATAGGAACAAAGTAACACGTATCATTACAATAGGCAACATTGTAGTCTACCTACAAGTAGGTTTAATAATTATATCGGTTACCCAGAAGCAAAACTCTCGCGAAAATATAATCTGTCCAAGCGAGATTAGCCTAATAAGGACACAGGGGTTTCCCAGTTTAAAAAAAATCTAAAACATAAATAGACAAAATAGCTAGCCCACATTTCTTGAAGTCTTTAAATTGGAAATCCGCAGACAATAACAATTAACAAAGCCTGTTTCGGTAAAAATCTGAGGGAAGACCATCCGTTATATGAAAATTATAGTTTTAACCATGGTATGCAGTGTTTGTTTAGATTTACTTTGTTTACAAACATTGGAGTATAACCATTTTATATTTTGGGTTCTGATGGAGTATGACAGTTTAACTAAATTAATTAGGCATTTCTAAATTCTATTCTCCAAGAATCAATGGGTAGGCCTATATCATTCATTTATAAGTCCCCCAAAAATGTATGCCGCAACTACAGATTGCCACTTTAAGATTACGTCCATTGTCATGTAAATATATCAATCCTAAATATAATAAAATCACTATTTGACAGTGTGAAAAAATGTGGATATTGTAAAAACATTTTGACCTATAATAAAGCCTCAGGATGGCGCCAAAGTGCATAAATCTGATACTCTCGCGATCTCTCTCAATTAAATTAAATTCAAGGGGCTTTGTTGGCATGGGAAACACATGTTTACATTGCCAAAGCAAGTGAAATGGATAAAGAAAGGTGAAATAAACAATAAAAAGTCAACAGTTAACAGTAAATAATCTCTCTCTCCCCCTCTCTCACACACATGCATGCACACATAAACACTAGCTACAATTGGTAAAATAATGGCAACAAGGTGTTGCTCCGTTCTAAAAACCCCAATAAAATATAAACTTCTGTGATATGCATATGCTTTATATTTATAGAATAATTTCCAACTAGACTGTTTGTCACTAGTTAGCACAGCCACAAAGTCAAAATTGTCTATATCCCAAAAATTCATGGTCTTAATTTAAGGTTTGTGTTAGGCATAAGGTTAGCTGTGTGGATAAGGTTGGGGTTAAGGTTAGGTTAAACATCTGATTATAAGAAGAGAAATTGTAGAAATAGACGGGGTTTAGCCATAATTATGACTTTGTGGCGACGATTAACTAGGCTAGCCTACACCTCTGCGGGTTCTTCTGACGTCATCCCGGTATATTTCCCTCCAGTCTAGCCAATACAACATTTCCAGAGTTCTTTCTGCGCTAGCCACTCGTGCGATGGTCACCATTGAACCGCCTTACATTTTACAATGTATCACAAACCAAGCTTGTTAACCGGAGTCTGTTTATCCTATTAATTTACTCTATCCCATTAACCTGCTGCCTTGGCGCCGCTGCATGGATAAGGGTACTACAGGGACTGGTAATTTGGAGAAATTATGGAAAAGACTAATGAATCAATGAAGTTGGGGGGAATAATCATTGTGCATTGATGGATTCCCAATGCATTATTAATAACGGATTAATATATAAGAATGGAACCAATTAAATCTTATTAATCTCATGAGATCATCTTTGACCAAAGACCTGATGAAGGAACTTGCCAGGACCAGTATGACTACAGCGGAGATGGATCTGCGTCTGCTGAGGGCGCACCAAACAACCACTGCAACTTTGCCAATTCTGAGCCCCACGGAAAATGACACGACATGCGGGATGCAGATTCTCAGCCACGGGAATGTGGAGAAGGTTCTTATCGGAGGAGTTCTCACTGTGCTCACGTTGCTCACCATTTGCGGTAACTTACTTGTGGTGATATCCGTGTGCTTTGTGAAGAAGCTGAAGCAGCCCTCCAATTATCTCATCGTCTCCCTGGCGGTCGCGGACCTGTCTATAGCCGTGGCGGTGATGCCTTTTGTCAGCATCACGGACCTCATCGGGGGACAGTGGATCTTCGGACAGGTGTTCTGCAACGTTTTTATTGCCATGGACGTGATGTGTTGCACTGCATCAATCATGACCCTGTGTGTAATAAGCATAGACAGGTGAGTCAAATGTTCTTCTTTTTGTCTTCCCCCAAACCATTATTTATCCAGGTTAGTCTCATAAAAAAAGTCAACAGCAATTAGCACCAATGAACAGACTTGCTTATGTTTTTTTTATTCAACCATTGAGGAAACACTGAGAATGGATTATTGTATCTATACCAACCCTGTCAACCCTATACCAGGGGTGGCCAACCCTCCTCTTGAGTTTCTGGGCTGGGGGAAGGTGCAGGTTTTTACTGTAGCCCTGCTCTAACACACCTGCTTCTAATCAGCTGCTCATCAGGTCCTTGATTAGCATAATCAGGTGTGCTAGAGAAGGGCTGGAGCAAAAGCCTGCACTGCAGCAGGAAGATGGTTGGCCACCCTTTGATCTACAGTATACCAGGGGTATTCAACTCTTGCCCTACGAGGTCCAAAGCCTGCTGGTTTTCTGGTCTACCTGATAAATAATTGCACCCACCTGGTGTCCCAGGTAAGTCCGTCCCTGATTAGAGGGAACTGGCTTCACTGTGTTCTTTCATTGTTTCCCTCTAATCAGCTTCAAGGTCCATAGTTGAGTTTGAGGAATCTATACTATCCTGTGATTATTTTGTCAATCATATTACTTCCATCGGAGACTTCTCAATATTTAAAACAAATCTCTTTGCCGTTACAGGTACCTAGGCATAACTAAACCCTTGACCTACCCTGTGCGACAGAGTGGGAGATGCATGGCCAAAATAGTTCTGTCTGTGTGGCTGCTGTCGGCCTCCATCACCCTTCCCCCGTTGTTCGGCTGGGCCCAGAACGTCAACGACGACAAGGTGTGTCTAATCAGCCAGGACGTGGGCTACACTATCTATTCCACCGCCGTCGCGTTCTACATCCCCATGTCGGTGATGTTGATGATGTACTACAACATCTACCGAGCGGCCAAGGTGAGTGCCGCCAAGCACACCATCCTAGGCTTCCCCAAGGTGGAGGACGAATGCAACAGTGTTGACTGCGTGGCAGCGGCCTTTAAGCTCCAGAAGGAGGTAGAGGAGTGCGCCAGTTTCTCTCGTCTGCTGAAGAACGACAGGAAGAACATCTCCATCTTCAAACGGGAACAGAAGGCGGCCGCCACCCTGGGCATCGTGGTGGGGGCCTTCTCCGTCTGTTGGCTGCCCTTCTTCCTTCTGTCCACGGCCAGGCCCTTCATCTGCGGGCCAGAGTGTAGCTGCGTTCCCCTCTGGGTGGAGAGGTTCCTGCTCTGGCTGGGCTACGCCAACTCCCTCATCAACCCCTTCATCTACGCCTTCTTCAACAGGGACCTGAGGACCACCTACCGTAACATCCTACTCTGCAGGTACAGGAACATCAACCGCAAACTCTCCGCCGCCAGCATGCACGAGGCCCTCAAACTGGCTGAGAGACCAGATCTGGTGATCTAGCTAGAACAGTGTTTCTTAAACTTCTCGTTTCACTCACAGAGACCGGCAAGCTATGGTTTGGATGAAAAATTGTATTTGACATTTGACTCAATTGAGGCAGATAACCCTCTGGACCAGTCAGCAAACATTGCTCTAGACTGAGGAATCCTATTCAGTTCACGAATAGAGGAAGGCTATATAAATGTATAGAAAATAACTGTTATTATTGTTCACACCTGGCACACACAAGAACATTAGCTCCACATTTTGTCAGGTTATTGGGACAGACCCAAACCAAGCGTCAGATTACAATCTTCCCTCAATCAATTATTTTCAATCGAGTGTTCTGATAGGCATTCTGAATGGCTGTTCTTCTGCATTTTAGAGCACACTGTCAGAAATTAAATGTTAGATGACGGTGAAATGCAGAGAACATTTTTAGATAGCATGGCACACTCTGATGTATTGGATGAGAGGACAAATAATAGGCTATGGCTGTGGTAGGACAAATGACGCCGTCATGTTATTTTGTTAGATATATCACTGTGCATTTGGTACTTGAAATTGAAAATCACACTCGATGCATAAAGTTTGTGTGAGAAATGTATTTTAAAAAAAAGAATAAGAAGAAACATTTTAAAGTTCAACAATATGCACCACAGATGGTGAGCCGTGGTTCCAGCTATGTATATTGAGCAACAGGAAAATTAATTGTTTTATGGTGTGTTCAATGAACCACCTTCGAAACCATTTGTGAAATTGTAATTATTATGTGTAGAATTTTGACCAAACTCAGTCATGCAACACAATTATGTTAGTAACATATTTATATGTGCTTGACAGTTGGTCATATGTACATATTTCGTCAAATGTACCATGTACTTTAGAGCATAACTAGTTTTGAGCCTTCAGCAGGGCACTTAGCCCTAATTGCTCCTGTAAGTCTCACTGGATAAGAGCATCTGCTAAAATGACTCAAATGTACATGTTGATATGTTAAGGACTGGGATTAACCCTTCATTGTACAGCACATACTGTGAATATATTTGATCAATGTATTACTATTTGATCAGTCATTAAGCTAGGCCTTTTTCAAGTATACTGAAATATTCAATGTTCAATGTATATTCAAGTATATTGTAGAGAAAAACCTTATGTTGATAGGGATGACATTGGCCAAGGTTGACTAGGGTGAATAGTGGTACATAAATGTTTGATTGTAATTGTTTTGATTTGTTCATTTATTCCAGATGTTTTTTAAATTTTTATTTAAATAGCATATCTGAGAACGAGAAGGAACAGGTTGTACAGTATGTAGGAACATTATATATTTTTAGTAGTAGTTCTTGTTCTACCTTAAAGTTTTGCGTTACATTATTGATAAAATCTAACTATTAGAAATGTTTATATTTTACGTCAAAATACACTAGGTCAACACATCATGCTACAACTCTAAATTGTGTTAATTTGACAGTGACGTGCTAGACTCTGTGCTTGTTTTCATGCCAAAGCTCAGTCAAACACCGTAGTAAATGTTGAAGCACCAAAAGGAACACAATGTACTAGAAGAGACCAGAGGATCATAGATGATCACACACTTTCATTTGGAAACATGCTGGGCTGGCCTCAACAGGGAGGATCACTATTATTATTATAACCAAGGCATTAATTGTCTTGCTAGGGGGGAGGCACTTGACATCAGGGAACCCACAGCTTCCACGTGAGTCATTGCATCTGAAGCAATTGGCTTGGCTATTTCTTTGAAGTGGCATTTGTTTTGAGGTGTGAATCATAGACCAGCGAGGGATAGCTTAACTTATAGTATTTGTATTATCTTGTGGTTAAATCTAAAATGTTCCTCTTGTGCACCCTGTGGATCAGCAACAAAAAAAAGCCATTAGGATTTAGACAAATCTGCTGTAAGGGAGGATTTTGGATCGCTCCATTCTCCCGTGCTAAGATGTGAACAGAGCTACCATTGAAACACATAGAACCTTACAACAACTATGGCATCATGATGAGGCCGTGGAACTGAAAGATATTACCACAACTCGAAAACCACATGAGAGAACTATTAAAGCCATTTACATAGTTTTCCAAAGGAAAGACTCAAGGAAAAAGTAATGGGATTGCATGAGGACTGACAAAAATACAGCAATAGAAGTTGAAGCCCCTACAATGAATCTGCCTCTGATAATAAGCAGGCTTTGCACACTCTCCGGCCTTTTATTGCCAAAGCAGACATCAGGGAGTGTCCTCTCTGAGTAAATTAAATGTATATCCGGCTACAGTGACGGTCGCATCACTGAGTCAGTCAGGATAATGGAACCAGGGCGTACAAACGATGACCTTGAGGTTTCTCGTCCTTCGGGTTCCTAGATGCACTCTAACCATAAATCAGAGATTCTGACACCTCTGAATTACCCTTTCAAATGGATCGTCCTCTTAAATTACTCAACGATATGTCCTTTTCAATGACCCAACGCTAACCTGACCAGTTCTGAAAAGAGAAGGAAAGCCACAGAATTGAGCTGAGGATACAGGTTGTTTCCATTTGTGCCTCTTTAAGGGGTAATTCTCAGTGATAATGGGTGGGTGGGAGTACTGGATGGACATTGCATTCCTGAGAAATTGCTCTACCTGGTGGGTCCTTGTTTTTAAAAAACTTTTGCTAATAATTACCCCAATGATGAACACTTTTAAAGACCCCTAAATGTTGAATTAGGGTGGTCCACAGTCCACACTCTGAATCAGTTTATCTATAAAATCCCAGAATTTTATAGACTGGTTTATTTAAAACTGGTTTATTTATGTATTATTCCCCTGGGTACAATTTGAAATAATTCCTTTGTCTTGTCAGAGTAAATCAGGAGTTCTCATTGCAATATACTTAATAGATTGTCCATGAAATACTTTTAATAATTGTATCTGTGCTTATAATCCCTCAAATGGCATGGTCACGTTCCCTGAAATGTACCTCATCTCTCTTTCACTAAAATGAATGTAACATTTTTGGTGTATGGACAGACATCCAAAGAATGAAAGTGGCTTTTAAACCTCCTAGTCAATAGCAAATTCAAGGTATTGTAACTTCTCTTGCTATGAAATATCCACTGAAATGAATGGACAGTGTGACCGGAGAGCGTACAACTCCGAACCTTGTGTCTTACATATGAAACCCACACGAAAAAGATGTTCACTGAAGACCTAGAGAAGATTTGAAAGGACAGATTCAACTCTGAGGCTGTGGTTTTTTTAGGCACCCCAATTCTGATGAGAATTGGCCTGCTTGTGGAAACGCAGCCTGAGTGGCCTGGGTGTTTACGTCCAGATAGGGCTCCGGCACACTGAATAATCCACCGCAGATAAATTACATCTGTATATTCATAGGCAAGCTGTTTAAACTCCAATGTTTATAATACACTGTAAATTGGCTGATTTTCTTGTCACATTTCATTTAAAGCTTCACCTACAGCATATGGCTCCACCTTTTGTATCTGCGCACATGCAGATTTTCAGCACAGATATGCACATTCAAGGTATAATTGCAGTATGACAAATGGCATACCATGAAACAGCACGTCAAATGAAATCCTCTGTGTGGGGAAAAATAACATGATATTGCTCATTACTGTCTCCACGCTGGAATTTCCTGCCATCTTTCTAATTTACCTTTCCACAGGCAGCGTCACAAAATCCTGTTCCAGTGTAGACTATTTATTGCTCTAACTTCTCACTCTAATAGGCATCCTAATGAATCAATATTCTAATTAGAATTAAGAATTGGATTTAAAGCTAACAATTAATAAAGGGGAAGTTGGGGTTCAACTTGAATAAAAAGCCCTTGGACGCCTGGTGTATGGACTTCCTGAAGCAGCGTCTGCTTTAATGATTTATAAACAGTATACATTAGAGTGACACACAGGGGGCGCTGTTTTGAAGTCACCACGCCTCTTTTTACGACTGCCATAATTTGGCACTCCCCAGTAGGAGCAGTCCACCATTGTAAAAAAAAATATTTTGGAAGCTTCCAGAAAGGCGTTTAATGTATACATTCGTTTTTTCTACTTATATTATATTAAAGACACCTTAATGCATACGTTTAAATTATATTATGTGAGCTTAACATACAAATAAATAAAAAATGTAGAAAGATTTTCCTAAAAGTAGAATTTTTGGAGCGTGTTAATATTAATGTCCCCACTACAACAACAAAAATACTTAAATACATGTAATTTTGTCTTGCAAACATTTAATTGAAATACTGTAGATTTCCATTCATTCCAATGGAGGACTGCTCCTACTGGGGAGTGCCAAATTATGGCAGATAGGTAGTTTCAAAGTCTCTCATTGGCCAATACATAGCATAAGATATCTAGTGTTTATATACTGTACATCATTGGTCTACTCCCCTCCACCCATGGTGGGTGAGCTAAACATGGGCAGACCCTGGTTCTCAGAGACAAAGCAATTTCAGGTCCAGTAAATCATAGTCCTGTGGAATATTCCCCCATGCATTTAAACAAGCAGGTGTCTGTATTAACAGACCACCACTATCAGAGTTCTGACACACGAACTGGACATGTGAGCTCACCAAAGACTCTTTTAGCTCAAGAAAGAGGAAGGGGACACTGTTTGTGGGGATCGGCAGATAGAGGGTGTAGGCTACATGCTACCAGTCATCATCATCATTAACATTGGATCAGTGTGGGAGGGGGACACACTGGTAGCAACACCTTCTGTGAACCGTGAGCAACATGCACTGGGGGGAGAAACATTGAGATACATTGCATTCTGAAAGTATTCAGACCCCTTTCTTTTTCCACATTTTGTTACGTTACAGCCTTATTATAAAATGGCTTAAATGGTTTTTCTCCTCTTCAATCTACACACAATACCCCATAATGACAAAGCGAAAACAGGTTTTTATAAATTTTTGCAAATATATAACATTTAAAAAAACGGAAATATCTTATTGACATAAGTATTCAGACCCTTTGCTATGAGACTCTAAATAGAGCTCAGGTGCATGCTGTTTCCATTTATCATCCTTGAGATGCTTCTACGACTTGATTGGAGTCCACCTGTGGTAAATTCAATTGATTGGACATGATTTGGAAAGGCACACACCTGTATATATAATGTCCCACAGTTGACAGTGAATGTCTGAGCAAAAACCAAGACATGAGGTCAAAGGAATTGTCCGTAGAGCTCCGAGACAAGATTGTGTCGAGGCAAAGATCTGGGGAAGGGTACCAAAACATTTCTGCAGCATTGATGGTCCCTGAGAACACAGTGGCCTCCATTACTCTTAATTGGAAGAACCTTAGAACCGCCTAGACTCTTCCTAAAGTTGCCGCCCGGCCAAACTGAGTAATCGGGGGAGAAGGGCCTTGGTCAGGGAGGTGAAGGACTCTCAGACCATGAGAAGTGACTCTCAGACAATGAGAAACAAGATTCTCTACTCTGATGACACCAAGAAAAAAAAGTGAAATATAACATTTACATAAGTATTCATGCCCTTTATTCAGTACTTTGTTGAAGCACCTTTGGCAGCATTTACAACCTCGAGTCTTCTTGGGTATGACGCTACAAACTTGGCACACCTGTATTTGGGGAGTTTCTCCTGTTCTTCTCTGCAGATCCTCTCAAGCTCTGTCAGGTTGGTTGGGGAGCTATTTTCAGGTCTCTCCAGAGATGTTCATTCGGGTTCAAGTCCAGGCTCTGGCTGGGCCACTCAAGGGCATTCAGAGGCTTGTCCCGAAGCCACTCCTTTGTTGTCTTGGCTGTGTGCTATGGGCTGTTGTCCTGTTGGAAGGTGAACCTTCACCCCAGTCTGAGGTCCTGAGCGCTCTGGAGCGGGTTTTCATCAAGGATCTCTCTGTACTTTGCTCCGTTCATCTTTGCCTCGATCCCGACTAGTCTCCCAGTCCCTGCAGCTGAAAAACATCCACACAGCATGTTGCTTTCCACCACCATGCATCACCATAGGGATAGTGCCAGGTTTCCTCAAGACGTGATGCTTGGCATTCAGGCCAAAGAGTTATGCATAGTTATGCACGCTCAAGTTTTTCACAATAAAAAATATTTTGCATCTTCAAAGTGGTACGCATGTTGTGTAAATCAAATGATACAACCCCCCAAAAAACTGTTTTAATTCCAGGTTGTAAGGCAACAAAATAGGAGAAATGCCAAGGGGGTGAATACTTTCGCAAGCCACTGTATATCACAGGCGGCCGGTGGCACCTTAATTTGGGAGAACGGGTTCATAGTAATGGCTGGAATGGAATTAATATAATGGTATCAAACATATGATTTCCATTTGTTTGATACCATTTCATTCACTCCATTCCAGACATTATCATGAGCAGTCCTCCCCTCAGCAGCCTCCTGTGATTAATACAACTCAAATGGGGGAAATCATCCAAGTGTCTCTAGACCTTAATATGTCCTTAAATGACACAACATGTCTGAAACCTCCCAGGCCTCTTTGTGACTGTCCATCTGTCCAGTGCCTTACTGCCACCCTCTGTCCTCTGCCCTGACGGGTCATGTCATTAGTGTCAGACTGGGAGGGATATCTGAGAGAAACTTTGACAGTAGGCAGGTTTCTATTGACCCAGGTTTATGTGAAGAAAGCAATGTTGCAAAAAATATAATTGTGTAATGGAACCAGCAGATATGAGACATTTTCTAAAGATCAACAACATTTTTATCCTGTTTGACAGGGTTGGATGATTGTTATTTTGTCGAGCTTTTCTTGATTTCTTTCTTCATCTTTATTCAGGGATCCCGAGAAGCGCAGCGGTCTAAGGCACTGCATCTCAGTGATTGGGAGTCCCATAGTGCGGCGCACAATTGGCCCAGCGTTGTCCGGGTTTGGCCGGTGTAGGCCGTCAATGTAAATATGAATTTGTTCTCAACTGACTTGCCTAGTTAAATTAAGGTTAAATAAATAAACAATTGCGACAAATGATGATGGAAACTGTGTTTTTCGAATAAATGATGATTGCCGAATCATTTGAGGGGCACGTAATGTCATGCATAACTATGAAACTCCACTCCTCATTTAATTGGAAACGCCTACTTCGTACAAAATAAAAAATGCAAACTATAAAAATAATGTTTCTTTGCAGGACAAGGATTGTCCTGACTTTCAATAATGCCCTGCTTTTCTGGTTGGCTGGATACAAGCTTCACCATCCACTTATTTCCGATCTACAGGAGTGCAAGTTTCACCATGGCGATACATTCAGGTACATGGGAAGTATTAGAATATGGCAAATATTAGTCAGTTATTGGATTCTATCCATTCTGGCTTTCTCGGGCTTCCTGAGACATAAAACAGATAGGTGGGAGTGGATACAGGCTGTAGCCAATTTATTTATGCGCAATTTTTCTAAATGGGTAACAGAAACGCTTCAACCACTACATTTTTATTTGACACTAGTTTTTTTTCTCTCGGTGAGATGCCATTACGTACAGCTGTTTTTAAATGCACCCTAGCATGCCATTGTCGCATCTATTTTCTATGCGATCCTTCTAAATGTCTACAAAAAAAACGAGTGCACAAGTTAATGGAAACCTAGCTGTGATTAATTCCAGAGGACAAAAGTTAGAGATAAACGGCTGACAGCAATTTAAAAAGAAGAGATCCTTGCCGGTTTATGCTACTCTCGACTGCACTCAGCACATCTGTAATTCATCCGCATTGAATTCATCACACTTGGAACCATCGCTTTAAAAAAAATGTAGGCGTGAACAGGATTCATTTGATGATTAATTGAAATGCACAAGGGACTGCTAGACTAGTTGAAAAAGCCATATTTGTGATGAGTCCAATAGGACAACTAATTTAACCCTATTCAGAGACAGAGAGAGCATAACTACATGCACTCTTCCAAGATAATAATTTCCTCCAGGCAATATCATGCCAATTCAACGTCAAAATGCTCAGCAGTGGTAGGTATTCAGGCATTAATTCATATCAGATGGCATGATCAGCTGATAGCCTATTTAAATTATAGGTCCTTCAACTTCTTCAAGGTGTTTGTTGGACAGCAGAGATCACAGTTCTAATTATCCCATCTTGTCACTCTGGTTTGTGGACAGCCCCATCAACTGAGACACTGCAGACTACCGATACCAAATATATATATTCAATTACGAGCTCTACTATTCTATATTTCATAACCAATACAATTTTTTTACCACATTGAAATTGCCGGTAAAATGTACGTATCAAATCTAGACAGTAAATGCATAAAATGTAATAGAAAGTAGCACTTCCTTATCACTTGTGTATCATTTTAATGAGGAAACTTGGTGAACCAGAGTTCCTCCACACAGCATACAGCAAGCAGCCTGTTCTCACACATCCCTGTGGAATCCTAATCAGACTGCGGACAACAGCATGGCAAGGTTGTTACAGACCCCTCCCCCCAGTGTCCAATTCCACCTTAACAAATTCCGATCGTGACCGCATAACCGCTGACCCACTAGCAGAGATGCAACAAATGCCTCAACAAAAACATTAATCAGTGTGGTGGGGCACCTGTGCTTTGCCGTGCTCCGTCTGACTGTGAGCCTTGTTTGAATATCAGGCGACCTAATTTGGACTCAACATGCATCCTCAGGGAGACGTTTACAGGGCTAGTGTATGAGCACTTAACATGGCCTGCATTTCTATAGACTTTTAAAAAGGCTCTCCCGCTTTGCTGCTTGGTAGAATTCAGTGTTAATTGGGCTATTTCTGTATCTACAAACACTAATTTAGTTTGTAGAACGCAATTAAACACTACATAAGCAAATAAATAAAAACAGGTCTTGAATAATACTGTAGCTAGTTTCATGCAACTGTGCCCGATTGCATAAAACACCTGACCCCTGGGTGCTGTTGGGCGGTGGTTTAAAATAGTATTCAAAGCGAAAGGCTCTACGTTGCCCTACTTTGTGGACCTGTAACTAACTCTAATTGGAGCGCAGCTCTTGTTTACCTTCTCTCTCTGAGCTCAAGGACTTTGCTCAGATTGACAAGGTGACAGGGTTCATGTCCAGGATTACAGCTGGCAGGTTTATAGTTTAAATTATGAACTGGATGGTTCGAGCCCTGAATGTTGATTGGCTGACAGCCATGGTATATCAGACCGTATAACACGGGTATGACAAAGCATGTATTTTTACTGCTCTAAATACGTTGGTAACCAGTTTATAATAGCAGTAAGGCACCTCAGGATTTATAGTATATGGCCAATATATCACAGCTAAGGGCTGTATCCAGGCACTCAGCGGTGCACATAAGAACAGCCCTTAGCCGTGGTATATTGGCCATATACCACAAACACCCGAGGTGCCTTATTGCTAAATCAGACACCTCTATAAAACATCCTCTCCGTGCATGTTTTTCAATGAGACAGCAAGAGGTCTGATTATTCAACACACATCAGGAGCCAACGGAAAGCTTAAAGTGGCAATATGTCACTTTTTGGGCGACCTGACAAATTGTACATAGAAATGTGAGTTATAGATCTATCATTCTACTTGAAAGCAAGTCTAAGAAGCAGTAGATCTGTTCTATGTGCGCTATTTCTATGCTTCCCGTTTTGTTTTTACCTCTTTTACTTTTGGTTTTGTGCGCCAGCTTCAAACAGCTGAAACAACAATATTTGTGGGAATGGAAAATATATTTCACAGCAGTTTAAATGGTACAATGACTCTATACACTATATTAACTTATTTTGTCACATAAACTGAAATTAGGTAAACTATTAGAGTTTTAGCAACCAGGAAATGGCGGAGCGATTTCTGAATAGTGAAACTCTAATATCCGCTCAAAAAGACAAGTTCCAAACATCAAATGTGTCATCTGTGACAACAGTTTACAGCAGAGGAAGTGTCAGTGTTAGAGATGTGTGCAGAATCAGAGTGCGAGGAGGAATCAAGGAATCTTCATTGACATGGCACTTGCATGACTGAGGATGGATATCAGCAGTACCTGATTGCTCAGGGGCCCATAAATCATCATAGCTGTTATGCTCTCTGGGAACTCTTGTCCTAGGGATTATTGCAGTGAGTGAAAGATTCTAACAACTGATACTGGTGGGCTAGTGGCTGTAGCCAAACTCTGCTGCCATAAGTATGAATGAGGAGGCCTGCAATGTCGCTCTGAGGACAGACTTGATTTGGCAGATTGATTCATGATGAACAAATCAAAGTTTATTTGTCACGTGCGCCAAATACAACAGGTGTAGTAGACCTTACAGTGAAACGCTTACTTACAGGCCCTAACCAACAGTGCAATTTTTATGTAAAAAAATAGGTATTAGGTGAACAATAGATAAGAAATAAAAACAGTAAAAAGGCAGTGAAAAATAACAGTAGAGAGGCTATATACAGTAGTGAGGTTATAACAGTAGAGAGGCTGTATACAGTAGAGAGGCTATAACAGTAGAGAGGCTGTATACAGTAGTGAGGCTATAACAGTAGAGAGGCTATAACAGTAGAGAGGCTGTATACAGTAGTGAGGCTATAACAGTAGTGAGGCTGTATACAGTAGTGAGGCTATAACAGTAGAGAGGCTATAAAAGTAGAGAGGCTGTATACAGTAGAGAGGCTATAACAGTAGAGAGGCTGTATACAGTAGTGAGGCTATAACAGTAGTGAGGCTATATACAGGCACCAGTTAGTCAGGCTAATTTAGGTAGTATGTACATGTAGGTATGGTTAAAGTGACTATGCATATATAAAAACATTGCCCAGTTCCATAGATGAAACATCAATTTCAATAAAAATAGCCTTGTACTTTAGCTATAAAGTCCTCCAAGTGACTTCAAATCAAGTAGACTACTACTGAGGTATATTGGGAAATTACATTAAGGTAAGGTTATCCCGACTGTTCTTAAATGACCATCATGTAAATGACAAGGTCAGCACATCCCATCTTTATTGCCATAAGCAATCTTGACGTTTCAACCCATTAAAAAAAACGTGTCTTCAAAGCTTTCTCAACTCACTTTCAAATGCATCAGCAAACATTTCCTCTGCATTTTTAGCCAAAAAATAATCAACTGTCAGGGAGTTATTACTTGGTAATAGAATTGAGACATTTTCAATCTTGAAATGGAATGACTGGGCAAATTAGATGAGGGGCTCCTATAGAATCAAACTCAATCCCAGAACTCAGGACACGGACATGACTCCTCAACTCCAAATGCCTGTTCACCGGTCTAACGTGAAAAGCCAATTTAATTCCCAATTTATTTGTTGGATGACAGACAGGTTATATTGTATGCAGCTATTGCAGTCCAATATTCAGAGTAAACCAGAACTACTGTATATTTACCCTGATATGTTCATCGAGGGTCTGAAATTTCTCCCCTAAGAAAATGTAAGAAAAAAAATACATATCTATTTGCACTTTAGGAAATATCAATAAAACCAATGGGGGGGGAAGGGGTTAACAAAACCTCTCAACATTGAAACTCCTACATCAATTATTCTAACCCTGAAAAGCATTCCAACTAACATAGCTCATGCATTTGTAATAGGTTTTCACCCCGACCCCGCCATTCTGGAAACATCTTTCCCAAAGCTATGGATCATGTTCTGAGTGCCTGTTATTTTACGCACATATTTTTTCTAAGTAGCTACTGTGCACACTCACCCCCTCTTCACCCACCCAATTGGCCCAGCGTCGTCCAGGTTAGGGGAGGGTTTGGCCGGCTGGAATGTCCTTGTCCCATCGCGCTCTAGCGACTCCTTGTGGTGGGCCGGACGCATGCACTCTGACATCGGGCTCCTCCGACAAATTGGTGCAGCTGGCTTCCGGGTTAAGCGAGCAGTGTGTCAAGAAGCAGTGCAGTTTGTGTTTCAGAGGACGCATGGCTCTCGACCTTTGCCTCTCCCGAGTCCATAAGGGAATTGCCGCGATGGGACAAGATTGTAACTTCCAATTGGGGAGAAAAAGGGGTAAAAAGGAAAAATAAAAATGTTGACAATATGAACTTATGTGAAAGTACATGAAGTTTTGACTGTAATTGACTGCACGTTTCTGCAGATGATCTTCACCAACTTCATCCTGCAGCCATCGCCTGCATTGTGGGATGCTCTTTTGTTAACTAATCATTAGGGTGTTTTTGTTTGATCCCTACGAATGTGACATGACTAAAACAGGAACCAACTTTTCAGTGATTCAATGTATACAGTAGATATATAAACTCAGCAAAAAAATAAACGTCCTCTCACTGTCAACTGCGTTTATTTAAAGCAAACTTAACATGTTTAAATATTTGAGTGAACATAACAAGATTCAACAACTGAGACATAAACTGAACAAATTCCACAGACATGTGACTAACAGAAATTGAATAATGTGTCCCTGAACAAAGGTTCAAAATCAAAAGTAACAGTCAGTATCTGGTGTGGCCACCAGCTGCATTAAGTACTGCAGTGCATCTCCTCCTCATGGACTGCATCAGATTTGCCTGTTCTTACTGTGAGATGTTATCCCACTCTTCCACCAATGCACCAGCAAGTTCCCGGACATTTCTGGGGGGAATGGCCCTAGCCCTAGCCCTCACCCTCCGATCCAACAGGTCCCAGACATGCTCAATGGGATTGAGATCCGGGCTCTTCGCTGGCCATGGCAGAACACTGACATTCCTGTCTTGCAGGAAATCACGAACAGAATGAGCAGTGTGGCTGGTGGCATTGTCATGCTGGAGGGTCATGTCAGGATGAGCCTGCAGGAAGGGTACCACATGAGGGAGGAGGATGTCTTCCCTGTAACACACAGCATTGCGATTGCCTGCAATGACAACAAGCTCAGTCCAATGATGACCAGACCATGACAGACCCTCCACCTCCATCCTGCTCCGCTCCCGCTCCGTGGAACGCTCATTCCTCTGATGATAAATGCGAATCCGACCAGTCCTGTCTCGTTCAGCAATGTTGCGTTTGTGCCCAGAGGTGATGTCTACTGAGGACCTGCCTTACAACAGGCCTACCAGCCCTCAGTCCAGCCTCTCTCAGCCTATTGCGGACAGTCAGGTGTGATGCTCGGATGTACCGATCCTGTGCAGGTGTTGTTACACGTGGTCTGCCACTGCGAGGACGATCAGCTGTCCATCCTGTCTCCCTGTAGTGCTGTCTTAGACGACTCACAGTTTGGACATTGCAATGTATTGATTGCCCTGGACACATTTGCAGTTCTCATGCCTCCTTGCAGCACGTCTAAGGCAAATTCACGCAGATGAGCAGGGACACTGGGCATCTTTCTTTTGGTATTTTTCAGAGTCAGTAGAAAGGCCCCTTTAGTGTCCTAAGTTTTCAAAACTGTGACCTTAATTGCCTACCGTCTGTAAGCGTATAGTGTCTAAACGACCATTCCACAGGTGCATGTCCATTAATTGTTTATGGTTCATTGAACAAGCATGGGAAACAGTGTTCAAACCCTTTACAATGAAGATATGTGAAGTTATTTGGATTTTTACGAATTAAAGACAGGTTCCAGAAAAAGGGACGTTTCTTTTTTTGCTTTACAAATGAATGTGATATTTGAGGCTCTCCCACCAATTGATTGTACAATGAACACACTTATGATTTCAGTTTGTAAGTGTGTGATATGGGGGTTGGAGACAAAGAAACACTTTTATAAACAATGGCAACCCTGCCATGTTGCAGTGAGCCTTGCTGTTGGAAAACCACATCAGTGTCTGACTTTCGCCTGTTGCAGATGCACCTCTCCCGACTGCAGACTTCGACTTTCGTCTGCAGTCGGTTTGCTTCAGCCATACCACTCAAATGAGCATTACAGCCTCATATTTATTTGATTTATTTAAGCTACCTCATAACAGCTGAAATAAAAAACCCTGCAGCGATCTGAACGAACATTCAAGGCCATTATGAAGGCTTCAACTTTCTTTGTCTTTTGTAAGAGATACTGCAGTTGCACAAGCAGGGCGCAGTCCCTACACATTGTATAGGAGCTTTAAAACAATCTGCGTTTTGTGTGATGATGTAGGTAGGCTAATCTGTGTAGTTGCTGCCATATCGTAGCCACTAGCCAGAGTTGCTGAAAAATAACTACTACTTACAGTGCCTTCAGAAAGTATTCATACCCCTTGACCTTTTCCACATTTGTTGTGTTACAACCTGAATTTAAAATGGATAAAATTATTCAAAAAATATTCCCAAAAATGCATCCTGCTTGCAAAAAAGGCATTAAAGTAAAACTGCAGAAAATGTGGCAAAGAAATACACTTTATGGCCTGAATACAAAGTGTTATTTTTGGGGGCAAATCCATCATAACAACTTACTAAGTACCACTCTTCATATTTTCAAGCATGGTGGTGGCTGCATCATGTTATGTGTATGCTTTACATCGACAAGGGACTAAGGAGTTTTTAGGATGAATAAACGGAATAGAGCTAAGCACAGGCAAAAAAGGCTCGTACAGTCTGCTTTCCAACAGACACTGGGAGACAAATGCACCTTTCAGCAGGGCAATAATATAAAACACAAAGCCAAATATAAACAGGAGTTGCTTACTAAGACAACATTGAATGTTCCTGAGTGGCCTAGTTCCAGTTCTGACTTAAATCAGCTTGAAAATATATGGCAAGACTTGAAAATGGCTGTCTAGAATTGATCAACAACAAACTAGGCAGAACTTGAAGATTATTAGTTAAAAACAATGTGCGAATATTGTACAATCCAGGTATGTAACGCTCTTAGAGACCTACCCAGAAAGACTCACAGTTGTAATAGCTGCCAAATGTGGTTCTGTTGACTCAGGGCTGTGAATACTTATGTAAATGAGATATTTACAGTTGAAGCCGGAAGTTTACATACACCTTAGCCAAATACATTTAAACTCAGTTTTTCACAATTCCTGACATTTAATCCTAGTAAAAATGCCCTGTCTTAGGTAGGTTAGGATCACCACTTTATTTTAAGAATGTGAAATGTCAGAATAATAGTAGAGATAATTATTTATTTCAGCATTTATTTCATTCATCACATTCCCAGTGGGTCAGAAGTTTACATACACTCAATTAGTACTTGGTAGCATTGCCTTTAAATTGTTTAACTTGGGTCAAACGTTTTGGGTAGCCTTCCACAAGCTTCTCACAATAAGTTGGGTGAATTTTGGCCTGTTCCTCCTGACAGAGCTGGTGTAACTGAGTCAGGTTTGTAGGCCTCCTTGCTCGCACACACTTTTTCAGTTCTGCCCACAAATTTTCTATGAAATTGAGGTCAGGGCTTTGCGATGGCCAGTCCAATACCTTGACTTTGTTGTCCTTAAGCCATTTTGCCACAACTTTGGAAGTATGCTTGGGGTCATTGTCCATTTGGAAGACCCATTTGCGACCAAGCTTTAACTTCCTGACTCATGTCTTGAGATGTTGCTTCAATATATCCACATACTTTTCCTGCCTCATGATGCCACCTATTTTGTGAAGTGCACCAGTCCCTCCTGCAGCAAAGCACCCCCACAACATGATGCTGCCACCCCTGTGTTTGACGGTTGGGATGGTGTTCTTCGGCTTGCAAGCCTCCCCCTTTTTCCTCCAAACATAATGATGGTCATTATGGCCAAAGAGTTCTATTTTTGTTTCATCAGACCAGAGGACATTTCTCCAAAAAGTACGATCTTTGTCCTCATGTGCAGTTGCAAATCGTAGTCTGGCTTTTTTATGGCGGTATTGGAGCAGTGGCTTCTTCCTTGCTGAGCAGCCTTTCAGGTTATGTCGATATAGGACTCGTTTTACTGTGGATATAGATACTTTTGTACCTGTTTCCTCCAACATCTTCACAAGGTCCTTTGCTGTTGTTCTGGGTTTGATTTGCACTTTTTGCACCAAAGTACGTTCATTTCTAGGAGACAGAACGCGTCTTCTTCCTGAGCGGTATGACGGCTGCGTGGTCCCATGGTGGTCATACTTGCGTACTATTGTTTGTAAAGATGAACGTGGTACCTTCAGGCGTTTGGAAATTGCTCCCAAGGATGAACGAGACTTGTGGTCTACAATTTTTCTCTGATGTCTTAGCTGATTTCTTTTGATTTTCCCATGATGTCAAGCCAAGAGGCACTAAGTTTGAAGGTAGGCCTTGAAAAACATCCACAGGTAAACCTCCAATTGACTCAAATTATGTCAATTAGCCTATCAGAAGCTTCTAAAGCCATGTCGGAATTTTCTGGAATTTTCCAAGCTGTTTAAAGGCACAGCCAACTTCGTGTATGTAAACTTCTGACCCACTGGAATTGTGATCCAGTGAATTATAAGTGAAAGAATCTGTCCGTAAACAATTGTTGGAAAAATTTGTTGTGTCATGCACAAAGTAGATGTCCTAACAGACTTGCCAAACTATAGTTTGTTAACAAGAAATTTGTGGAGTGGTTGAAAAACGAGTTTTAATGACTCCAACCTAAGTGTATGTAAACTCTAACTTCAACTGTATGTATTTCATTTTCAATAAATGTGCACACGTTACATGTATTATGATGTCATTATTGGGTATTGTCCATTTTTAATTCAGGCTGTAACGTGGAATAAATCAAGGGGTTTGAACACTTTCTGAAGGCACTGTTTGCAATGATAAATAAAACAGAATATTAATCTTGCTTGGTTTTGATATGCTACCGAGATAAATGCATGTAACTCTTGCATTGGGGCAACAAACAATCTACGAGTTTGTATGAACATGTTGATGATGTTTTCAGACATGTAGCCAAACTCCCCTCCGAACAAAGAACATGAAATCACGCTTTGGCTTAATATCCTACCGAGGCATAGAACGCAGTAGTTAGAACATGCCCTTTGTGTACAACATGAAGTTCGTATGCTACACCAGACAAAGGCGTTCACCAGAGGAGCGGCTGCTACGTAGGCAACGGAGTGTATCTTTAGCCACGGCAAATTGGGTTTCCAGAAACTCCAGAACAGCAGCCATTTTGTTTTTAATAAGGGACAGGAGAATCAAATACAAAACATCAATATTGCCTTTGATAATGTCTTTAAACTGGAAATACAAGAAATCCAATCACAAGGTTCCATATCAATGATACCTCTCTGTGCCATTTCTAAATAATTGGCCAGAGTTGAAAGACTCTGGAAATGAATCACAAGCCAAATGCTGCATGTTGAGATAGATTGGGGAGGAAGAGCACTCAATGGAGAAACTGGTTCTTAGAATCCACATACAGTATCAACACTTATCACCTCGGTGAACTGAGATTTTCCCATTATCCACCCTTGTCCTCAAAGTCGACCACAGATTGACCACAATCACTAGCGTAGCTATATATTTCTATGAGCATAGATAGTGTTTTCAACAGCTAAAAGGTTGACTTTCTTGTGGGTGACTGGCTGCCTAGCTAGCCTACATGCATGAGAAAGGGGTGGGCAGTTATTCTCAACACTGTACTGATGTGCTGTGCTGTGACCCCTTCAATCTCCCCAGGAAATTCAGGATAGGAAGTTCAGCCCGAGACTAACGGAGGAGAAAATCCAAACTGACTTGGAAACGACAATTTCAATATTTCATGTCTCCATAAGTCAATGTCAGTCTGCCCACAAGGTACGATGAAAACTATTACAGACAGGTTTTAGTCCTGCCCACCCATGCATGTTAAAAAGCATGTAGTGGTAGGATTGTTTTTGATTGATTGTCATATTCAGAAGTATAAACGTCATTGTTTCCCCTTATACCAGAGATGCTGCATTAAACTTACACTAGTGAAACAGTAAATCATTATATCAGATTCATTTGATTCAATGCAATTCAATCTTTGAGGACAGCAACCATATAAATACAATTTATGTATGCTTATTATTCCATTGTCAACTCCCAGTCTATGGTTATTTTGCTGACTGTCAATTGCACTGTTACCCTGTTTACATAGGCATATTATTGATATTTGTTTGCAAATGCAACTGGGGCCATGTAAATAACTGACCATAAATTGACCATAAATGTCGGTGTGCAACCGGGCACAGTAAAATCATTCGGTTGCTTAAAGTTTCTGGCTTGCCATAGAAGGCCCCTCACCATAGAAAGTAACTTCTATTGTGATACATAGTTGCCATGGTAATTCGGAATGTCCAGTCAATTATCATTATGGTTAATGTAGTTATTCTACAGATTCAAAATTGGCCTACAAACACTTATATCTGTCACGCCTACTCCCGCTCCCCCGCTCTGGCACTCAACGTCACTGGTCTACTAACCACCAGTCCTGGCAATCATCATTATTCCAATACTCCCGCTCCCCATCGTTAAGCACACCTGGACCTCATCATCACCTTGATTACTCTCCCTTTATTTAGCCCTTAGTAGCCTCAGTCATGATGCAGTACTGGTTTTGGTCACATTCAGTACGTTTCTCCTGTTTTAGTTTATCTGCCTTTCTTATTATTAAACTCACCTTCTTCACCTGCTTCCTGACTCCAAGGGTATATGTTACAATAGAATTTTCATTATGACAGCTAAATTTCTCATAGCAACAGTCATTCCAAATGGGAAAATATATATTTTTAAAAAAAGAAAAGAATGTCCTTCTTTTGTCTTTTAAGAAAGAAAATTTAAGAGCACTTAAAGTAATCAGGGAGCAAACACACTACAGATGACATTTCCTTGAGATGCTTATCCTCACGGGAAAAAGACAGGCTCTCAGGCTACCACCTATAATTCATGGTGATGTTTCTGTGTGGACACCCCTTCAAATTAATGGATGTGGCTATTTCAGCCACACCCGTTGGTGACAGGTGATAAAGTTGAGTACACAGCCATGCAATCTCCATAGACAAACATTGACTGTAGAATGGCCTTACTGAAGAGCTTTGGATTTTCGACGTGGCACCGTCATAGGATGACACCTTTCCAACAAGTCAGTTCATCAAATTTCTGCCCTGCTAGTGCTTCCCAGGTCAACTGTAAGTGCTGTTATTGTGAAGTGGAAAAATATAGGAGCAACAACAGCTCAGCCGCGAAGTGGTAGGCAACACAAGCTCAACAGAACGGGACCACCGAGTGCTGAAGTGCGTAGCACGTACAGTATGTCCTTGGTTGCAACACTAACTACCGACTTCCAAACTGCCTCTGGAAGCAACGTCGAGACTGTTCATCGGGAACTTAATCTTACAAGGCTAAGATCACCAAGCGCAATGCCAAGTGTCGGCTGGAGTGGTGTAAAGCTCGCAGCCATTGGACTCTGGAGCAGTGGAAACGTTCTCTGGCGTGATGAATCACACTTCACCATCTGGCCGGACGAATCTGAGTTTGGAGGACGTCAGGAGAACGCTACCTGTCCCAATGCATAGTGCCAACTGTAAAGTTTGGTGTAAGAGGAATAATGGTCTGGGGCAGTTTTTCATGATTCGGGTTAGGCCCCTTAGTTCCAGTGAAAGGAAATCTTAACGCTACAGCATATAATGATATTCTAGACGATTCTGTGCTTTTGTGGCAACAGTTTGGGGAAGGCCCTTTCCTGTTTCAGAATGCCAATGCCCCGGTACACAAAGTGAGGTCCATACAGAAATGGTTTGTCGAGATCGGTGTGGAAGAACTAGAGCCCTGACTAAACCCCATTGAATACCTTTGGGATGAATTGGAACGCTTGACTGCAAGCCAGGCCTAATGAATGGAAGCAAGTACCGGCAGCAATGTTCCAACGTCTAGTGGAAAGCCTTCCCAGAAGAGTGGAGGCTGTTATAGCAGCAAAGGGGGGACCATCTCCATATTAATGCCCATGATATTGGAATGAGATGTTTGACGAGCAGGTGTTCACATACTTTTGGTCATGTAGTGTAATGTAGAGAATCCATTGGGTGATTCCTTTGTACGTGGAATGAGGAAGAGCTCGGTTTTGTTTGTTTGGAAAGTTAGTTGTTTAAAAGTATATTGGAAGTTCTTGGTAGCTACCTAGCTTCTTATGTTGGATCCCGCGACACAGTTGGCATCTGTTTCTGGGACTGCTTGTATCTTTCCAGTGATCCTGCCAACCAAGGATGGGTCTGAGGAGCTATTTGGCATCGCAGCTAGCCTAGCTGCTAGCTAGCTAGACATCAAGCTAGCGAGGTGTTCTTGAACGCAGCCCGCGACGCGGTTAGCCATTGTGGTTGTGACCACGGATTGTCCAGGGTTTGTGGCTGTCTAGATCCCTGCTGTTTGTTGTTTTAAAATTTTCCCGTGACCTGCCCTGTCTGGAACTGCGAGGAGTAACAGCCTAACACACGTTGCTAGCTACCATGACAAAGACCAAAGCCGGCGGGAGTACTGTTGGGGACAGTGCCAGTGGAGTCTCTCTATAACACGTGAAGGATCTTTTAAACATACAAAAAGAGACCTAGAAGCAGTTGCTACAACAACAAGAAAATAGTTTCAAGTGTTTTGTCCAAATACTCGTGGATTCTACTAATAAAAGAATGGATGACCTGACCAGAGAGTTCCAGGACCTGAAGAACAGTTTGCAGTTGAAACAAGAAAACGGCAAGATGACAGCAATCTGTAAGTCATTGAGAGAGGACACCAGTTCTGTGTGTGAATCCATGATAGCAATGACAGATAAATTAGATTATCTCGAGGGACAAACAAGGTGAAACAACATGGTTGTGGACGGAATTGCAGAATCTCCACATGAGACCTGAATGGAGTCTGATGAAAAAGTGAGTGAAATGATCTCTGAGAAATTGAAGATAGACCACAGGAAGATTGAGGTGGATTGGAAAACCCACCACCAGCCCAGGTAATAGGCCCAGGCTGATAGTGTTCAAGTTCATGAGGTTCAAAGACAAGGTAGCTGTGCTGGGAAGAGCCAAGAACTTGAGAGAAACGTGAATCTTCCTCAACAAGGAATATCCCGAAGCTGTGCGCCAGAAGAGGAAAGAACTGATCCCAGCCATGAAAGCTGCCAGAGCGCGTGGGGACGTTGCGAACACCCACTATGACAGACTCATTGTCCACCCTCCCTCCCAGAAGCCTGGAAGGAATGAGATAGCCAAGCCTATGGGTTCGTAGCCTTAACCCTGCAGCACACACACACACCAATTGATTAATGGACTGCTGAATGTATATATTTTTTTCTTGATTTGTCTGCTCTTTTCAATATTATGTCTATGTCTTTTAAGCTAACCAGGAAAGGGCTGAAAATAGCCCATGTTAATATATGCGGCCTTAGAAATAGATAATATTCATATATTAACCATTTCTGAGACTCACTTAGATAATTCATAAGATGATACATCAGTAGCAATACAAGGATATAACATTTATAGAAGAGACAGAAATGCTTATGGGGAGGTGTTGCTGTATATATTCAGAGCCATATCCCTGTAATGTTTATAGGGGAGGTGTTGCTGTATATATTCAGAGCCTTATCCCTGTAATGCTTAGAGAAGATCTTATGTCAAGTGTTATTGAAGTGTTGTGGTTGCAGGTTCACTCGGCACATCTAAAGCATTTTCTTTTGGGGTGTTACTATAGACCACCAAGTGCTAACAGTCAGTATCTAAGTAGTATGTGCGAAATGCTTGATAGTGTATGTGATGTAAACAGAGAGGTCTACTTTCTTGGTGACCTGAATATTGACTGGTTTTCATCAAGCTGTCCACTCAAGAGGAAGCTTCTCACTGTAACCACTGCCTGTAATCTGGTTCAGGTTATTAATCAACCTACCAGGGTGTTTACAAACACTACAGGAACAAGATCAACCACATGTATCGATCACATTTTTACTAATACTGTAGAACTTTGTTCTAAAGCTATATCTGACCCATTGGATGCAGTGATCACAATATAGTTGCTATATCCAGGAAAGCCAAAATTCCAACAGTTGGGCCTAAAATAGTGTATAAGAGATCATACAAAAGATTTTGCTGTGACTCTTATGTGGATGATGTTAGAAATATTAGTTGGTCTGATGTGATTAATGAGGAGTATCTAGACGCTGCACTTGATGAATTTATGAAATTGGTTCTTACAATTATTGATAAACATGCACCTGTTAAGAAACTGACTGTTAGAACTGTTAAGGCTCCATGGATTGATGAGGAATTGAAAAACTGTATGGTTGAAAGAGATGGGCCAAAAGGAGTGACTAATAAGTCTGGCTATACATCTGACTGGCTTACTTACAGCAAATTTAGAAATTATGTGACTAAACTCAACAAAAAGAAGAATACACTTTGTTATGAAGCCAAGATCAATGATATAAAAAACTTTGGAACACTTTAAATGAAATTATGCCCAGAAAGACAAATTCAACTCCATCTTTCATCAAATCAGATGGCTTATTCATCACAAAACCATTCGACGTTGCCAATTATTTTAATAATTATTTCATTGGCAAAGTGGGCAAAATTAGGCAGGAAATGCCCACAACAAACAGTGAGCAATTATATTAATGCATAAAAAAACAAAGAATGAAAGAAAAGCAGTGCAAGTTTGGAAAGATTATTGTTAACGATCAATAATGACAAACCTCCTGGCATTGACAACTTAGACGGAAAGCTACTGAGGATGGTGGCTGACTCTATAGGCACTCCTATCTGTCATATTTTTAATCTGTGCCTAGAGGAAATTCTTTGTCTTCAGACCTGGAGGGAAGCCAAAGTAATTCTGCTACCCAGGAGTGGTAAAGTGGCTTTTACTGGTTCTAACAGCAGACCTATAAGTTTGCTGCCAGCTCTTAGCAAACTGTTGGAAAATATGGTGTTTTACCAAATACAATGCTATTTCTCTGTAAACAAATTAACAACAGACTTTCAGCATGCTTATAGAGAAGGGCACTCAACACCTACTGCACTGACACAAATGACTGATGATTGGTTGAAATAAATAGCTAATAAGAAGATTGTGGGAGTTGTACTGTTAGATTTCAGTGCAGCCTTTGATATTATTGACCATAACCTGTTGTTGAAAAAACTTAAGTGCTATGGCTTTTCAACCTCAGCTCTGAATCCACGATATGGCAATCTATCTCATAGAACTCAAAGGGTTTTCTTTAATGGAAGTGTCTCTAATGGCAAACATGTAAAGTGTGGTGTACCGCAGGGCAGCTCTCTATGCCCTCTACTCTTTTCTATTTTTACCAATGACGTGCCACTGGCATTAAACAAAGCATGTGTGTCCGTGTATGCTGATGATTCAACCATATACGCATCACCAACCACAGCTAATGAAGTCACTGAAACCCTTAACAAATAGTTGCAGTCTGTTTTGGAATGGGTAGCTAATAATAAACTGGTCCTGAACATCTCTAAAACTAAGAGCATTGTATTTGGTACAAATCATTCCTTAAATGCTAGACCTCAGCTGAACCTGGTAATGAATGGTGTGGCTGTTGACCAAGTTGAGGAGACTAAATTACTTGGTGCTACCTTAGATTGTAAACTGTCATGGTCAAAACATATAGATTCAATGCTTGTAAAGATGGGGAGAGGTCTAGCCGTAATAAAGAGATGCTGTGCTTTTTTTGTGACACCACACTCCAAAAAGCAAGATCTGCGGGCTCTAGTTTTGTCTAATCTTGATTATTGCCCAGTCACGTGGTCCAGTGCAGCAAGTAAAGACCTAGTTAAGCTGCAGCTGGCCCAGAACAGAGCAGCATGTTTTGCTCTTAATTGTAATCAGAGGGCTAATATAAATACTATACATGCCAGTGTCTCTTGGCTAAGCGTTGAGGAGAGACTGACTGCATCACTTCTTCTTTTTATAAGAAACATTAATGTGTTGAAAATCCCAAATTGTTTGCATAGTCAATTTACACACAGCTCTGACAGACACTTATCCCACCAAACATGCCACCAGGGGTCTTTTCATAGTCCACAAATCCAGAAAAAATTCAAGAAATCGTACAATATTATATAGAGCCCTTATTGCATGGAACTTCCTTCCATCTCATATTGCTCAAATAAACAGCAAACCTGGTTTCAAAAAGCAGATAAAGCAACACCTCACAGCACAACGCCTCTCCCCATTTGACCTAGATAGTTTGTGTGTATGCATTGATATGTAGGCTACATGTGCCTTTTTTTTAAATGTATGTAGTTCTGTCCTTGTTGTTCTTGTCTAACGATGTTCTGTATTATGTCATTCTGTATTATGTTTCATGTTTTGTGTTGACCACAGGAAGAGTAGCTGCTGCTTTTGCAACAGCTAATGGGGACCCTAATAAAATACCAAATACCAAATATATTTATACCCACATAGCAGTCAGCACAAACTGATATCCATAGACATGACAAATTGAATAGGCATATCAACTGCATTTATAATGTATTAGCCTCGGGGGCCCAGGTTTCTCACATTCTGTTGTAAGGATGGCCCCGCGAGACTGATAATGCACAGGCCAGCACACAGACAACAACGTGCAGTGTGCTGATAATGCAACTTTTCCTGCTTTGGCCTTGTTCCACCACAATTTCATGCAGCAAAAGTGTCATGAAAAACAACCACCCTCAAATTATGTAAGAATAATATGCTTCACCCCTCCCCCCAAGTGCTTACTGTGTGGCTCACCTCAGTCGTGTTGTTTCTGTACTGTGTTGCTGAGGTGGTCACTCTTCTCTGCTTCTTTCCGTTAGCTGCCCAGAGAGGAGCATGATGAACGGCCATGTCCGAGCTAAGCTGTCAGTCAATCAATCACTCAGAGACTGGGACAAACAGAAAGGCCAACTAATCCCTGTATTAATCATTGCCTCAGAGTTTAGGGAAGGCAATGCCAATTCAATAGAGTAGCTCTAATATACTTAATGCATCATTTGGGGAGTGTTGTTGCTATCTAACGGTTATTAAAGTGCTGATGGTAGTGAACTAGCTACATAAATCAATGGCCTTGCTAACCTTTAATCCTGAGCAGATGGGGAACTCTGAATGAAGTCTCAGATCTTCTAAGGGTTCCATCTTTTTGCTTCTTCTGGTCTGCTTTTACACTGACAACTGTAGGGGTCTGTTGACATGGGACAAGATATTGTGTAAGGCCAACAAGTGCAGTTCAACAGAGATTAGGCATCAATTTGTAACATATTGAAATATTTGAGCGTGGATCCCATATTATTTTCATCTCACCTCCACATTAACTCTGTTGTTGCCCCTCAACCGGATGTTGTTCTTGAGCTCACTCTCCACGGGGTCCTGAGACGCAGATTGCTATCTAACCCTGTTTAAAAAGTGCTGATGGTAGTAAACAAGATAGATCAATGCTCTTGTTACCCTGCTAAACAGATTGTGATTCTCTTTTAATGTGGCCTCTTTAACTCCTACGTCAAATAAAAGGTGACCATTTTCCTTCCACAGCATACACAAGAAGCATAAAATGGAGGTGCACCAGAGGTAATGCATTAACTCTGAACAACCTAATGCCATTAATAGTCAGTTTTGCAACGCCAAGGTTTTCTTGAGGACATCACATCTAGCTAGATGTATACTGTAGGCCTATTATGGATTCTCAATGGGGAGGGGGGTTACAGGTACAATATTCATGTCAATTTAAACACTTAGTTTATACCACAAGTACCGTAGACTGCCCCCCAGAAAAAAACAGGGAGAAATGATCATATTAATCACACAGGGTTTTGTAATAATAAAATGTCAAGGAAAAGAAAGAGGTGGGCCAACATCCATAGCATATATAGAACACCTCCCATATCTATATATTTTGTATTTTTTTATTTCACCTTTATTTAACCAGGTAGGCTAGTTGAGAACAAGTTCTCATTTACAACTGTGACCTGGCCAAGATAAAAGCAAAGCAGTTCGACACATACAACAACACAGAGTTACACATGGAATAAGCAAACATACAATCAATAATACAGTATACAGCATGTGCAAATGAGGTAGGCTAAGGGAGGTAAGGCAATAAATAGGCCATGGTGGCGAAGTAATTACAACATATCAATTAAACACTGGAATGGTAGAATGTGCAAGTAGTGAGGGAGGTAAGAGTCTCCAGCTTCAGTGATTTTTGCAGTTCGTTCCAGTCATTGGCAGCAGAGAACTGGAAGGAGAGGCGGCCAAAGGAAGAATTGGCTTTGGGGGTGACCAATGAGATATACTTTCTGGAGCGCGTGCTACGGATGGGTGCGATAAGGCGGGGCTTTACCTAGCAGAGACTTGTAGATGACCTGGAGCCAGTGGGTTTGGCAACGAGTATGAAGCGAGGGCCAGCCAACGAGAGCGTACAGGTCGCAGTGGGGGGTAGTATATGGGGCTTTGGTGACAAAATGGATGGCACTGTGATAGACTGCATCCAATTTGTTGATTAGAGTGTTGGAGGCTATTTTGTAAATTATATCGCCGAAGTCGAGGATCGGTAGGATGGTCAGTTTTACGAGGGTATGTTTGGCAGCATGAGTGAAGGATGCTTTGTTGCAAAATAGGAAGCCGATTCTAAATTTAATTTTGGATTGAGATGTTTAATGTGAGTCTGGAAGGAGAGTTTACCGTCTAACCAGACACCTAGGTATTTGTAGTTGTCCACAGAACCGTCCAGAGTAGTGATGCTGGATGGGCGGGCAGGTGCGGGCAACGATCGGTTGAAGAGCATGCATTTACTTTTACTTGCATTTAAGAGCAGTTGGAGGCCACGGAAGGAGAGTTGTATGGCATTGAAGCTCGTCTGGAAGTTAGTTAACACAGTGTCGAAAGAAGGGCCAGAGGTATACAGAATGGTGTCGTCTGCGTAGAGGTGGATCAGAGAATCACCAGCAGCAAGAGTGACATCATTAATGTATACAGAGAAGAGAGTCGGACCGAGAATTGAACCCTATGGCACCCCCATAGAAACTACCAGAGGTCCGGACAACAGGCCCTTCGATTTGACACAATGAACTCTATCAGAGAAGTAGTTGGTGAACCAGGCAAGGCAATCATTTGAGAAACCAAGGCTGTTGAGTCTGCCAATAAGAATGTTGTGATTGACAGAGTCGAAAGACTTAGCCAGGTCGATGAATACGTCTGCACTGTAATGTCTTTTATTGATGGCGGTTATGATATCGTTTAGGACCTTGAGCGTGGCTGAGGTGCACCCATGACCAGCTCTGAAACCAGATTGCAAAGCTGAGAAGGTACGGTGGGATTCGAAATGGTCGGTAATCTGTTTGTTAACTTGGCTTTCGAAGACCTTAGAAAGGCAGGGTAGAATAGATATAGGTCTGTAGCAGTTTGGGTCTAGAGTGTCTCCCACTTTGAAGAGGGAGATGACCGCGGCAACTTTCCAATCTATGGGAATCTCAGACGATACGAAAGAGGTTGAACAGGCTAGTAATAGGGGTTGCAACAATTTCTGCCGATCATTTTAGAAAGAGAGTGTCCAGATTGTCTAGGGGTCTGATTTGTAGGGGTCCAGATTTTGCAGCTCTTTCAGAACATCAGCTATCTGGATTTGGGTGAAGGAGAAGTGGGGGGAAGCTTGGGCGAGTTGCTGTGGGGGGTGGAGGGCTGTTGATCGGGGTAGGGATAGCCATGTGGAAAGCATGGCCAGCCGTAGAAAAATGTTTATTGAAATTCTCAATTATAGTGGATTTATCGGTGGTGACAGTGTTTCCTAGACTCAGTGCAGTGGGCAGCTGAGAGGAGGTGCTGTCTCCATGGACTTTACAGTGTCCCATAACTTTTTTGAGTTTGTGCTACAGGATGCAAATTTCTGCTTGAAAAAGCTAGCCTTAGCATTCCTAACTGCCTGTGTATATTTGTTCCTAACTTCCCTGAAAAGTTGCATATCACGGGGGCTGTTTGATGCTAATGCAGAACGCCACAGGATGTTTTTGTGCTGGTCAAGGGCAGTCAGGTCTGGAGAGAACCAAGGGCTATATCTGTTCCTGGTTCTACATTTTTTTTTGAATGGGGCTTGCTTATTTAAGATGGTGAGGAAGGCACTTTTGACGAATAACCAGGCATCCACTACTGACAGAATGAGGTCATTATCATTCAAGGATACCAGGGCCAGGTCGATTAGAAAGGCCTGCTCGCTGAAGTGTTTTAGGGAGCGTTTGACAGTGATGAGGGGTGGTCGTTTGCCTGCAGACCCATTACGGATGCAAGCAATGAGGCAGTTATCGCTGAGATCTTGGTTGAAAACAGCAGAGGTGTATTTGGAGGGCAAGTTGGTTAGGAGGATATCTATGAGGGTGCCAGTGTTTACGGATTTGGGGTTGTACCTGGTGGGTTCATTGATAATTTGTGTGAGATTAAGGGCATCAAGCATAGATTGTAGGATAGCCGGGGTGTTAAGTATCTACTTCCCACCCCACCCCCTACATCCAAAGTTGCTTTTACATCCATCCTTCTGCTCAGGTGGATCCATTTTATATATATATATATATATATATATATATATATATATATATATATATATAGTATACAGATTAGATTTGATATATATATCATATATATATATACACAGTGTATATATATACCAATCAAAAGTTGTTCTTTATTTTTACTATTATCTACATTGTAGAATAACAGTGAAGATATCAAAACTATAAAATAACACACATGGAATCACGTAGTAACCAAAAAACTGTTATACAAATCTACGTAGCCACCCATCGCCTTGATGACAGCTTTGCACACTCTTTGCATTCTCTCAACCAGCTTCATGAGGTAGTCCCCTGGAATGCATTTCAATTAACAGGTGTGCCTTGTTAAAAGTTCATTTGTGGATTTTTTTCCCCTGCATTTGAGCCATCAGTTGTGACAAGATAGGGGTGGTATACAGAAGATAGCCCTATTTGGTAGTTCATATTATGGCAAGAACAGCTCAAATAGGCAAAGAGAAACAGCAGTCCTTTACTTTAAGACACTAGGAAGGTGTCAATGCGTAAAATGAAGAACTTTGAAAGTTTCTTCAAGTGCAGTGGCAAAAACCATCAATCGCTATGATGAAACTGGCTCTCATGAGGAACGTCACAGGAAAGGAGTTACCTCTGCTGCAAACAAAAAGTTAATTAGAGTTACCAGCCTCAGAAATCGGCATTTAACTGCACCTCAGATTGCAGCTCAAATAAATGCTTCATAGAGATCAAGTAACAGACACATCTCAACATCAACCGTTCAGAGGAGACTGTGTACATTTGTATTTTTTCAAGTTTATTTTACCATATAGGCCAGTTGAGAACAAGTTGTCATTTACAATTGCGACCGGGCCAAGATAAAGCAAAGCAGTGCAACAAAAACACATGGCCTTCATGGTCGAATTGCTGCGAAGAAACCACTACTAAAGGACACCAATAAGAAGAAGAGACTTGCCTGGGCCAAGAAACACGAGCAATGGACATTAGACCAGTAGAAATATGTCCTTTGAGATTTTTGGTTCCAACCGCCGTGTCTTTGTGAGATGCAGAGTAGGTGAACGGATGATCTCCGCATGTGTGGTTCCCACCGTGAAGCATGGAGGGGGTAGTGTGATGGTGCTTTGCTGGTGACTCTGTGATATATTTAGAATTCAAGGCACACTTAACCAGCATTGTTACCAGAGCATTCTGCAGAAATATGCCATCCCATCTGGTTTGCACTTAGTGGGACTATTATTTGCTTTTCAACAGGACAATGACCCAAAACACACCACATGGCTGTGTAAGGGCTATTTGACAAAGGATAGTGATGGAGTGCTGCATCAGATGACCTGGCCTCCACAATCACCTGACCTCAACCCAATTGAGATGTTTTGGGATGAGTTGGACCGCAGAGTGAAGGAAAAGAAGCCAACAAGCGCTCAACTATTGTAAAACTATTGTGTTTGTAAAATGTGTATAATATATATAAACTGAAGGTAGAATCCTAAGTGTTATTGTTTAGTAGTTTACTCCAATTGGGGTAGGGGTGGTAGGGTTTGCGGGGAATAATAAAGGTATATTCAACTAAAAAAAAGGTATATGTACAGTTGAAGTCAGAAGTTAACAATACACCTCAGTTTTCACAATTCCCTGTCCTAGGTCAGGTAGGATCACCACTTTATTTTAAGAATGTGAAATGTCAGAATAATAGTAGAGAGAATGATTTATTTCAGTTTTTATTTCTTTCATTACATTCCCAGTGGATCAGAAGTTTACATACACTCAATTAGTATTTGGTAGCATTGCCTTTAAATTGTTTAACTTGGGTCAAACGTTTCATGTAACCTTCAACAAGCTTCCCACAATATGTTGGGTGAATTATGGCCCATTCCTCCTGACAGAGATGGTGTAACTGAGTCAGGTTTGTAGGCCTCCTTGCTCGCACACACTTTTTCAGTTCTGCCCACAAATTTAAGATGGCTGTGTGGCATGTCCATGTTCAGGACCTCCCATGGATGGAGTTGAGGGCCTGGGATGCATCATGCTCAGTTCCCTAACTATAAGAGCACTTCCTGCCCCCCGTGCTTGACGGTTGGGATGGTGTTCTTCGGCCTGCTCCCCCTTTTCCCTCGAAACATAATGATGGTCATTATGGCCAAAAAGTTATATTTTTGTTTCATCGGACCAGAGGACATTTCTCCAAAAAGTACGATCTTTGTCCCCATGTGCAGTTGCAAACCATGGTCTGGCTTTTTTTATGGAGGTTTTGGAGCAGTGGCTTCTTCCTTGCTGAGCGGCCTTTCCGGTTATGTCGATATAGGACTAATTTTACTGTGGATATCGATACTTTTGTACCTGTTTCCTCCAGCATCTTCACAAGGTCCTTTGTTGTTGTTCTGGGATTGCACTTTTCACACCAAAATATGTTCATCTCTAGGAGACAGAACGTGTCTCCATCCTGAGCGGTAATGACAGCTGCGTGGTCCCATGGTGTTTAGACTTGCGTACTATTGTTTGTACAGATGAACGTGGTACCTTCAGGCATTTGGAAATTGCTCCCAAGGATGAAGCAGACTTGTGGAGGTCTACAATTGTTTTCTGAGGTCTTGGCTGATTTCTTTGGATTTTCCCATGATGTCAAGCAAGAGGCACTGAGTTTGAAGGTAGGCCTTGAAATACATCCACAGGTACACCTCCAATTGACTCAAATTATGTCAAATAGCATTTCAGAAGCTTAAGCCATGACATTTTCTGGAATTTTCCAAGCTCTTTAATGACACAGTCAACTTAGTGTATGTAAACGTCTGACCCACTGGAATTGTGATACAGTGAATTATAAGTGAAATCTATATATAAACAATCGTTGGAAACATTACGTGTGTCATGCACAAAGTAGATGTCCTAACCAACTTGCCAAAACTATAGTTTAACAAGAAAGTTGCAGAGTGGTTGAAAAACAAGTTTTAATGACTCCAACATAAGTGTAGGTAAACTTTGACTTCAACTGTATATATGGGTATGTTTGGGGTCTCTTAGAAATGTCCCTGTTTTTGAAAGAAAAGCACCTTTTTTGTCCATTATAATAACATTAAATTGATCGGATACACAGTGGAGACATTGTTAATGTTGTAAATGACTATTGTAGCTGGAAACGGCAGATTTTTTAATGGAATATCTACGAAGGCGTACAGATGCCCATTATCAGCAACCATCACTCCTGTGTTCCAATGGCAGGTTTGTTTGCTAATCCAAGTTTATAATTTTAAAAGGCTAATTGATCATTAGAAAACCCTTTTGCAATTATGTTAGCACAGCTGAAAACTGTTGTTCTGGTTAAAAAGCAATAACACTGACCTTTAGACAAGTTGAGTTTTAGGAGAATCAGCATTTGTGGGTTCGATTACAGGCTCAAAATGGCCAGAAACAAAGATATTTCTTCTGAAACTTGTCAGTCTATGCTTGTTCTGAGAGATGAAGGCTATTCAATGCGAGAAATTACCAAGAAACTTTAGATTTCATACAACGCTGTGTATTACTCCCTTCACAGAACAGCGCAAACTGACTCTAACCAGAATAGAAAGAGGAGTGGGAGGCCCCGGTGCACAACTGAGCAAGAGGACAAGTACATTAGAGTGTCTAGTTTGAGAAACGGACACCTCACAAGTCCTCAACTGGCAGCTTTATTAAATAGTACCCGCAAAACACCAGTCTCAACGTCAACAGTGAAGAGGTGACTCTGGGATGCTGGCCTTGAAGGAGTTTCCACATGTAGAAAATGGTAAAAATAGAGAAAAACCCTTGAATAAGTAGGTGTTCTAATACTTTTGATTGGTAGTGTATACTGAACAAAAATATAAACGCAACAGGTAAAGTGTTGGTCCCATGTTTCATGAGCTAAAAAAAAAAAAGAGATCCCAGAAAGGTTCCAAAAAGCTGACTTCGCTCAAATTTTGTGCACAAATTTGTTTACATCCCTGTTAATGGGTATTCCATCCTCCTGACAGGTGTGGCATATCAAGAAGCTGATTCAACAGGATGATCATTACACAAGTGCACCGTGTGCTGGGGACAATAAAAGGGCACTGTAATATGTGCAGTTTTGTCACAACACAATGCCACAGATGTCTCAAGTTGAGGGAGCGTGCAATTGGCATGGTGACTGCAGGAATGTCCACCAGAGCTGTCGCCAGAGAATTTAATGTTCACATCCGGCTTCACCTGCGGGGATCATCTGAGACCAGCCACCAGGACAGCTGATGAAACTGGAGTATTTCTGTCTGTAATAAAGCCCCTTTGTGGGGAACAAAACCAATTCTGTAATATTTTAATCATATTAATGAAATTGGAGTCAAGTCCCATATGTTCCCAAACCGACCAAAGATATTACCACTCTAGTCTATCAAAAGCTTTTCATGCGACGAGAGATTGGAGTTTTGGCTTCTGATGAAGCATATAAGATATGTAATAGACTGAGGTTATCTGAGGATAATAGCTTAACAAACCTGCTTTGGTACAAATGTACCAATTTGGGTAAGTAAGTTTCAAGGTGGGATGGCAGAATTTTGGAAAATGGTTTAATATCTGTGTATACCAAAGATAGAGGACGATAGTGAGAGCACTGGGTGGCATCCTTATGTTTAGTTTATAAAAGCTGAATTAGTGCTGCATTTACATCCAGTCCAAATGAACAGCTGTGTTCATCATTTCAGTTCAGTGGACCCAATTGGTTCCAAACTGTTTAAAATATACCTCAGAAGCCATTTGCCTTTATTCATGTTATACAATACCCTTTTGAGTTCATGGAGAGAGATTTGGGTACGCTGGCTTCCTCAGTTGAGAGAAGAAGAGTTCTTATATCTTTTCAAAAGGACTCAATCTGGCTTGGTGAGGATTTACAATCAGAGGTGTACAATTCATTTCTGGTTCCGGTGGCATGTATTGAAACTGGTGGCCTATTCGTGTCTTTTCTTTTGGAAATTACTATGAAGTAAATGACTTATTTCCTAAAACTTGTCAATACTAAACATCATATTAAGGTGTAGGACATTAATTTCGTGACAAGCAATAACTAGCAGGTCTATTTAGGCTCCAGCAGGTAGAATTTGTCTGTCCACAATTCAACTGTGGGAACTTGGCGACTCTCAATAGTTGATAGTTGGTAAGGAGATTGATTATCTCTGCCCTCAATTTACAATTAAAACCGGTAAATTAATTATTGGTTGATCCCTATTCAACCAAAGTGGAAAGTCTGGAGGAGAGAGCCAATCCAACAGAGGTGCGACTCCATGACCTGGAAACAGCACAAGCTAAGTTGGAAAGGATAATCAAACTCCTAAAAAACAGAATCGCTCTAAAATAATTCCTGTAAATTCAATGTGCGGGTCACAGAACTTGAAATTGGTGTGGAAGCAGGCAACTCAACTTCCTTCATGAGCAATCTTTTCTATGAACTGTTCGGCTGGAGTAGCTGGTTCCCATGCCACTGATTAACATTGCGCACCGCGCCGGTCAAATCTGCAATGGCTCTGGTTGTATGATTGTATGGATCCAGAGCTTTGAAGTCAAGAGACAAATTGTTTGCCTTGCAGCGGAATCTGGAGGTCTGACCTACAAAATATGCAGGGAAGAGGAGCCGCATATACCCAGACCTGAGTGCCAAAACAGAAGGTGACCTACAACATGGTGAGATCCCAACTATGCAAGCTAAACCTGAGCTGTGGCTTCATCCACCCATCAAAGCTCACCTTAACCTTCCAGAACACAACAAATGTTTTCCACTGCTAAGGAGGCTCAAGACTTCGAGAAGCACATCAAACCCAACATGCAAGGGGACAAGCCGACAAAAAACAACAGCCAAGTATTGCAGAGAACAAAAAGCATGTAATCATTGGAAACATGTTTTCAATGACAACAGCAATGACAGACACAAACACTGGCCAATGTCCCATTAATTGCCCACCGGAGGCTGAACCACTGTGAGTGGGACCTGTCAGGGGCCCACCACAGAGAGGGGGCGAGGGGTGAGAGATGAAATGTATCACTCTCCTTAGATGACAGCCACACCTGGGTGCCACTGAGAATAAATGACCGTGACATACACTTGGCCCCAGTCGAGCAGGATTAAACCACGCCTACTCTATCCCCCAATGTGTCCCATGTGTACTGCTCTCTGATCACGGGCTGCATCGCCAATGTACATTGACAAAAACGTATGGCATTTGTCATGTTCCCTGTAGTGTGTACACTTTTTTGTCAATATAAAAATAATTTCTTCTAAAAAGCACAATTCAGTTTTTTTTCTCTCAAACATAATGGAAAATGAGAAACAAAATGACAGTATTCACATACGTACATAGGTTGTTAGAAAACCAAAACACTGATTTCCAAAAGAGGGTAATTTTTTTAAAGTATATATGTCTATACAGTGGGGCAAAAAAGCATTTAGTCAGCCACCAATTGTGCAAGTTCTCCCACTTAAAAAGATGAGAGGCCTGTAATCTTCATCATAGGTACACTTCAACTATGACAGACAAAATGAGAAAAAAAATCCAGAAGATCACATTGTAGGATTTTTAATGAATTTATTTGCAAATTATGGTGGAAAATAAGTATTTGGTCACCTACAAACAAGCAAGATTTCTGGCTCTCACAGACCTGTAACTTCTTCTTTAAGAGGCCCCTCTGTCCTCCACTCGTTACCTGTATTAATGGCACCTGTTTGAACTTGTTATCAGTATAAAAGGCACCTGTCCACAACCTCAAATAGTCACACTCCAAACTCCACTATGGCCAAGACTAAAGAGCTGTCAAAGGACACCAGAAACAAAATTGTAGACCAGCACCAGGCTGGGAAGACTGAATCTGCAATATGTAAGCAGCTTGGTTTGAAGAAATCAACTGTGCGAGCAATTATTAGGAAATGGAAGACATACAAGACCACTGATAATCTCCCTCGATCTGGGGCTCCACGCAAGATCTCACCCCGCGGGGTCAAAATGATCACAAGAACGGTGAGCAAAAATCCCAGAACCATACAGGGGGACCTAGTGAATGACCTGCAGAGAGCTGGGACCAAAGTAACAAAGCCTACCATCAGTTACACACTACGCCGCCAGGGACTCAAATCCTGCAGTGCCAGACGAGTCCCCCTGCTTAAGCCAGTACATGTCCAGGCCTGTCTGAAGTTTGCTAGAGAGCATTTGGATGATCCAGAAGAAGATTGGGAGAATGTCATATGGTCAGATGAAACCAAAATATAACTTTTTGGTAAAAACTCAACTCGTCGTGTTTGGAGGACAAAGAATGCTGAGTTGCACCCAAAGAACACAATACCTACTGTGAAGCATGGGGGTTGAAACATCATGCTTTGGGGCTGTTTTTCTGCAAAAGGACCAGGACGACTGATCCGTGTAAAGGAAAGAATGAATGGGGCCATGTATTGTGAGATTTTGAGTGAAAACCTCCTTCCATCAGCAAGGGCATTGAAGATGAAACGTGGCTGGGTCTTTCACCATGACAATGATACCAAACACACCGCCCGGGCAACGAAGGAGTAGCTTCTTAAGAAGCATTTCAAGGTCCTGGAGTGGCCTAACCAGTCTCCAGATCTCAACCCCATAGAAAATCTTTGGAGGGAGTTGAAAGTCCGTGTTGCCCAGCAACAGCCCCAAAACATCACTGCTCTAGAGGAGATCTGTATGAAGGAATGGGCCAAAATACCAGCAACAGTGTGTGAAAACCTTGTGAAGACTTACAGGAAACGTTTGACCTCTGTCATTGCCAACAAAGGGTATATAACAAAGTATTGAGATAAACTTTTGTTATTGACCAAATGCTTATTTTCCACCATAACGTGCAAATAAATTCATTAAAAATCCTACAATGTGATTTACTGGATTTTTTATTTGTTTTTTATCTGTCATAGTTGAAGTGTACCTATGATGAAAATTACAGGCCTCTCTCATCTTTTTAAGTGGGAGAACTTGCACAATTGGTGGCTGACTAAATACTTTTTTGCCCCACTGTATGTATGTATGTATGTATATATATATATATATATATATATGAGAGAGTAAGAAATAAACTCTCAGACACTTTGGACCAAGTTTGTAATCATTTCCTTGCTGTTCTCGACCATAGCTGCCTCTTGATAATGAGACGGTTGCTTTCTCTCATCTTGATCAAGACCAAGGATCTGCAACATAAGAACAAGACAACCCAATGTTAGCTCACACCAGTGGTTTGTTAATACCACCTAAATAGATAAAGATTTGACACAATCCATGTCCAATTCATCTTTTTAATATTTTCACATTAAAAGAGCAAACTATCCAAGTCCTATCTAGTCTCGCGAGGCCATCCTTCCAAATCTTGTCTTGTTGACACGAATATTAGAAGTATGGAAAACGTGTATTTTGCATTTGAATGGAAACCCTGGCTGTTAATGCTCGCATTTGATTCGCTATTACATTTCCCCTCGGGAGAGGCATTTCCTTGTTTTTCCTACCATGTCGGGCAGAGTTTTAGAAGCCGATGCAGTGTTACTTATTTGTATCTTATGCTAGCTAGCTGTTTGCAAGTGGGGAATATTTTCCGTTTGGTGCTCTACCTACATGAAATATTTATTAAGCGGCTACATGTCACTAGTTCCCATCTACACTCCACCATATTCTAGTCCCTTTTATCGTCGTCTGAGGAGAACTTTCCCAGGCTTTCAAACAGACCGTGAAAAGCCTGGGCTTCGGAGGCCAAGTCCCACTCAGTTGTCACTCACCAGATGAGACGGGATGTTCAAAGGGGAGGAGATGTCGGTCTTGTACAGTTTCCTCTTGGTCCTCTTCGGTTTCACTGCTGTGTCTTTCTCTCGCTCTGTAGGTCTTCCACTTACAATCCCCATAATTGTCTTCGCTATGGAGAGATAGACCGTTATAAAATAGAATAACATTTTGGCAGAATGTCTGATGTGTGTGCAGTACAACAGTGAAGGAGAACAGCCAAGTCTTGCTAACCTTTGCTTCCGAGCAGACTTGGGGAACTCTGGATGAAGTCTCCAATCTTCTGGAGGTTTCCATCCTTTTTGCATTTCAGACTTGCTGGGGTCTGTTGCTTCTTCTGGTCTGCTTTTACACAGAGCACGGTCGGCGACTGTTGACATGACGTACACACAGGTTAACCTTTACTAGTGGCTTTCAAATGAGTTATGACAAAGATCAAAGTTGTAACATATTTAAATGTTTGTCTAGATTCTCTTCTTACCTGCATGTTCACTCTGTTGTCCCTCCTCAACTTTATATTCTTTTTGTTTTCACTTTCCACAGGGTCCTGAGGCACAGAGAGACCATTTTAGAATTTGTGAGAGGACACACACACACACATTGTTGTATTACAATGAAGGGCTCAATTCGTCAGGCAATCAAGTCAGAATGATGCAGTCCTTTGATGAATGTATAGCATAATTGAGATCTTAATTTCAAAGGGATCTGGTTAAATCTGTGTTATGGGCAATTCCATTGTTTGACATACTTTTGACCCACACTTGGGCTCCCAAGTGGCGCAGTGGTCTAAGACACTGCATCTCAGTGCTAGAGGCCTCACTACAGACAACCTGGTTTGAATCCAGGCTGTATCACAACCGGCCGTGATTGGGATTCCCATAGGGCGGCGCATAATTGGCCCAGCGTCGTTCGAGTTTGGCCGGTGTAGGCCGTCATTGTAAATAAGAATTAGTTCTTAACTGACTTGCCTAGTTAAAGAAAGGTAAAACATTATTTTTTTTTTTACATTTTAAAGTGAAAAGTCTCAGCATCATTCAGTTACCGTGGAATTGCGCTTATACTTTTTTCCAAAATAACTTAAAAAGGAGGAATTGCAACCAGGACCTTGAAATACTATCCAATCTGTCACGAGACTGGAATGTGAAGGGATTGCGCCTGTAGTTTTCCAGGTTCTCACAACTGTTTATAAACCCATTATCTGTTGGCATTACTCTTGCTTCTTTGGCACAACTCAATCCTGCTGAACAGAGAAGGGTGCTTTTAGGTAGTTTCTCAGTTTAGTGAGAGTGGAGACATTGACCAGGTTTACATGCACACCAATATCCCATTATTATTCAGGATACGCATATAAACATCATATCCTGTTTGAAATAACCCAAATAAGCTTGTATCCTGGTTTTGAGAAACCCCAATAAGATGCTTGGGAAATGCTGATCTTCGACGGGATACTGTGGCATGTGAACATCTTATCCAGTTCGCTTAGTACCAACTTTTGATGTTCAGATAGAAAGAGTAATAGTTGGAATAGTAACTTATGTGGAACGGACTGTATGCCTCTGATAATATTAACTCCTGCAGAATGAAGTGCTTCTTGCAGTAAAATTAGAGACCAAATGTTAATTTGAGAAATACCTCATTTGAGAAATACCGTGAGAAAATGCTAATGCACGCTTAGGGACTGTATTGTAAAGGCCAAAAAAATGTTACCGTCATAAAAGCTGACTTAAAAAATAAAATAAAAAACTTTCAACCACAGAGTCGAAGACGAACTGAAATACTACCAGAAACATCCCAAATAGTTCACAGCTTTTCATTTCCTTAAAACAAACTGATGTCATTTCAACATTTTTGCACGGAAACTCCCCGGTACCTAAACGTTTTCGCTCTGCGAGAGAAACAGAAATGAAAGACAACTTTACCGATGTCAACTAGATTGTTGATGCATTCATTCTATTGATTTATGACATCATTCTGGTGAGCAAGGCTTTATTTTGTATTCTAGATCATCAAGTAATGACAAGGGAAACTGCAGGTTTCTAACTATAGACTACATGGAACTCTTCCACATCAAGTACCTCAAGCTAGCAGTAAAATCAGATTTATAAACACTGATAAAACACCTCATGGCACAACGCGGACTGTAAAACCACAAACACATTGTAATACTGTACATTTTATATTGTACATTTGTAGTGACAGCGTAGTGATGTAATAACTTCTTGTATGATGCATTGTTTTGTTTATGATGTAGGCCAGGGGTGTCAAACTAATAGGCCCGCATTCGTTCTTCAACAAGGTCCGGAGGGGCGCACGGAAAATTGGTTATATTTCCTATACATCAAAACGTATGTTTTTGTTGTTGTAGCTTTCGTTTCAGTGATTATTAGCGAGCTGGACAAAAAAAAACTGTACGAATGCAGGTCCATTATCCTTCCTACACAGTTTCAGTTTGGTTCTTGTCATTTTTTTCTCAAACTACCCACGGGCCAGATTGGACCCCCGCACGGGCCAGATCTTGCCATACGTTCAACACCCCTGATGTAGGTGGTTAAGTTGTTGTTGTTATAAACCTGTTTGGACACCAGGAAGAGTATATGCTGTAAGAGTAGGTGCACGTTAACACCTTATCCTGAATAAGACCTTAACCGGGAAATGAGCAACTATCTGGAATACTGTGTGAATGTAAACGTGGTCACTGTCGTGTTTGTTGTGCATCTGCTGCTTGCTCTCTGGAAGGGCTGGATTCTGGGTAATACCCAGCAGTCTGTTGAGATGTTCTCATCCTCTCACATGCATGCACAAGCACAAACAAAATAAAAAATGCAGGTCAACCCCAGGCTTTCCATGTCTAACATTTTGAGGAAGTGTAATGAGATTCAAGAGATATGCAAATGTTATGGTTTTCAGTCAAATTAACTTGAGATCTACTGGACCTTATTTTCAGATATTCTATCTGTTATCAAACACACACTTTGATCTGTACCTTCTCCATCTCGTTGCTTTTTCTCTTCCTGGCTGAGCGGGTGATTTTGTCCTCTCCCTGCCTCCGGATGTTCAGCTTGTTGGGTTGCAGAGTGGTGAATTGGATCTCCAGCTCTGGTTTGGGGAAGCGATGCTCTCGGCTGCCGTCTGTGGACACCTCCGAGAAGTCCAGTTCCTGCCCAGACAGACAGGCCAACATTATACACACAGACCACAAAATATAAAATAGGAATGTTCTTTTTACACCCATATTGGGATGAGTCCAGGGGCTAAAATGAACACCTGCCAAATGCTGGGAGATTTTTGAATTATCAGGTAAGATGTCTACTTCACCAGCCATGTTGGTGGGTGGTCAGGGCTCCACATTGTGAGCATTTCACTCATATTTGTGAATAAAAAGTCAAGTATGATCACATTTATAGCAAAATAAATGCTGCAGTAGCTGTTTTCAAAGTCTTTCTGCGCTGCAACACTGCCTGGCTGGGGGCTGTGCTTACGCACGTGAAGCGCTGAGACTAGGACTAAAGGAACAATTCATCAAAAGGGCCACCTGGACTATTTACATTGACATATCCCCCCCAGTGTTTTTACACTGCTGCTACTCGTCGTTTATTAACTATTCATAGTCACTTTATAAATTACCTCGCACATTGACTCGGTACCCCCTGTATATAGCCTCGTTATTGTTATGTAAATATCGTGTTACTTTCAGATTACATTTTTTTTCAGTCGGCATTTCACAGTAAGGTAAAAAAAAGAAGAAGAAAATCTACCTGCCAAAGTGGCTGGTGGACCAAAAAGTTACATTTAGGCCCTGGATGAGTCTATCCCTGATGTTGTGGCTGAAAAATGACAAGGAAACAGTCAACCACTCAGAATGGGAAGCAGCCCAATGATCCTCTGATCTATACTGACCTCTTGTGTTTGGAAGTTGGCGTGCTCGTTGAGCTCCCTGAGTTCTCTCTCTCGGTCTGCTTTCCTCTCCTGGAGTTTCTGCATCTCTAATTTGAGGGCCTCCACCAGAGAGCCACTCTCCTCCCTGCTCTCTTCTTTCCCAGAGGGCTGCTTTGGCAAGGTCTCCTGAAAACAGAACTATTAGAGGCCGACAGTCCTTATGGTGAGACATACTGTCAATTGCACCTGTCTGAAATTGCACCAGCTTTCCCTGCAACTACATATCATTTCATTGGAATAATGTGATAAGACATAGGCTGGTAATATTCTGCTGAAGAGGTCTCTACACTACATCAGATGGATCGAAGATCATGCGACTAGGGCCTCCCGAGTGGTGCAGCGGTCTAAGGCATCGCAGTGCTAGCTGTGTCACTACAGATCCTGGCTCGATACCAGGCTGTGTCGCAGGGAGCCGGGAGACCCACCGGGAGACCCATGAGGCGACGTACAATTGGCCCAGAGTCGCCCGGGTTAGGGGAGGGTTTGGCCGGCAAGCATGTCCTTGTCCCATCGCACTCTAGCGAACTCCGTGGCAGGCCGGGCGAATGCACGCTGACACGGTCGCCAAGTGTACGGTGTTTCCTCCGACACATTGGTGCGGCTGGCCACCGGGCTAAACGTGCGTTGTGTCAAGAAGCAGTGCGGCTTGGTTGGGTTGTGTTTCGGAGGACGCACGGCTCTCGACCTTCGCCTCTCTCAAGTCCGTACCGTACACGAGTTGCAGCGATGGGACAAGACTAACCACCAATTGGATAACACCAAATTGAGGATTAAAAAAACTACAAAAAAGCAACTTGAATATAAGTGATGAGGTAAAAGGTTTCCAATGAAAACTAGACTGTCACAGAGACTCCAAAATGCTATTTCTGTGACCTTATTCTGTACTCATTTCATCAAAGGAAGTTCCCGCTGCACATTCACTGCCTACGCAGTCAAACTGTTAAGTACTGCGTTTGACCCAGAGACGCCATTACAAGCCCAGCAGTTCGAATGCGTTCATTATTCAGAGTCAGAATGATCCCATTTACCTCTTCAGTCTGCAGCTGACTACAGCGGAGCTCTTCTGAACACCCTCTCAAGAACTCCAGGGCCAGGCACGGACTCTTCTCCTCCTCTGGCCCATTGGCTACCTTCATCAGAATGGCCTTCTCTTCAAGCCACCTCTCCGACTCATACTGTTCATTAGACAGCTAGGAGGATATCAAAAGGAATGGTTACTTTCCTCACCACGTGTGCGTACACCGTCCCATCTCAGACAGAAACGTAAATGGCTCGAGTTTCAGGAGGGACGTCGAGTAGTGATCTTACCCTCAAGCTCTCTTCGGTCCGTTGACATTCCCACTTCACGTTCTCGCACTGGCCGGGACAGTCGTTGAGGACATGGGAGGACTTGGCACCGTTTGTGTTTTTCTGTAGGCAGCCACCCTTCAAACTTGTCAGCTCTTAAATCCAAAATTTAGACATTCCAGACAAATCCACTTAATGTTTTTGAATGAAGATACATGTTGAAATCAATGGGGGAGGGGGTGGGGGGGAATTCTACAAAAGTGTATGACCACTCACCTTCACTTAAAGCCTCAATCTCTTTCATCTTGGCTTCCAGAATCTGCTCTTGTTCGGTCTGTGTCCTCTCCTGCTCTGTCAGTGCAAGACGCATGTCTTCAATCACCTTTTCCTTGGACTTTCCATGACTCTCCACCTCCTCCAGTTTCCGTTGAGCCTCTTCTAGTCTCTCTTGCAGAGCTCTGCACTGGGCCTTCATCTCAGCCAGCTGCTTCTCCAACTCTACAACCCTCCCCGAGCTGCCTCCAGAGGCCTGCACCTGCACCTCCAGGTCCACGATCTGCTCCTTCTGGTAGCCTGACACCTTTTTGAGGTCGGCGTAACTCTTCATAATTTCATTTGAAGCCCCGTTCTCTAATTCGTAGCCCTGTAGGTTGAATTGGGCCTCCGACCACTGTGTCTCCAGCTGGTTGCAGAGTTCCTCCTGTCCAGAGAGCTGCTCTCTGACCTGGTTGAGCTCCTGCTCCAGGTCAGCTATCCGCTGGCTCTTCTGAACCGACTTCTCCACCAAGATCTCACACTGCCTCTTCATGGCATCTATGGTGTCATGGAACTTGGAGTTGTTCCTCTGTGCAGAAGAGACCTTCAGTTCCTCCGCATCCTTCCGGAGTCGTTCTGTTTCCAAAGTCAAAGATTCAATGGTTTGGTATTTTTGGTTGGATTTGTCTTTAAGACCCTTCGAGAGTGCTCTGGCTGCTTCTAGCTCCTCTGGAAGCTTGGCGGACCTCTCAGTCTGTTCGGTAAGTTCTGTTTGGAGAGTTTTCACCGAAGACTCCACTTTCAATGATGTCTGCTGGAGCTGGAAAATGCCGTTGACCAGAGCTTTGTTGTCTTTGGAGAGCCTGGCTGTCTCTTTTTTTTTTTTTGGAGGCCAAAACAGCTTCACAACAACCATTCTGCTCCTCCAGATCATCGCTGAGCTTCTGGACAGTCTGTTCGAATGAAACCCTCTCACGTTTGAGCTCTTCAGCGACTTCGTTCTTTATCTCTCCTTTGACAGTCTCCAACTTCTGAACCGTCGCCTCGTTTTCTTCTTTTAACTGTGAAATGGTCATGTCTTTTTGGCGACATACCACCTGGAGTTTCTCCAACTCGTCTGCCAGAATGAGACGCTCGACCTCAAGACACCCTGGAGAGAGTAAAGGAGAAGGTCAGACAGATACAGAACCCTATAAGTAAATGGAAACATAAGGACTATTAGCCTGATACAAGATGAAACCCTTTTGGGGTGGGGGGGGGGATACGACGACGACGACTACCTTTCTTCAGGGCAGGCTGATCATCAAGGTCTTCCAGGACATCTGCATGGCGTTTTCTGCCCTCCTCAGAACTGGGACTGCCCCGGTTCATACATTTACAATTCTGTTTCAAGCTCAGGATCTCCTCCTTGATGGAGTCAACCAAGGCCCTCTGTTGACAAAAACAGTGAAAGGGAATGCATATTATCATATACAGAGGTTCTGTGATGGATCATACTACATACACTTCAACTGATAACAATGCAACCCCACATATGCCATTAATGCAGGTGCAAGTATGAAATAATTTACTTACATCCCTAGTTGAAGCCTCACTATTCTGGTCCATTGCTTCCTGCAGCTTGGTTATCACATTGTCTTTCTCATGGCAGGTTTCCATTAAGGCCTCAAAATTCTGCGTCTGAGATTCCAAATTCTGCATGCAATCAAAATATGGAAAACCATCAAGTCTAACCCAACCTTTCATTCAGTGCTCATATGCAACAAAAGACATCAGGCATCAATATCAAGCCAGGCTTACCTCCTTTGCTTCCTCTAGCTGTCCGCACAATGTTTTCATTTCAATGCTCATTTCGGCCATTTCTGTAAACAGAAGGGAAACACACTTGAGCTAAATACAGAATATTTATCATGATCAAATCCCAGTAAGTGAGACACATTATACATACCATTGGTTTTGAGTTTGAGTTGCTGTTGGGTCTTGAGGAGCTCCTCTGATAAGTCGTCCACTTGCTTCATCAGGCTGGCCACAGTGCCAGGTGACTCAGGAAGGTCCACCAGGCAGGTCTGTGCAGCCTCCGCATCCCTCCTGATTCTAGCCAGGTCGTCTCGCATAGTGTCAACGATCCCCTCCAAGAGCCCTACCTTATCCTCCTGTGATGGAAAACAAAGATATCAGAAATAATTAATCATGCTATTCAAACAAGAACAGGTAAGGATGATAGTGGTGAAGTTGTATTTTCTGCCAGATCTGATATTATGACCTGTGATCTGAATGAGACTTACCCTTGTTGTTTCCTTGTCACAAGAGACACTTGCACACTCGCTGACACTCTTGCCGACTAAATTTTTCAGGATTTCCAACCTCTTGTCCACTCGGTCCTCTGTGATCTCCCTCTCTTTCGCAAGACGCTCGCTGCAAGACAAAAACATTGTTCAGTCAATGCATCTACAGACAACAGCTAAGATTGACAACTCTTTTAAAGAGAGGGAAATGCATTGACTACTTACTTGTAATCACTTTCCATTTTGGAGAATAGCTCCATGAACTCGATGGTGACCTCTTCACGGATGTGAGACTCCAAAGCCAATTTCTCAGCTTCCTCCTTCAGAAGCTTCTGCTTTAGTTCCTCCACCAGAGCAATTAAAATACACAACAAAATCAATATTTAACAGTCAGTGAAAATTAATTAGTATCACAACATATTGAATATGGACAAAACATTGCTGAAGTCTTCAAGTGCCATCTTGTCCTCTTCTCTCACCTCAAGAATGGTTTCCTCTGCCATTCCCTCATCACAACTTTCCTCTTCATCATCCTCATCTTCCTGCAAATCCTCCAGAGTGGTTTCCCAAGCCACCATGGAGCTCTTCCTCCTACTCCATAGGTCTTTGCAGTCAGCATTGTTGATGATGAGGGACACCTCTCTGGCAGATATATTTGGGGCAAGGACTGGTTTGATATTGAGGACCACCACCTGAGAGACCATAAAGAAATAAGATAAATGAGCATTTTTCCCCACCTATATTACCAACCACAAGCTTACGCTTCCTTATAAAGCTCCACCGACTGACCTTTTGGGCGACAGCGGAGAACTTGAGGACGTTGAGCGTCTCGTCGTACATGGAGGCGCATTGGTTGATGTTGATGATCATGCAGGCTTTCCCTCTACCAGAGAAAAAGCCCTGGAGGTAGTGTGTGAGCTTGCTCTCTCTGAAGGGCACATGTTGTCGGAACCTGGAAGATATGTACATAAAAGGAGCATTATATTGGTTTATTAGAAACAAACACGCAGTCAGTGTGTGTAAAAGCATTCATCTCTATACAGGTCAAATACTCACTTGGCTTGCTGGTTGAGCCTCAGAGTGTTGATGCATTTGCCCAGAATCAGCAATGAGGTGTTGATGTTGCCAGCCTCTTTTAGCTGCACTCCTTTATTCTGAGTCCTTCCACATCTCTCCGATCCAGCCAGATCACACAACGACAACCTTAGACATAACACACAACCATGAATAAAAACAGGACAACCTGGAGAAGAGCAAGGGGGGAAAAAAACACTGAATAACTTGGTCACGTACTCGCTAATTGTGTGGACTCTGGGTACACCAACATCTTCAATACGCAAGATCCGAATGGAGAATATGCTATGGCTTCTGCTGGAGACGTTGTTGAGCTTCGTGCAGGAGAAACTCTGGTTCTTCTTTCCGATCTTCATGATTTTGTACGCCTCCTCGAAATTGCTTACTTGAACCCACTTTAGAGCTACAAGAGAAACCATGTGTATGTTCCGTATGAACTGAAATCTAATAGTATCTAGACTAATACCTCGCATATTCAATCAAAGGGATATTACCTTTCACAAAGGTGTTGCCATTGATGTCCTGGGACAGCCGATGGACGGTTCTCCTATGTGAGCCATTAGGAATGGGCTCCAGTAGGTCGTGGATATTCTCATTGTAGATTTCACAGAAGGACACCCACACAGAGTATTTAGTGTGAGAGTCCACATCCAGGCAGAACCTGTCTCCTTCCCCCCGATCACTGACATCGCTTAAGGAAGAACCTGTCAATCAGACAACAAATCTTACATTGATATAACAACAGTGTCAATTAAAGTGTTTATTTGGTGTCAAAATGAGTATCAAGAAATTCTCAAAATACATAGCTGCTGTACTTAAAATATTCAAAGCCTGAAAAAAAGTTTCTTACCCTCCAGTATTGTTGACCTGCAAGCGGAGCTCATCGTACTTTTCAGAAAACCACACTGAAGAAAAGAAAGATGGAAAGAAAGTAGTCAGACTCATGTACATTCAGAGAGAAAGCAAAGTGGGCATTGTGCATGAGGTTTTACTGGTAAACCTCACCTCCTTTGACAGTCTCAAGAGGTTTAGCTTATTTGTAGTCTCTTCATCTTGCTGGAACTTTGTGAGCCTGGTGAAGTCTCTGCATCGATGTGGTTTGACATCGTTCCGCGTGTAGACTCTGCCCTCAATGCTGTTGAAGATCACGTTCAACGACCTTGGCAAAATTCCACCATCACTCTCAGGGCCTAGATGTAAAAATAGATTAAGAGTTAAAAAGGCACAATGCCAAAAGTGTTTAACATGAAGCTGTATCTGTCACACAATTGTTTTATTGTGGTGAGCGGCGGGTATAAAACAGAGGTCAAAGTGCACATTGGAAACATGCAAAAAAAAAATAATGTTTTATAATAATAATGTTTCAATAGATTCTGACCGAGTAATGTGAATGTCTTCCCAGCGTTGGTGACTCCATATGTGAAGACAACAGAATTCCCTCCTTCTAGAACATCCCTTACCAGACGTTTCACTGTGCCATCAAACATCTGCCTCTGTGTAGTGTCAGGGCCATACACCTGGCACGGATGGGGGGGGTTAAGAAAAATGTCCACACTAATTTCTTAGAAAAAGTACATCTTTACAAATAGCTACTAATCAAACAGCCAGCGAAGGCCTTACCTGGGTGAACTGAAATCGTTGGGCTGTCTGAGAGACTGGTTTGTCACCATCTGAGTGACTGGTTTGTCGTCTGGTTGATAAAGAGGTCCTAGGTGCCCTGAGTAAAACGGTGTCTGGTGGCTCCATGGAGACACATTCCTAGATTCAAACGGAGGAAAAGGAGTATGTACCACAGCATTCGGATCAATCATAATGCTCCTTAGTATACTGAATGTGTGTCATGGGAAAATACCTGAGATTCACCACTTTCATTCTCTTCTGCGGTAAAGGGACGTATCCTGAGGTAGGCCCGCAGATGCTCTTTCTCAAATAATACAGAATCCTGTACGCAGATAAGTAGACAGCATTTTATTGGGATTTAGTTAAAAGATGAAGCTATGAAACAAATTCCTACATCTAGCTATATAGCATAACAAGTTAACTCGTCACATCAAGAAACAAACCTGTGGCATAGCAGATGGAATTGCACAACAATCAGCAAACAAATTCTCTCTCAAATCCTCAACCACAATCGGTCCCACTTTCTCTGGTTTCTTGTCCAAACACGTATCCATCACTCTAAAAGACAGACATTTCACATTGTTTATGATGTCCTTTACTCTTTTGATACAAGCATTTCGCTACACCCGCAATAACATATGCTTAACGTGTATGTGACAAATACAATTTGAATAAGCTAGCTAAAGGCTAGCCGTTAGCTACTGGAAAGACGACATAACGCGTTGGCTTAGAGAGTCCAAAGGTTATGCACCTATCTTTTGTAGCTATATTTATAAAAACGTTGAAATACTATAATAACTGACATACTGTGTATTTTTATTCACACAAACATTGATCTGCAGTCCTCTCGATCTGGTTCCAAACAACCTGGCCGGTATAATTTTCAAACTGGACCAATCAGACAGCATGCTGCAAGCAACAACCGGATGCGGAAATATAAAAAACGACATATCCCATAAGGCATTTCAATTAACTCACTGTCGACATGTAAGTTTAAAATGATACACATGGAAACATGGCTGTGTTTATGGATTCGAATATTAGCTACACAACCGATAAAAAACGACTTCAGAATGTTATTGCAACAGCAGCGCACCGTAACTATGTTTGATCCTTTTTACATTTGCATAACTGTTTAACTAGCACAAACCTTTATTCATAAAGAAGACCATGGCTGCCTGGATAACGTTATGTTAGCTAGCAGCTCACCGTAACTAGCTATGTTTTTATCTTCTCATTTGCAAAACTGTTAAGCTAACACTAACTTCAGATTCGTCTTTGCTAACGTCTACGCGCTAGTTCATCGCTTGAGGCAACCCTCAATATGTCGTCGTACGATGGACCAGAACTAGCTGAAATATGTCTTGATTGATTTGCTAATCAAGTACTGTAACGTTTTCATGTTTCAGTTGGATACTGCACAGTTGCCATCAATTATGTGGTTAATTTGCAACAAAAGAAACAGGTAGGCTCGGTGTTCCCTGTTTTATAACTCGCCAAGTCAAGAGAGCTGTACTTCCCTTTGTTAATAACATTTGTTTGCTTATGTTTACAGGGAATTGGCCAACCAAAATGTGTCTCAGATCTGTATGATACATTTCCCGTAGTGCAGGTAATGTGGAGTAAAGTTGATGTATAAGGTCATACTTTTTCATGATGATAACTATCACATTTCTCCATGCAGTGGGATAATAACTAAATATATATTTTTTTGCACAGGGTAAATCCAGAACAATCAAGGTTTTAAACCGACTGACAGTTGTGGCCTCAGACCCATCACACTTTGTGAGTCCAATATACACTGTATAAAACCATTAGGAACACCTTTTGTAATATTGAGTTGACCTCTTTTGCCCATAGAACAGCCTCAATTAGTAGAGCATGGACTCTACACAAGGTGTCAAGCGTTCCACAGGAATGATGGCCAATGTTGACTCCAATTCTTCCCACAGTTGTCAAATTGGCTGGATTTAGGTGGTGAACCATTTTTGATACACACGGGAAACTGTTGTGAAACCCAGAATCATTTCAATTCTTGACACTCAAACCGGTGTGTCTGACGCCTAACGTAAACTCACCCCATTCCGTATAAATGTGTGCAACCACGACATTCAAAAGAAGCTGCAAAGAAAACTAATGGGACTGTAGCGACTGTGTTGACTTAAAAATCTGGGGTGTGAACTAGGTTTCTATTCAAGCGTTGATCGACATGGTTATGGCTCTATAGTATTGGAGAAAAGTTGAGAGAACTGACCCTCTGTTACATCGTGACGTGTCATGCCGTAACGTACAGCAGGCGTAAAGCAACTATTTCTGTCTTACAATCTCTCCACCAGGTGTAGCACTTCTTTCATCGTTTAAAAACAAGAAATGGACAGTGACGGAGGTAAGGGGGATACCTAGTCATTTTTTGCGTCGTCGCTGTAAGCGATCATTACTCTCAAAAGACAATGTTTACTTCTGAAGATCACTTTAGCACCGCCCTAAAAACCTGATTCAAATTCGACACAGACCTTCAAATAGGTATGTAATGACCCATTATATTAACTCTTTATAGTGTTTTATTTACATTTTAGAGGCGATAAGGTGATCAATTGGACAGATCGAGTGAAAAAAGTCTGTTTCCCCACAGGTGATCTCTCCTTCTCACTATCACGCATTAGTTTCACTTCCCCACCCGCCATTTTTCAAAAGACCCGATGGCGCTCATCGCCTTCTTGAATTATGCAGAAACGGGCAGCGTGAAGGTCATGTAATTTATTTTGTTGGAAAGGGGAGAAATTGTGCTTTACTATGGTATTAACATTACAATTGATCTGGAAGTATTATGTTTTGGGGGCGCTAAAATAAGGTAAATTGTACGGACCAAGGCGATGTACAAAAGATGTACCAAGATGTACAAAAGTGAGTGAGTTTACGTTACTACTATACCCCATTCAAAGGCACTTAAATCTTTTCTTGCCCATACACCCTCTGAATGGCACATACAATCCATGTCTCAAGGCTTAAAAATCCCTTTTTGACCTGTTTACTTCCATCTACACCAATTTTAAGTGGATTTAACAGGTGACATCAATAAGGGATCATGTCTTTCAGCTGGTCAGTCTGTCATGGAATGAGCAAGTGTTCCTAAGGTTTTGTATACTCTGTGTGCAGTAGAAGTTTAAACATTTGCTGTATTCATATTGCATGATTCTTCAAATAACATCTGTCCCTTGCCAGAAACCAACTGCAGAGTACAAAGCCTATGATTTAGTGGCTGTCTATCCTAAAACAGAGAAGTTGTTTCATGTAAGTACATTTTTCAGCATCATTATCCACTACTGACAATGTATGTTAGGATAACCTGCTCATTTTGGTGTTCTACTTGTTTCAATAGGCAGCTTGCATGACATTCGATGTTGATATCATCTGTGTAGCAGTGACAGAAAAACAACCCTTCTCCAGTAAATGGGGTAAGTATGTATACAGTGCCTTGCAAAAGTATTCACACCCCTTGGTTTTCACATTTTATTTTTACAGCGGGATTAAAATATATATATTTTTTATCAGCAATCTACACACAAAGTACTGTCAGTGGAATTATTATTATTTTTTATTTTTTTTAGATACAAATTAATAACTACAATATAGTCATTGCATCAGTATTCATCACCTTTGTTTTGGCTAGGCTAAAAAAATCTATGTGAAATAATAGGGGTTGACATGATTTTTGAATGACTAACCCTTCCTCTGTCCCCCATAAATACATCTGTAATATCCCTCAGTCAAGTATTGAATTTCAAGCACAGATTCAACTACAAAGACCAGGAAGCTTTTCAAAAGCCTCATGAAGAAGGGCACTAAGGTTATATTGCAAAGGAATACACTTTTTGGCCTGAATGCAAGGCCTTACGTTTGGGGAAAGTCCAACACATCACTGAGTAACTGCCTTATTTTCAAGCATAGTGGTGGCTGCATCATGGTATGGGTATGCATGACATTGGCAACTATTGGGGAGTTTTTCTAGGATAAAAAGAAACGGAGTGGCGTTAAGGACATGCAAAATCCTCGAGGAAAACCTGGTTCAGTCTACTTTACACCAGAGACTGGGAGTTGAATTCACCTTTCAGCAGAACTATAACCTACAACACAAGGCCAAATAATGTTCCTGACTGGCCAAGTTACAGTTTTGACTTATCTGCTTGAAAATCTATGGTGAGACATTTAAAATGGCTGTGTAGCCATGATCCCTAACATCTTGACAGAGCTTGAAGAATTATGAAAATAATAATGGACAAATATTGCACAGTCCAGGTGTGAAAAGTTCTTAGAATTACCCAAGAAGACACAGCTGTAATCAATGCCAAAAGTGTTTAACATGTATGGACTCAGAGGAGCTGAATACTTATGCAACAACTATATTTTAGTTATCATATACTAAATATAATTTATTCCACTTTGACAGAGTATTTTGTGTATCCAAGGGGTCTGAATAGTTTTGCAAGGCACTTGTCAGTATTTGAATTAACAACTTATTTGGTGACTCACTTGCATCTTATTTCTTTTGGTTGGAGTGGATACCTTTTTTTATATACAGTAAAAGTGATGTAACTTATTCTTGTTGAAAGAGGTGTGTTCTTTGAAATAAGTTACGCACCTGCAATCCGAGACTCCACCTTGAGAAGATACACCATCGCAAATTCCATCAGTCTCGCGGAGATGTGCAAAGGAAAGGTAAACAAATACACCCATCGCGGTTCATTGTTCACCTGTTAATCCACCTGCCATTTTCAAACGGTGTATGTAACCACAATCTTTCAATTAGAATGTAACTGTGACGAGCGGGGCAGAAAAGGTACGATAGAAATGAGATATTGTCTTACCCTCTTAGATGACAATCACATAAACCTTGAGCACGTTAACATCATCCTGAAATGAACTTTACTAATGTAAATGTGTTTTGTGTCCCTCCTCCTCGTTCAGTCCCTTGAGTTGAGGGGACCCTACAACATTGGCAACTTGTATCCTTACATTACCTTCTACAGTACTTGATGTAGGCTACTAGAATAGAGTGCAGACTTATGCAGGTGTGATGAGGCCAACCTGTGTCCGTGCGGTTGTCCTGAATGAGGTCCAGAGGCCTACTTTTTGGCAAATCTGCAACCTCCACCAACTGTCGTGTTGTCCACTTACATGGAGGTGAATAGGATGCTGTTTATTGATCGATCAATTCCATACGTTGGGTCAAATCACAAATGTTATCTTCACTTGGGCTACTCACTGTCCCGTTTAACCATCTATGGAATGTTATTTTTTTGTAATTTATCAAATAACAGTCATTAAACTATATTTACTACATAATGATCAGTCTCAAAGCAGAATTTGTGGCACAGGGGAACCAATTAATGTACTGTGTTGTCATTCCAGAAACAAGAAAGACTGCCTTGGGTATTGTACACACTATGAAGAAAGAGCAGCCATTGAGAGACAGCCTCAGAGGGCTAAGATTGAGACTGCATAGTAGAAAGTAAAATACTTTCGGATGAATAGAGAATGTGTTTATGTAAATGCCCTTTTATGAATATCTTTGTGTTAATGTGACTGTTTTCTAATGGTCAGTGGTTATATAGTTTGTCATGGATTAGCAACTATGATGATGCTTGTTCCTTTTAGACAAAGGAATCTAATTCAGATAGCAAAGGCAATGCTGTCTATTTAATACATTTACAGGTAAACATGTAGTGGAAACATTGCAGTTACTTCAGGAAGTGTATTAATACTACACAAGCATTTTCAAATCCTTTTATTCTCACTGACTACCACAAAACCAGGTTGAAGCCACAGGCTTGCTTTCTGTGGAACAGTATTGTTTTGTGACTCTTTTTATATTAAAGAGAAATTAAGAATGTATCAATTCAGTCATTTCTTTCTAAAAATGTGACTGTATACTATAGTCATGCTGATGTCATAAGGCAAGTCACATTTTCCAAGCGTTGAACTTTCTCTTTTCCCCCCCTCATAGTTCATTTGTCAACCTTTAGCATTTCAGACTTCCAATAAGCTGCCTATAAAGAAACAAACATCCCTGGGAGCAAATGCAGTTAGCTCAAAGTTCCAGACCAAACCTCTGCTAGTTCACAAAAATTGACTCCGGTCCTTGAAGTCAGCCTAGTGTAAATTAAACCAAAGATGATCTATTGACAAGACAGTCGCGTGATGGGCTTATCTCGCGCGGACAGATTTTGGGCTGAGTAAATCCTCTTCCTTCGCCTCTTCATCTATGATGAAACCTTGGAGGCTGTATGTCTTTAATCAACAGATAAATAATCACTTTGACAACTACTCTGCACAAAGGAACTGGGCTATCGTTTGCTGTTATCTACTCATTCTGAGTGAGTTCCGACCTGTATAAAATGCAATTTAATTGAACAGGACTTTACTTGACTTGACAGGAGTTTTTGCATCATCCTTGAAGTTGCTGAGAATCGATTTAGCCCCACTCTGCCACTCCAGAGTGCTATCCAATGCTGACTTTCCCAACTGTGTTGGAGAAAAACAAAGATGTATTTATTATCTCAATAGTAGTTAGTGGTATGTTACAGCAATTACTTTTGACTGATGTTTTCTTGTGATTTGATATTGGGTGTATTTCTTCTGATCTCAGATTAAATATTACTCATCACCACAAGATGGCACCGTGTTCATGGATAAATCCTGTCACCTTTTGCTATCACTAGTATGATTCTCTGACTACATGATGCATGTAAGTTAGTAAAATACTTACACAATTCTTGAGTTTTGGATTGGCTCCGTGAAGCAGGAGTAGTTGGATGATTTTGAATCTGTTCAGTCTCACTGCATCGTGCATGGGAGTGTCTCCTTCCTGTGTAAAATAAATAAATAAACAAAACCATAGTTAAAGACCTATTACATTGGTGTTTCATACTTAGTTAAGCAATAAGGCCCAGGGAGGTGTGGTATATTACCGATATACCACAGCTAAGGGATGTTCTTATGTACAACACAGAGTGCCTGGATACAGCCCTTACCCATGGTATATTGGCAATATACCACAAAACCCCAAGGTGCCTTATTGCTATTATAAACTTGTTACCAATGTAATTAGAACAGTACACATTTTTGTGTCATACCCATGCTATACGGTCAGCTATACCACGGCTGTCAGCCAATCAGCATTCATGGCTTGAACCACCCAGTTTAAAATTCTGATTAGATTCTAAGGTATATATATCGGAGCAAATTAATTCCCACACTGAATGAGAATAGCTCACCCTGTCTTTGGCATTGACGTCAGCTCCACAGTGGACTAGTTGTTCAGCACATTCATAGTGACCGGTTCTCACGGCAACATGAAGGGGAGTGCTGCGGAGCTAATGAATGAACAAAGAAACATTTACAGATGTAAGATCTTCATTTGATCACCCTGTTGCAGGATAACTTTCCTGCAATCTTGGAAATGTCAAACTGGTAGTGTGTTTAAGGTTTAGAGGCTTATTTTCCACTTTGACATTTCAGACTTCATTTTCTCTTCTGGAAAATGTATCAACCCCTACAAAAAAATGTAAATGAATTATAATCCACATTATTTCCCAGCTGTAACAAACTGGCTCAAATTAAGATCTGTAAGGATAAATCACATTGAACCTAATCTCAGGTCCAGGTTTGTCATGAGAGATTACATTGGCCCTGATGCATTTAGTCATATTTGTGCGTGTTCTGACCCACAGTGGCATGTTAGCTTTGTGTTCTGTAGTCTTACCTTATCCCTGGCAGAGAAGCTGCCGTCTTTGTTGAGCAGCAGTTCTAACACAGACGTGCTTCCTCCTCGGCAGGCAGAGTGGACAGCAGTAGCATCCAGCTAAATGAAGGCAACCAATGGGATTATACATTATACAAAAATCCACCTTGTTTGTCTCTGTTCCTTTCTCTCATCAACACCAACTGATTTTACAGTAAAGGATCAAAGACGTGTGCAATATATTGCCAAGAGCTTGCCTCCCGTGGACCTGCAGTTATTTTTGAGCTTTTCCATTAAAGTACCTTGTCTTTGTACTCAATTGAAGCTCCAGCCTCCAGTAGCCTCTTCACAACATCCACGTGTCCCTGTGTGCAAGCTCTGTGCAGGCCTGTGCGTCTGAACTGTAAAGGCATAGAAAGGAGGACATTGCATTACAACACACATTACACACGACACAGCTGAGCTGACGTGCATTGGCAAACTTCAGCTTGGTCGGTGTTGTCTAAACACTCACATTGTCACAAGCGTTGATATCTCCCGATTTTTCCAGATACCTTTCGATCAATGGCAGTTTGTTCTCCTCGCAGGCCTTGAAGAAATCTTCCTCATTCACATAATAAGGCTGCAAGGAGAGATGGTGATTCAGCTGAATGTAGCCTGGGGCGGACTGTCAGAAATGCCAGATGGGCTAGTCCATTTTTAGCCCAGTGGGCCTGTCTGACTTGTTGGGGGGGGGGGGGGGGGGTTTGCACAAAATAATAATAATTGTCACTAATATCACTAATAATGGGTGCCTCAAGGAAAAAATTGTCCAGTGTGTTATAAATGCCAGGGCCAATTTCTGGTCCTTGTCCACCCCTGAACGTAGCAGTTACTTAGTAGTTATCAGTCTTCTTATGCTGGGTCAAATCTTATTAATTGCCTCTATTCTTAAATCTCAAATTCGATTCTTTATCAATTCAATTCAAGGGGCTTTATTGGCGTGAAGTAGATAATATACAAAAGTGAAATAAACAAAAATTAACAGCAAACATTACACTGACATAAGTTCAGAAAGAATAAAGACATTACAAATGTAATATTATGTATATATACAATGTTGTAACAATGTGCAAATGGTTAAAGTCATCCTACTCAACTACTAGGCCTGTCTTACCACAGTCTCTGGTGGGGGTGGTGGCTTGCGAACTTGTACTCTTCTCGCTCTCTTTCTTGACTTCCTCAGTTGCAGAATATTCTGTAGGTCATCAATTGTCTCTAATCTCAGATGTCCAGATTTGTCTACCTGCAGAATCAAACATTTCAAGTAGAGAGATGCTATACATCTTGCCCTCCTATAAAGTTGCTTCGCAACTGGGGATTTAATACTTGGTACCATGATCTTTATGATTACTCTTTTTGTGCCAAAACTACTGCAGCAAATTCACAGGGTTTCCAAACCAAGATTCAAACCGCAACCTTATGTCTGTCATTTCAACACATAAACATACCTCATTAGGGCTGAACCTCTTAACAAGATCGCTGGCATTGCACTAAGGATGCTACGATAGTATTCGACTTACATTTAAATTCAAGGGGACATCCGTGTTAGCCAGGCTGTCCTTGTGAGATCGCAGGTCATCTTGTTTCTCCTGGTTAACTGATGTCTCGTATTCTCCCTCTGAATACTCCGCTTCTCCAGGCTCGCATTTTTTGGCGGTAACCTTGAATACAAAACACTGTATTAGGAATATGTGAGCAACTGAGACAATCCTGTGTCCTGTGACCCCATGCCCATTGGTATCTTTGATAGAGGGAGTGAGTAGAATACACCCAACAGCAGGTGTAAGAAGGCTTTTCACAGAGAATGTCAGTCTTCATGTGATTATCGTTCTCAAACTGTTACTGTAGAAGTTAATATTCATCTCAGAGTTGTTGAGGTTGCAGCTCAGCATCATGAACACAGTCCAACATCCAAAATCCTAATTGCAGACTCTAACCCTAAATTCTTTGCTACTGTGGTCATTCTGTGGATCACAATAAAAATCTAGTGGAACGAAAGCAGATAGCTTTCGAAAAAATTGCCAGAGGAATTGTTACATACCACTCCACTGTCGGAGCTAGGAACACAAGCATTTCGCTACACCCGCAATAACATCTGCTAAATATGTGTATGTGACGAATAAAAATTGATTTGATTTGAAAAAGACATAAAGACCCACTCTTTGAATACCCATCAGCTCAAATCCCCAGTCAATGGTCAGTGTGAACTGTCTGTGTTCTACGGTTGCAGGCCTCAGTTCAACGTCTTATATGTATTTGAAGCTGGCAAGCAATGAGATCATGTTCTAATCCGGGTGTCTCGTCTGGCTCCGCCACAGGGCAAGGTTTCCTGTCATGGCCCAGCTGGCACGTTTGGGAGAAGGAAGGGGTGAGCTGAGAAAGCCATGGGACTGAGTCGGATGCCTTTGGCTGCCATCGCCTCTATCAGTCAGTACCAGGAATGGAAGTGAAACCTGAATTGCGGAACCAACTCTATGACTACATGTCGCCATGCACGGTGACCAAAGGCTCCAGTCATGTAATGGCCTTCCACTCCCCCCTCAAACAGTAGTTCCCACCAACAGCTGGCCCCGGGCCCAGTAGCCTCTGCCACATAGAACATAGTGTAACTACAAGCCTCAGCTACGACACAGACAGGACAGGAAGGGATGACTTGGTAGGGTTACAGCATCCAAACATCTATTTATACAAATCAATGACTTGTGTTCTGTGTTCTACTACCCCGTGACATATTATGTACAGACTGATATGAGTAGCTGTTTGTTTCTCAGTGGGTCTACTGACTGACGGACGGACGGACTGCATTTTCTGTGTCGTTTTTATCGTATTGGATTTCTGTACCATTGCATTACTTACACTGGTCAATAAAATTATTACTACCTGAAACTCACAGGAGGTTGGTGGCACCTTAATTGGGGACAATGGGCTTGTGGTAATGACTGGAGTGGAATAGATGGAATGGTATCAAATAGATGATTTCCATGTAGTTGATACCATTCCATTTGCTCAGTTCCGGCCATTATTATGAGTCGTTCTCCCCTCAGCAGCCTCCTGCCCTTAAACTATTTTTATTGGAGCCGGTGATAAATCAAATTTTATTTGTCACATGCTCCGAATACATCCTTACAGTGAAATGCTTACTTACAAGCCCTTAACCAACATTGCAGATTTAAGAAAATAGAGTTAAGAAAACACTTACTAAATAAACTAAAGTAATAAAAAAATATAAGTAACACAATAAAATAACAATGATGAAGCTATATACAGGGGGTACCGGTACCGAGTCAATGTGAAAGGGGTACAGGTTAGTCGAGGTCATTTGTACATCTTTCTACTGAGTCACATGGATGGGCTACGTGTTTAACAGCTGTCGTATTTTTACAAGCACACACTAATCTGTAGAGCTCAAAATGAACAAGTGAAACATAGCTCATTTTTAATGGTTACACCGGACTAATCCAGCCTGTCACAATTACCTTATTCCCATGTCCAATTGACAAATAGCACCATAAATGTTATCTTTAGCAAAGTGGGTGGCGCAGTATTCAGGCATGCCTTAATTATACTAAGAATATGTCAGTGACACAGAACATTAAGATGTAACCATTACATCTACATTAAAATGTATCTCTTGCCCTGACATAGAAGAGACTACTTTATTAGGACTTTGACGATGTCTGGAAAGACCATACCAGGGGCTAGCATGCCTCTTAAAGATCATATTCATTCTAAAGGACAAACAGCACTTCATCCTCTTTTTTAAAATTTTATAGTTGCGATACCTGCTCCCAAAGATACTCTCAGTTTTCTTTCTTAAAACGTTGTGCAGTAGGCCTAATAGTTATTTCACTTTTCACTGAAGTGAGATTCCATGATTGGGAACATTTTAGAATCTCCACCTGTTCTTGTTTTGTATCTAAGTGCCTGTTTGATTCACATCGATTGGACCTTGAATAGTCTATCCTGTTGATGTAATACCATGAACTGCATGTGTGTTTACAGCGCAGTGGGTGGACATGGTTGCACCTCAATTGCTCTCTGATCAAGTGATCATTAATCCTACCATACATCACAATGAAAACTTTAAATATGTAACACAAACCAATGGGATTACTATCATAATAATAACTTCACAAATATTTGCGCAGTATTTGTAGTATAATTAAACAAGTGCGGATGAAAATAAAACTAGCCTGGTGAAACCAGCCTGATCTCGGAGTTCACTATTCAATTTGACCAGGCTAGAAAGAAAAACATAAGACCCACAAACACTGAAAGGCAAATATAAAAACATCCAAAAGCTTAAATATCAACATTCAAGTAGTGCCATGGATATGATCAGTATACATATTTGATTACAGTAGATATTATAATCCATGTTTGTACCAAACCCCTCACAGCTACTGTTGAGAACCTTTACAGCAATGCTGGTTGATTTGACAGGCTGTAAAGCAACATTTTGTCATTGTATCATCAACCAACATTGCACATCATTATTGTCAAAGTTTAAGTTGTTTGATTAAGTTGTTGTTTGATTATATGAATACCGTATATTTACATTTTCTGCAGTGGCAGGATCCATGGCCTCAAGTTGTCCCTGCAAGGGTCTCCCTCTACCTGCAATTATAGTTTCTCAGTTCAGCCCTGTATTGACAGGTGAGGGGGATATGATCTCTTGTGCCGTCAGATCAAAATCTTACTCCTGTGGGGAGGTTGTCCCTCTTGAAAACATTGCTTTACAGCCTGTCTGCTACATCCAGCCAATCACATCCCACCCTCATCACTTACCCCTAACGCTGGAACGACCGGGAGATACGTCACTCCTGCTTACCTCCATCCTCATTTGGCAAGTTATGTTTTTTTTTGCATTTCTCATCTTTAATCTCCACTAAGTGTTTTTGTTTATTTTCTTTAATTTAAAAAAAAAAAAAACCAGTGTAATACTTTCTTTTGTTACAGGAAAAAGTCACTTGAAAATGTTTATCTGATGGTAGTTGAAGATGTAAACCGGGCAGGAGTGAGCTATCAACATAAATGGGTGACAGGACATCGACGTACATAAGGACTGAGATACAGTTTCAGAACAACATACAAGTGAACAAGATATTTTCATGTTGTCAAGTTGTAAAAGTGTTGTAAGTCATGAGCCACAGCATGAGTGGAATAACAAGCAAGCAGAACAGAAACAAAACCCTTGACCCAAAAGCTAAAAAAAAAAAATATTAAACCTATTTATGCAGGATAGTTTGTTAGGTCTCTTGCTCAGAGACTGCAGCAAACAGAGTAAAGTAGTAAAAAAGTTTTTTAAAAGTTAGCAATTTTATGAATTATTTAATGAATTATTTTAAAGGTTTGGTTGTTTTTAAATCAACAAAGACTGTGCTCTGTTTTCCAGTTTAAACACGTACAGCATAGTGGTAATGGGATTTAGAATGACAGGGCTGGTTCCCCAGACTCAGATGAAGTCTACTCGACATGGACTAAAAAGCACTTTAAATATAAAATCTCGATTGAAAAAGGTTTTAGTCCAGAAGTAGGTTTTCAGACATGAAAAGTCAGACATTGTCCAATAAATATTACTTTATCATGAGGTAATGTTCTTTAAACTCTAGCTGAAGTGGCAATCCTATCTCTGGCATGGTTGGCATACTTTTTGGATAGGGAATGTTGAATAGGACAATAAAACTATAAATAATATGGCAGACATAAAAAGACCACCAGCACAGGGATCAGGGGTGAAGTTCTGCCTCCTTGACCATCTTTCCTCCCCTCAGAGTGTCACGTGGATCCTTGTAAAACTAAATCTGTAATGCAACACAGCTGAAGGGCCAGTCTCTTTGCATATCAATACCTCTCATTCCTTGACCCTTTAACTGGTTATACCATCTGCTCTGTGCCTTTAGAGAGGGCCAGGTATGTCAGATCACCCACCACCCACCTTGAGATAAAACAGAGTTTGTTCCGTGCTATCTTCATCAAATTTCAGGGACGGTTGAATAAGTAGGATTGATTGCACATTTTAGAATTCAAACAATGCTTGAGGAAAGCACTGAGATTCAGTTTTGTTTGATCTGAGGCACAGCACATATTTTAAATTACTCTGGAGTCTGGACATGTGAATGTGGTTTGATGATGCCATGGAGTTGTGTTGTATGTTGTGTGTAACTTAAGAAATGCATGTTGTTCTAATGGCGCCGGAGAGGATGGCTGCCATTTTATTGGCTCTTAACCAACCATGCTATTTTGTTTGTTTTTTCGAATTGTTTGTAATTTGCTTTGTACATAATGTTGCTGCTACCGTCTCGTATGACCGAAAAGAGCTTTTGGACATCAGAACAGCGATTACTCACCTTAAATTGGACAAATAATTTAATGAGAGGGATGTACTCCAGATACCCAAACAGGCCCTCATCCCGGTCATTTGCAGGAGAAAGAGACGGAAGAGGTATCGCGGAAGGAAATTGGGGTGCCTTGCTGAGGATCCACCGACAAGTGGCTAATCTGCCTTTGCCATCGGTCCTATTGGCCAACGTACAATCGCTGGATAATAAATTGGACAAACTAAAAGCATGTATATCCCATCAATGGGACATTAAAAACTATAATATCTTATGTTTCACCAAGTCGTGGCTGAACGACGACATGAATAACATTCAGCTGATACAGATACACTGTATCTGCAGGATAGAACAGCAGCCTTTGGTATGACAATGGGTGACGGTCTATGTATATTTGTAAACAACAGCTGGTGCACGATATCTAAGGAAGTCTCAAGGTTTTGCTCGCCTGAGGTAGAGTATCTCATTATAAACTGTAGACCACACTATCTACCTAGAGAGTTTTCATCTGTATTTTTTGTAGCTGTCTACATACCACCACAGACCGATGCTGGCACTAAGACCGCACTCAATGAGCTGTATACCAACATAAGCAAACAGGAAAACGCTCATTCAGAGGCGGCGCTCCTAGTGGCCGGGGACTTTAATGCAGGGAAACTTAAATCAATTTGACCTCATTTCTACCAGCATGTTAAATGTGCAACCAGAAGGAAAAAAACGGTAGACCACCTTTACTCCATACACAGTGACACGAGCCTACTAGACGAGCTAAATAACTTCTATGCTTGCTTCGAGGCAAGTAACACTGAAACATGCATGAGAGCATCAGCTGTTCTGGACGACTGTGTGATCAAGCTCTCCACAGCAGGACCAGACGGTTTACCAGGATGTGTACTCCAAGCATGCACTGACCAACTAGAAAGTGTCTTCACTGACATTTTCAGCCTCTCCCTGTCTGAGTCTGTAATACCAACATATTTCAAGCAGACCACCATAGTCCCTGTGCCCAAGAACACTAAGGTAACCTGCCTTTTAAGATGACGCCGAAGAGGATGGCTGACTTTTTACATGACCGTTTTACATGTCCGTAACGAAATGTGTTTTTTGCGTTGTTTGTAACTTATTTATTTATTTTGTACATAATGTTGCTGCTACCGTCTCTTATGACTGAAAATAACTTCTGGACATCAGAACTAGGATTACTCACCATGCACTGGAAGAAGCTTTTTCCTTTAAGAGTCCGACGAGAAAGATATACTGCTCTCACCGAGAACAGGCCCAGATCCACGTCATTTGCGTGAAGAAAAGACAGAGTAAAAGAGGACACAGATCGGGCTGCCTTTGAGAATCCGTAGGTGAGCAAGTAAACTTCCATTGCCATCAATTCTACTTGCTAACATGCAATCATTGGAAAATAAAACTGATGACTTACGATTACGATTATCCTACCAAAGGGACATTAAGAACTGTAATATCTTATGTTTCACCGAGTCGTGGCTGAATGACGACACAGATAATATAGAGCTGGAGGGATTTTCAATGCACAGGCAGAACAGAGAAGCTACGTCTGGTAAGACGAGGGGTGGGGGTGTGTGTCTTTTTGTCAATAACAGCTGGTGCGCGATGTAATATTAGACATCGATATGATAAGCTGTACACCACACTATCTCATCTATATTATTTGTAGCCGTCTATTTACCACCACATACCGATGCTGGAACTAAGACTGCACTCAACCAACTCTATAAGGCCATAAGCAAACATGAAAATACTGACCCAGAAGCGGTGCTCCTAGTGGTTGGGGACATGAATGCAGGCAAACTTAAATCACTTTTACCACATTTTTTGTGCAACCAGAGGGGAAAAAAACCTCTAGACCACCTTTACTCCACACACAGAGATGCATACAAAGCTCTCCCCCGCCCTCCATTTAGCAAATCTGACCATAATTATATCCTCCTGATTCCTGCTTACAAGCAAAAACTAAAGCAGGAAGTACCAGTGACTCGCTCAATACGGAAGTGGTCAGATGACACAGATGCTACGCTAAAGGACTGTTTGCCAGCACAGACTGGAATATGTTCCGGGATTCATCCAATGGCATTGAGGAGTATACCACCTCAGTCATCGGCTTCATCAATAAGTGCATTGACGATGTCGTGCCCACAGTGAGCTTACGTACATAACCCAACCAGAAGCCATGGATTACAGGCAACCTTTATGAGATAAAGGCTAGAGCTGCTGCTTTCAAGGAGTGGGACACTAATCCGGCCTATAAGAAATACCACTGTGCCCTCGGACGAACCATCAAACAAGCAAAGCATCAATACAAGATTTAGATTGAATACTACTACACCGGCTCTGAAGTTCGTCGGATGTGGCAGGGCTTGATAACTATTACAGACTACAAACGGATACCCAGACGTGAGCTATCCAGTGACACGAGCCTACCAGATGAGCTAAATGCATTTTATACTCGCTTCGAGGCAAGCAACACTGAAGCATGCACGAGAGCACCAGCTGTTCTGAATGACTGTGTGATAACGCTCTCAGTAGCCGATGTGAGCAAGACCTTTAAACAGGTCAACATTCACAAAGCCGCAGGGATTTGAGTACACATGGATTACCAGGATGTGTACTCAAAGCATGTGCAGACCAACTGGCATGTGTCTTCACTGACATTTTCAATCTCTCTGAGTCTGTAATACCTACATGTTTCAATCAGACCACCATAGTCCCTGTGCCCAAGGAAGCGAAGGTAACCTGCCTAAATGATTACAGACCCGTAGCACTCATGGCGGTAGCCATGAAGTGCTTTGAAAGGCTGGTCATGGCTCTCATCAACAGCATCCTCCTGGATACCCTAGACCCACTCCAATTTACATACTGCCCCAACAGATCAACAGCTGATGCAATCTCAATCGCACTCCACACTGCCCTTTCCCACCTGGACAAAAGGAACACCTATGTGAGAATGCTGTTCATTGACTACAGCTCAGCGTCCAACACCATAGTGCCCACGAAGCTCATCACTAAGCTAAGGACCCTGGGACAAAACACCTCCCTCTGCAAACTGAATCCCGGACTTCCTGATGGGCCGCCACCAGGTGGTGAGGGTAGGTAGCAACACGTCTGCCACGCTGATCCTCAACACTGGGGCCCCTCAGGGGTGTGTACTTAGTCCCCTTCTGTACTCCCTGTTCACCCACGACTGCGGGGCCAAGCACGACTTCAACACCATCATTAAGTTTGCTGACAACACAACCGTGGTAGACCTGATCACCGACAAAGATGAGACAGCCTATAGGGAGGAGGTCAGAGAACTGGCAGTGTGGTGTCAGGACAACAACCTCTCCCTCAATGTGAGCAAGATAAAGGAGATGATCATGTACTACAGGAAAAGGTGGGCCGAACAGACCCCCATTAACATCAGCGGGGCTGTAGTGGAACGGGTCGAGAATTTCAAGTTCCTTGGTGTCCATATCACCAACGAACTATCATGGTCTAAACACACCAAGATAGTCGTGAGGATGGTACGACAAAACCTATTCCCCTCAGGAAACTGAAAAGATTTGTCATGGGTCCTCAGATCCTCAAAAGCTGCACCATCGAGAGCATCCTGACGGGTTGCATCACTGCCTGGTATGGCAACTGCTCGGCCTCCGACCGCAAGGCACTACAGAAAGTAGTGGGTATTGCCCAGTACATCACTTGGGGCCAAGCTTCCTGCCATCCAGGACCTCTTTACCAGGCGATGTCAGAGGAAGGCCCAAAAAATAGTCAACGACTCCAGCCACCCTAGTCATAGTGTTCTCTCTGCTATCGCACGGCAAGCGGTACCCGGTGCGCCAAGTCTAGGTCCAAGAGGCATCTAAACAGCTTCTACCTCCAAGCCATAAGGCTCCTGAACATCTAATCAAATGGCTACCCAGACTATTTGCACTGCCCCCCCCCCCACCCCTCCTTTACGTTGCTGCTACTCTCTGTTATCTATGCATAGTCACTTTAATAACTCAACCATATTACCTCAATTACCTCGACTAACCGGTGCCCCCACACATTGACTCTGTACCGGTACCCCCTGTATATAGTCTCCACATTGACTCTGTACCGGTACCCCCTGTATATAGTCTCCACATTGACTCTGTACCGGTACCCCCTGTATATAGTCTCCACATTGACTCTGTACCGGTACCCCCTGTATATAGTCTCCACATTGACTCTGTACCGGTACCCCCTGTATATAGTCTCCACATTGACTCTGTACCGGTACCCCCTGTATATAGCCTCCACATTGACTCTGTACCGGTACCCCCTGTATATAACCTCCACATTGACTCTGTACCGGTACCCCCTGTATATAGTCTCCACATTGACTCTGTACCGGTACCCCCTGTATATAGTCTCCACATTGACTCAGTACCGGTACCCCCTGTATATAGTCTCCACATTGACTCTGTACCGGTACCCCCTGTATATAGTCTCCACATTGACTCTGTACCGGTACACCCTGTATATAGCCTCCACATTGACTCTGTACCGGTACCCCCTGTATTTAGTCTCCACATTGACTCTGTACCGGTACCCCCTGTATATAGTCTCCACATTGACTCTGTACCGGTACCCCCTGTATATAGTCTCCACATTGACTCTGTACCGGTACCCCCTGTATATAGTCTCCACATTGACTCTGTACCGGTACCCCCTGTATATAGTCTCCACATTGACTCTGTACCGGTACCCCCTGTATATAGTCTCCACATTGACTCTGTACCGGTACCCCCTGTATATAGTCTCCACATTGACTCTGTACCGGTACCCCTGTATATAGTCTCCACATTGACTCTGTACCGGTACCCCCTGTATATAGCCTCCACATTGACTCTGTACCGGTACCCCCTGTATATAGCCTCCACATTGACTCTGTACCGGTACCCCTGTATATAGTCTCCACATTGACTCTGTACCGGTACCCCCTGTATATAGTCTCCACATTGACTCTGTACCGGTACCCCCTGTATATAGTCTCCACATTGACTCTGTACTGGTACCCCCTGTATATAGCCTCCACATTGACTCTGTACCGGTACCCCCTGTATATAGTCTCCACATTGACTCTGTACTGGTACCCCCTGTATATAGCCTCCACATTGACTCTGTACCGGTACCCCCTGTATATAGCCTCCACATTGACTCTGTACCGGTACCCCTGTATATAGTCTCCACATTGACTCTGTACCGGTACCCCTGTATATAGCCTCCACATTGACTCTGTACCGGTACCCCCTGTATATAGCCTCCACATTGACTCTGTACCGGTACCCCCTGTATATAGTCTCCACATTGACTCTGTACCGGTACCCCCTGTATATAGTCTCCACATTGACTCTGTACCGGTACCCCCTGTATATAACCTCCACATTGACTCTGTACTGGTACCCCTGTATATAGTCTCCACATTGACTCTGTACCGGTACCCCCTGTATATAGTCTCCACATTGACTCTGTACTGGTACCCCCTGTATATAGTCTCCACATTGACTCTGTACCGGTACCCCCTGTATATAGTCTCCACATTGACTCTGTACTGGTACCCCCTGTATATAGTCTCCACATTGACTCTGTACTGGTACCCCCTGTATATAGTCTCCACATTGACTCTGTACCGGTACCCCCTGTATATAGTCTCCACATTGACTCTGTACCGGTACCCCCTGTATATAGTCTCCACATTGACTCTGTACCGGTACCCCCTGTATATAGTCTCCACATTGACTCTGTACCTGTACCCCCTGTATATAGTCTCCACATTGACTCTGTACCAGTACCCCCTGTATATAGTCTCCACATTGACTCTGTACTGGTACCCCTGTATATAGTCTCCACATTGACTCTGTACCGGTACCCCTGTATATAGTCTCCACATTGACTCTGTACCGGTACCCCTGTATATAGTCTCCACATTGACTCTGTACCGGTACCCCTGTATATAGTCTCCACATTGACTCTGTACTGGTACCCCCTGTATATAGTCTCCACATTGACTCTGTACCGGTACCCCCTGTATATAGTCTCCACATTGACTCTGTACCGGTACCCCTGTATATAGTCTCCACATTGACTCTGTACCGGTACCCCCTGTATATAGTCTCCACATTGACTCTGTACTGGTACCCCTGTATATAGCCTCCACATTGACTCTGTACCGGTACCCCCTGTATATAGCCTCCACATTGACTCTGTACCGGTACCCCTGTATATAGTCTCCACATTGACTCTGTACCGGTACCCCTGTATATAGTCTCCACATTGACTCTGTACCGGTACCCCTGTATATAGTCTCCACATTGACTCTGTACTGGTACCCCCTGTATATAGCCTCCACATTGACTCTGTACCGGTACCCCCTGTATATAGTCTCCACATTGACTCTGTACTGGTACCCCTGTATATAGCCTCCACATTGACTCTGTACCGGTACCCCTGTATATAGCCTCCACATTGACTCTGTACCGGTACCCCCTGTATATAGTCTCCACATTGACTCTGTACTGGTACCCCCTGTATATAGCCTCCACATTGACTCTGTACCGGTACCCCCTGTATATAGCCTCCACATTGACTCTGTACTGGTACCCCTGTATATAGTCTCCACATTGACTCTGTACCGGTACCCCCTGTATATAGTCTCCACATTGACTCTGTACCGGTACCCCTGTATATAACCTCCACATTGACTCTGTATCGGTACCCCCTGTATATAGTCTCCACATTGACTCTGTACCGGTACCCCCTGTATATAGTCTCCACATTGACTCTGTACCGGTACCCCTGTATATAGTCTCCACATTGACTCTGTACCGGTACCCCCTGTATATAGTCTCCACATTGACTCTGTACCGGTACCCCTGTATATAGTCTCCACATTGACTCTGTACTGGTACCCCCTGTATATAGTCTCCACATTGACTCTGTACCGGTACCCCCTGTATATAGTCTCCACATTGACTCTGTACTGGTACCCCTGTATATAGTCTCCACATTGACTCTGTACCGGTACCCCCTGTATATAGTCTCCACATTGACTCTGTACCTGTACCCCCTGTATATAGTCTCCACATTGACTCTGTACTGGTACCCCCTGTATATAGTCTCCACATTGACTCTGTACTGGTACCCCCTGTATATAGTCTCCACATTGACTCTGTACCGGTACCCCCTGTATATAGTCTCCACATTGACTCTGTACCGGTACCCCTGTATATAGTCTCCACATTGACTCTGTACTGGTACCCCCTGTATATAGTCTCCACATTGACTCTGTACTGGTACCCCCTGTATATAGTCTCCACATTGACTCTGTACCGGTACCCCTGTATATAGTCTCCACATTGACTCTGTACCGGTACCCCCTGTATATAGTCTCCACATTGACTCTGTACCGGTACCCCCTGTATATAGTCTCCACATTGACTCTGTACTGGTACCCCTGTATATAGTCTCCACATTGACTCTGTACCGGTACCCCCTGTATATAGTCTCCACACTGACTCTGTACCGGTACCCCCTGTATATAGTCTCCACATTGACTCTGTACTGGTACCCCCTGTATATAGTCTCCACATTGACTCTGTACCGGTACCCCCTGTATATAGTCTCCACATTGACTCTGTACTGGTACCCCCTGTATATAGTCTCCACATTGACTCTGTACCGGTACCCCCTGTATATAGTCTCCACATTGACTCTGTACTGGTACCCCCTGTATATAGTCTCCACATTGACTCTGTACTGGTACCCCTGTATATAGTCTCCACATTGACTCTGTACCGGTACCCCCTGTATATAGCCTCCACATTGACTCTGTACTGGTACCCCCTGTATATAGTCTCCACATTGACTCTGTACTGGTACCCCCTGTATATAGTCTCCACATTGACTCTGTACTGGTACCCCTGTATATAGTCTCCACATTGACTCTGTACCGGTACCCCCTGTATATAGTCTCCACACTGACTCTGTACCGGTACCCCCTGTATATAGTCTCCACATTGACTCTGTACTGGTACCCCCTGTATATAGTCTCCACATTGACTCTGTACCAGTACCCCCTGTATATAGTCTCCACATTGACTCTGTACCGGTACCCCCTGTATATAGTCTCCACATTGACTCTGTACCGGTACCCCCTGTATATAGTCTCCACATTGACTCTGTACCGGTACCCCCTGTATATAGTCTCCACATTGACTCTGTACCGGTACCCCCTGTATATAGTCTCCACATTGACTCTGTACCGGTACCCCCTGTATATAGCCTCCACATTGACTCTGTACCGGTACCCCCTGTATATAGTCTCCACATTGACTCTGTACCTGTACCCCCTGTATATAGTCTCCACATTGACTCTGTACCGGTACCCCCTGTATATAGTCTCCACATTGACTCTGTACCGGTACCCCTGTATATAGTCTCCACATTGACTCTGTACCGGTACCCCTGTATATAGTCTCCACATTGACTCTGTACTGGTACCCCCTGTATATAACCTCCACATTGACTCTGTACCGGTACCTGTATATAGTCTCCACATTGACTCTGTACCAGTACCCCCTGTATATAGTCTCCACATTGACTCTGTACCGGTACCCCCTGTATATAGTCTCCACATTGACTCTGTACCGGTACCCCCTGTATATAGTCTCCACATTGACTCTGTACCGGTACCCCCTGTATATAGTCTCCACATTGACTCTGTACCGGTACCCCCTGTATATAGTCTCCACATTGACTCTGTACCTGTACCCCCTGTATATAGTCTCCACATTGACTCTGTACCGGTACCCCCTGTATATAGTCTCCACATTGACTCTGTACCGGTACCCCCTGTATATAGTCTCCACATTGACTCTGTACCGGTACCCCCTGTATATAGTCTCGTTATTGTTATTTTATTGCTTCTGTTTAATTATTTCTTACTTTTTGAAAAAAAAAGTGTGGGGTATTTTTCTTAAAACTGCATTGTTGGTTAAGGGCTAAGGGCTTGTAAGTAAGCATTTCACTGTAAGGTCTACACCTGTTGTATTTGGTCCATGTGACAAATTTGATTTGATTTGTGTGTAACTTAAGGCATGCATTGTGTCAAAGAGAGTGGGTGAGAATCATGTGACCCTAGACTGCTGCTGCGCTGTGTAAAGACAGCAACACACAGAGGAAATATGCAGAACACCCTGTGTGTGTGTGTGTGTGTGTGTGTGTGTGTGTGTGTGTGTGTGTGTGTGTGTGTGTGTGTGTGTGTGTGTGTGTGTGTGTGTGTGTGTGTGTGTGTGTGTGTGCATGAGTGTGTGTGTGCATGAGTGCTTGAGTGCATGAGTGCATGAGTGTGTGAAATAGAGGGTTATGCATGCAATACTGACAGGTGATGCCTGTCAAATGTGATGGAAAGACTCACACTCATGTCAAATATTGATACATCACATGGGGATGGGGTTAGAGGGTAAGTGTGGACAGTAATAGATGTGTCAAAAACAGAGGTGTAGTCACATGAGATAGAAAATTGTTTTGGTGATATAAGGTAATACAGGACCAGCCACAACTAATTGTCACTCAGTAATTTAAAGAAAATAACAAAATGTGCATATTATGTAATTTACTGTTTGACATGTTCATACCATAAAAACACCATTCGCCTCCTCAAACTCTTCCTCCTCATCATCAAACAGGGACAGGGTGTCCCAGAGGGCAAGCAGCTTAATCACAGAAATGTCGGATCCTAGATAAAAAGGACACATAACTCGTTAAAATGAAGATTATTGTTAGGAATCCTGGGAGGGAGACATTTTCCAGGTGGCCATTTGGTATTTGGTTGTTGGGAAAAAAACAATGGGAAAAAACATTGTCAATGCAGCCAGCCAATTACCTTGCAAAAATACAAAGCCTCACAAGTGTGGTTGATCTCTCTTTGGTCAACGTGGTGTTGCATACTATCTAATGATCATGGACTATCTTCCTATGTGAAGCTTTCATAATATACCCTCACAGAATGGAGATGTTTATGTGTGTCCTCTTACATGACATGGTTACTAAACAAGCAGGCCAGACGTGCTGAATGTGCAATGGACAGGAATGTGAGGCAATCTACTGGGCATACCACATCATTCCAACGTTGAAAAGTGGGTAATATTTGGTTGAGACGTTGATCAATGAGTTTTCAACCTTTATTCACCCACTCAAAAAGACAGGCAGAAGTTTGTTGAATTCCCATTGTGTTATCACTATGCTTTCAACCATCCAAAAGCACAACAAAATTCCTACAGAAAAACTTGTCTTCTAAATGTTTCATCACGTCGCTATCATCCATTTAAAAGCACAACAAAGTTCAAATGGGAATACAATGTCAGATATTTTGTATGTATACGACAATATAGCATGTTATCACTGTGCGTCATCTAATAGCACAACCAAATGACCTGGATTATAGCTGAGATTACATTAAAAGTACATTGCGCAAATGACTAATTCTGTACGAGATTCTGCACAGATTATTATACTGTGGCAATATTATATCTCCACAGACCTGCGACCTTTGCATGATGTCTTGAATATGCACGTTTTTTATGATTACATAAGAAGACATTTATAGTTAGTTACCTCAAAATGTCTACATATTGTCTATATATTAATAATAATTGATATGTTGGGTTCACGTCTCCATCTCAACCAAAAATCTAAGTTAAAGAATAGGACTAAATTGGGGGGGGGCAGTGCCCCTGTAACAACAATTTTGGACCCCCTTGTGGCCCCCCTAAATGTGGAGTATGAAATCATTTTTACATAACACATTTTTGCTATCGTTCTTTTTTTACATCGGTTATTAGACAGTGGCAACGATGATGATTATGAACATGGGCTTTTGCCTGCTAATGCCTGCAATGCAGTGAAGAAAACGATGACAACAATGACATCTAATGTAACTGGCCCCTCTAACAGTACAACTGGCCCCAGCTTGGCCCCTCCCATTTGAAATGGTCTAGAACCGCCACTGGAAGTCGGAAGTTTACATACACCTTGGCCAAATACATGTAAACTCAGTTTTTCACAATTCCTGACATTTAATCCTAGTAAAAATTCCCTGTTTTAGGTCAGTCAGAATCAGCACTTTATTTTAAGAAAGTGAAATGTCAGAAAAATAGTAGAGAGAATGATTTATTTCAGCTTGTATTTCTTTCATCACATTCCCAGTGGGTCAGAAGTTTACATACACTCAATTAGTATTTGGTAGCATTGCCTTTAAATTGTTTAACTTGGGTCAAACGTTTCGGGTAGCCTTCAACAAGCTTCCCACAATAAGTTGGGTGAATTTTGGCCCATTCCTCCTGACAGAGCTGGTGTAACTGAGTCAGGTTTGTAGGCCTCCTTGCTCGCACATGCTTTTTCAGTTCTGTCCACACATTTTCTATAGGATTGAGGTCAGGGCTTTGTGATGGCCACTCCAATACCTTGACTTTGTTGTCCTTAAGCTATTTTGCCACACCTTTGGAAGTATGCTTGGGGTCATTGTCCATTTGGAAGACCCATTTGTGACCAAGCTTTAACTTCCTGACTGATGTCTTGAGATGTTGCTTCAATATATCCATATAATTTTCTTTCCTCGTGATGCCATCTATTTTGTGAAGTGCACCAGTCCCTCATGCAGAAAATCACCCTCACAACATGATGCTGCCACCCCCACAACATGATGCTGCCACCCCCGTGCTTCGCGGTTCATCGGCTTGCATGCCTCCCTCTTTTTCCTCCAAACATAACGATGGTCATTCTGGCCAAACAGTTCTATTTTTGTTTCATCAGACCAGAGGACATTTCTCCAAAAAGTACGATCTTTGTCACCGTGTGCAGTTGCAAACCATAGTCTGGCTTTTTTATGGAGGTTTTGGAGCAGTGGGTTCTTCCTTGCTGAGCGGACTTTCAGGTTATGTCAATATAGGACTCGTTTTACTGTGGATATAGATACTTTTGTATCTGTTTCCTCCAGCATCTTCACAAGGTTTTTTGTTGTTGTTCTGGATTGATGTGCACTTTTCGCACCAAAGTACGTTCATTTCTAGGAGACAGAACGCGTCTCCTTCCTGAGCGGTATGACAGCTGCGTGGTCCCATGGTGTTTATACTTGCGTACTGAGATATCAGCTGATGTATGAAGGGTTATATAAATACATTTGATTTGATAAATTTGAATTTGATTTTGATGATACTATTGTTTGTACAGATGAACGTGGTACCTTCAGGCATTTGGAAATTGGTCCCAAGGATGAACCAGACTTGTGGAGGTCTACAATTTCTTTTCTGAGGTCTTGGCTGATTTCTTTTGATTTTCCCATGATGTCAAGTAAAGAGGCACTGAGTTTGAAGGTAGGCTTTGAAATACATCCACAGGTACACCTCCAATTGACTCAAATTATGTCAATTAGCCTATCAGAAGCTTCTAAAGTCATGACATAATTTTCTGGAATTTTCCAAGCTGTTTAAAGGCACAGTCAACTTAGTGTATGTAAACTTCTGACCCACTGGAATTGTGATACAGTGAATTATAAGTGAAATACTCTGTTTGTAAACAATTGTTGGAAAAATGACTTGTGTCATGCACAAGTAGATGTCCTAACTGACTTGCCAAAACTATAGTTTGTTCACAAGAAATTTGTGGAGTGGTTGAAAAACGAGTTTTAATGACTCCAACCTAAGTGTATGTAAACTTCTGACTTCAACTGTATTTACATTCTCAATTTATTTTCCTTTTTGCACCTATCACAAACAACTTCGCTTCACCTCCTTGGACAATGACAGTTGAAGGTTCCTCTGAGTATAATGCACCTCCGTTAGCGGTCGTTACCCACAGAGGACAGCACTAGACATCTTCAGGGACCAGGCGAATGTATAAGGAATATATTTGTGTCAGATTCACTCCCACCCATTGATTGTAAGGCTCTGGCCTTTTTCTCTCCTTCAAATGAGCTACAGCAGTGACTTGAACTTGCTGCAGCCCTAATCAGTCTTGGGACCTGTCAATACCAAGTGGCTCAGAGTCCAAGTGAAGTCACTGATCCATCTGTATGATCAATACAGCATCAAGTACACTGAATAGTGTTGTGTAATGTATTTAAATCCATTTTTGAATTCCCAAGTACATATGTATCATTGTTGTTTTAATCATGGACCAGCCCATCTGGCATTTATCAAAAATGCCAGATATCCAGTCCACCCCTGGTAGACTACCATGTCAATCAAGTTTGCAGATGACACAACAGTGGTAGGCCTGATCACCGACGACGATGAGACAGCCTATAGGGAGGTCAGAGACCTGGCAGTGTGGTGCCAGGACAACAACCTCTCTCTCAACATCAGTAAGACAAAAGAGCTGATTGTGGACTACAGGAAACGGAGAGCCCCTATTTACATTGACGGGGCTGTAGTGGAGTGGGTCGAGAGCTTCAAGTTCCTCGGTGTTCACATCTCTAAGGAATTACATGGTTCACACACACACACAGTCGTGAAGGCTGAAGAGATTTGGCATGGACCCTCAGATCCTCAAAAAATTATATAGCTGCACCATTGAGAGCATCTTGATGTGCTGCATCTCCGCTTAGTATGGCAAAGGTTTGGCATCCGGCCGCACTACCCACTTTAGAGGGTAGTACGTACAGCCCAGTAGATCACTGTGGCCGAGCACCTTGCCATCCAGGACCTCTAGAGGAAGGCTCTAAACATTGTCAAAGACTCCATCCACCCAAGTCATAGACTGTTGTCTCTGCTACCGCACGGCAAGCGGTACCGATGCTCCAAGTCTGGAACCAACAGGACCCTGAACAGGTTCTACCCCCAAGCCATAAGACTGCTCAATAGTTAGTTAAATAGTTAACCAAATAGCTACCCGCATTGACCTTTTTGCACACACTTTTTTTGACTCATCACATACGCTGCTGCTACTGTTTACTATATGTCACTTCACTCTTAGTTATACTGTATGTACATATCTACCTCAATAACCTCGTACCTCTGCACATCGACTCGGTACTGGTACCCCCGCGTACATAGCCAAGTTGTTGTTACTCATGTGTATTTAGAATTACTTTTATTATAAAAGGTGTTTTACTTTTCTATTATTTCACTATTGTATTTCTCTCTGCATTGTTGGGAAGGGCCTATAAGTAAGCATTTCACTGTTAGTCTACACCTGTTGTGTACAAAGCATGTGACAAATAACATTTGATTTGATTTAACACAGCTCTGGACAGAATTGAGGGCATGTCCTGTCTAAGACTGACGTAAACGACTGAAAGGTGGCTGACACAAAGTTATTGATTGATACATACAATAATAAATTCCATAGGAATAAGAGTTAATCCTGAAATATAGCAAAATGTATGTTCATTGAGATTCTATTTACATGTGTAAATAAACTTCATAGCGGACTAAAGCTATGTAATAACATGCTAATAACAGGCTACTTATCACACCAACACTGTTTGAAGATATGAAGACAACTGGTTATGTAGGCTAAATTTGTTTTGATGTGTTGGTGAATAAGCTATTTGTTGTATTTTTATAGGCTAGGTAGCTGAGGGCATAGGCTTTCATTCTAATATATATATATATATATTTTACCTTTATTTAACTAGGCAAGTCAGTTAAGGACAAATTCTTATTTGCAATGACGGCCTACACCGGCCAAAACCGGACGATGCTGGGCCAATTATGCGCCGCTCTATGGAACTCCCAATCACAGCCGGATGTATTACAGCCTGGATTTGAATCAGTGACGCCTCTTGCACTGTGATGCAGTGCCTTAGACCGCTGCACCACTCTGAAGTAGCCACTCTAGGCTACATCAGATCCATAGGTCCACAGGTCCCTCAACCAATACCATACCAAATCAAATCAGAATCAAATCTAATTTTATTTGTCACATACACATGGTTAGCAGATGTTAATGCGAGTGTAGCGAAATGCTTGTGCTTCTAGTTCCGACAATGCAGTAATAACCAACGAGTAATCTAACCTAACAATTCCACAACTACTACCTTATACACACAAGTGTAAAGGGATAAATATGTACATAAAGATATATGAATGAGTGATGGTACAGAACGGCATAGGCAAGATGCAGAGGATGGTATTGAGTACAGTATATACATATGAGATGAGTAATGTAGGGTATGTAAAGATAAAAGTGGCATAGTTTAAAGTGGCTAGTGATACATGTATTACATAAAGATGGCAAGATGCAGTAGATAATATAGAGTACAGTATATACATATACATATGAGATGAGTAATGTAGGGTATGTAAACATTACATTAAGTGGCATTGTTTATAGTGGCTTGTGATACATTTTTTCCATCAATTTCCATCAATTTCCATTATTAAAGTGAGCTGGAGTTGAGGGCAGCAGCCACTCAATGTTAGTGGTGGCTGTTTAACAGTCTGCTGGCCTTGAGATAGAAGCTGTTTTACAGTCTCTCGGTCCCTGCTTTGATGCACCTGTACTGACCTCGCCTTCTGGATGATAGCGGGGTGAACAGGCAGTGGCTCGGGTGGTTGTTGTCGTTGATGATCTTTATGGCCTTCCTGTGACATCGGGTGGTGTAGGTGTCCTGGAGGGAAGGTAGCTTATCCCCGGTGATGCGTTGTGCAGACCTCACTACCCTCTGGAGAGCCTTACGGTTGTGGGCGGAGCAGTTGCCGTACCAGGTGATGATACAGCCCGACAAGATGCTCTTGATTGTGCATCTGTAGAAATGTGTGAGTGCTTTTGGTGACAAGCCGAATTTCTTCAGCCTCCTGAGGTTGAAAGGGCGCTGCTGCGCCTTCTTCACAACGCTGTCTGTGTGGGTGGACCAATTCAGTTTGTCCGTGATGTGTACGCCGAGGAACTTAAAACATATTACCCTCTCCACTACTGTCCAGTCGATGTGGATAGGGGGGTGCTCCCTCTGCTGTTTCCTGAAGCCCACGATCATCTCCTTTGTTTTGTTGACGTTGAGTGTGTGGTTATTATGCTGACACCACACTCCGAGGGCCCTCACCTCCTCCCTGTAGGCTGTCTCATCGTTGTTGGTAATCAAGCCTACCACTGTAGTGTCGTCCGCAAACTTGATGATTGAGTTGGAGGCGTGCATGGACAAGCAGTCGTGGGTGAACAGGGAGTACAGGAGAGGGCTCAGAACGCACCCTTGTGGGGCCCCAGTGTTGAGGATCAGCGAGATGGAGATGTTGTTACCTACCCTCACCACCTGGGGGCGACCCGTCAGGAAGTCCAGTACCCAGTTGCACAGGGCGGGGACGAGACCCAGGGTCTCGAGCTTGATTACGAGTTTGGAGGGTACTATGGTGTTAAATGCTGAGCTGTAGTCGATGAACAGCATTCTCACATAGGTATTCCTCTTGTCCAGATGGGTTAGGGTAGTGTGCAGTGTGGTTGCGATTGCGTCGTCTGTGGACCTATTGGGGCGGTAAGAAAATTGGAGTGGGTCTAGGGTGTCAGGTAGGGTGGAGGTGATATGGTCCTTGACTAGTCTCTCAAAGCACTTCATGATGACAAAAGTGAGTGCTATGGGGCAGTAGTCGTTTAGCTCAGTTACCTTAGCTTTCTTAGGAACAGGAACAATGGTGACCCTCTTGAAGCATGTGGGAACAGCTGGTCTGCGCATGCTCTGAGGATGCGGCTGGGGATGCCGTCTGGGCCTGCAGCCTTGCGAGGGTTAACACGTTTAAATGTTTTACTCACGTCGGCTGCAGTGAAGGAGAGTCCGCAGGTTTTGGTAGAGGGCCGTGTCAGTGGCACTGTATTGACCTCAAAGCGAGCAAAGAAGTTATTTAGTCTGTCTGGGAGCAAGACATCCTGGTCCGCGACGGGGCTGGTTTTCTTTTTGTAATACGTGATTGACTGTAGACCCTGCCACATACCTCTTGTGTCTGAGTCGTTGAATTGCAACTCTACTTTGTCTCTATACTGACGCTTAGCTATTTTGATTGCCTTGCGGAGGGAATAGCTACACTGTTGTATTCGATCATGTTTCCGGTCACCTTGCCCAGGTTAAAAGCAGTGGTTCGCTCTTTCAGTTTTGCGCGAATGCTGCCATCAATCTATGGTTTCTGGTTTGGGAATGTTTTAATAGTTGCTGTGGGTACGACATCGCCGATGCACTTTCTAATGAACTCGCTCACCGAATCAGCGTATTTGTCAATGTTGTTGTTGGACGCAATGCGGAACTTATCCCAATCCACGTGATCGAAGCAGTCTTGAAGCGTGGAATCAGATTGGTCGGACCAGCGTTCTTGTTTTAGTTTCTGTCTGTAGTTTGGAAGCAACAAAATGGAGTCGTGGTCAGCTTTTCCGAAAGGAGGGAGGGGGAGGGCCTTATATGCGTCGTGGAAGTTAGAATAACAATGATCCAGGGTTTTACCAGCCCTGGTTGCACAATCAATATGCTGATAGAATTTAGGGGGTCTTGTTTTCAGATTAGCCTTGTTAAAATCCCCAGCTACAATGAATGCAGCCTCAGGATATGTGGTTTCCAGTTTACATAGAGTCAAATAAAGTTCGTTCAGGGCCATCGATGTGTCTGCTTGGGGGGAAATATATACGGCTGTGATTATAATCGAAGAGAATTCCCTTGGTAGATAATGCGGTCGACATTTGATTGTGATGAAGTCAGGTGAACAGAAGAACTTGAGTTCCTGTATGTTGTTGTGATCACACCACATCTCGTTAATCATAAGGCATACCCCCCCGCCCCTCTTCTTACCAGAAAGATGCTTGTTTCTGTCGGCGCGATGCGTGAAGAAACCAGCTGGCTGCACCGACTCCGATAGCGTCTCTCGAGTGAGACATGTTTCCGTGAAGCAAAGAACGTTACAGTCTCTGATGTCTCTCTGGAATGCTACCCTTGCTCGGATTTCATCAACCTTCTTGTCAAGAGACTGGACATTGGCGAGTAGTATCCTAGGGAGTGGTGCGCGATGTGCCCGTCTCCGGAGCCTGACCAGAAGTACGCTTCGTTTTCCCCTTTTACGGCGACGTTGTTTAGGTTCGCCGGCTGGGATCCGATCCATTGTCCTGGGTGGAAGGCAAAACACAGGATCCGCTTCGGGAGAGTCATATTCCTGGTCGTAATGATGGTGAGTTGACGTTGCTCTTATATTCAGTAGTTCCTCCCGACTGTATGTAATGAAACCTAAGATTACCTGGGGTACCAATGTAAGAAATAACACGTAAAAAAAACAAAATACTGCATAGTTTCCTAGGAACGCGAAGCGAGTCGGCCATCTCTGTCGGCGCCGGAAGTATCTCTCGGTTGATGCTCGGTTGATGAACCCAAGGCTGAAACTGGTTGAATTAACGTTGTTTAAACATAATTTGTCACCATACTGTGAAAAACACATTGGATTTGCAAAAAGTAACCAACAAAACTGTTGTTTTGAGGGTGAAATGTATTATGTCATCATGGTAACCAATTTTCAACATAGACAAACCTTGTATAAAATATGTGGAATTTGTACCTTTGAAACAACTTAAGATCTTCAACGTTATATCCACTATCAGAACAAAATACAACAGGCTGGACAGCACCTCCTACTGGAGAGTTGATCTATCTACAGCTATCCCTTTGGTCTCCCATCCAGGGTTTTAACCAAGCACTGCTTTGATATTAGTCATTGACTACTACCAATTTGCTATTATGAGAATGATTATTGAGGCATCTCTTAATAACTAAATAGACTCACTGTTGCTATCGAAGTCATTCCAAAGGGTAGGTTAAACAGAGCAAATGAAATGGGACCATACTTATAATATATCATCAATGAGACTATTTAGGCCTATATACTGTAGCATCATTTTGTGAAGTCATCAACATCTATTGTTTCTATTCAACCCAGGGTTCAACAAAAAATATACAAAACATATAGGCCTATGGTTTCAAGGTGTGGTTGATTTCAAATGTAATCATCAAGTTAATAATTCATATGTTGAATTCACGTCTCCATCTCAACCAAAAACCTAAGTTGATTTGATTTAGTCCTATACATATACATATACAATAGTGTATGTAACTTTTTGGGCAACCTGGCCAAATTCCCATAGAGATGTGTGTTATAGATCTGTCATTCTCATTGAAAGCAAGTCTAAGAAGCGGTACATCTGTTCTATGTGCACTATTTCTATGCTCCCCGTTCTTAAGTTTCGTTCTTGCATCTTTTACTTTTGTACACCAGCTTCAAACAGCTGAAATTACAATATTGTTGGTTATTGAAAATATATTCCACAGTGGTTAAATGGTACAATGATTCTTTACACTGTACTTGCTTGTTGTCACAAAACCTGAAATTAGGCAAACTATTAGAATTTATGCAACCAGGAAATGGCGGAGTGATTTCTGCATAGATTTATGGTTGAGATGGATACGTGAATCCAACATCAATTGTTAATTTGTAGACAAACTGGATGTTGAGTTGTGTTGGTTGTCAACGCAACCAGATATCAACATTTGAAGGAGATGTATATTTTGTGCCACTGACTTAAATCTGGCTTTAATTCCAATTTGTCTACAAATTTAACAATTCTATGTTGGATTCACATTCTCCTTCTCAACCAAAAATCTAAATGAAAGAATATGACTAAATCAAACAAAACTTTAAATTACTTAGATTTTTTTGTTGCAATGGAGACATGAATCCAACATATCAATGACTAATTTCTAGATGGAATTAAAGACAGACTTTGTCAGTGGCACAAAAGATACCTTCAAATATTGATATCTGGTTGCGTTGACAACCAAACACAATTCAATATCACTTTTGCAATACAGTAAATAGCCTATTAACTTTACAAAAAGTTAACAAATGATATGTTGGATTCACATGTCAAACTTAACCAAAAATAAAAGTTAAAGAAACGTCTCAGATGAAACTATCCAAGCATTAGATCTACATGTCCTCTAAATGTTGATATTTGGTTGCATTGACAACCAAACACAATTCAATATTACTTTTGTAATACAATAAATAGCCTACAGTTAAGGCTATCTTACAAACTAACGTAACAGTATTTATTCAACCTTTAAATGAGTAACGTATCCATGGCCACATTTTGAGGTTACCTTAACTATAAATGTCTTCTTATGTCATCATAGAACACTTGCATATTCCAGATGACATGCAAAGGTCGCACACTTGCACTGTGTACTTTTAATGTAATGTCAACTGCAAACCAGGCCATTTTGTTGGTTGTTCTAGTATATGAAACACTGTAACAACTCATTGAGTTTTAGTATAAATACAAAATATCTGACATTTAATTCCGATTAGGACTTTCTTGTTCGTTTAAAAAGTTGAAAGCGCAGTGCTAACACATTTATATGACAACTAAACCAAAAATCAGACATTGTTTGGAATTTGGTTGTGCTTTTAGATTCTTGAAAGCATAGTGATAACACATTGGGAATACAACAAATTCCTGGCTGTTGTTGAGTCGTGAATAAAGGCGGAAATCTCATTGATTAACTTCTCAACCTAATATTACCAACATTTCCGCGTTGAATTGAAGTTGTGTGCCCAGTGGGTTGTGTTAATCATATTATAGACAACATTTTACTGGACTACAGAAGTTGTTAATTGAAGGCTGCGTCCTAGTTTGTGTCCAATCAGAATGTATCTGTCGTGGAATGAAAATAAAGCAGCAATGCGTAAACAAGCGCTGGATCCTCCTCCGCCGCTCTCTCCTATCATCTAGCCTATATTCTGAAACCAGTTCCGTATTCAGCGCTACTTTAATGTAACGTCGGTGCGCACACCATACAGCGTGTAGGTTGTATAATTATCGGATAAGATCACACCATCTCGACCATGGAGCCTTGAACTGGAAGGTAAGCAATGCGTTTACTACTCGATACTCAGAAGCCGAGCAAGCGATGCTTGTTCGTATCCTTTTCCGGTAGGTGCTGTGATAGTAAAGTTTGGGTGGGTTGGGAATGCGATCATGTGTCATATGGGCTATCAAGTTATGGACATGTGCTTTTTGATCTTAGTCAAGTGTGTGCCGTGGCGTTAGTTTATTTTATATCTTAGTGATCGACGTAACGGTGTACGGTCCCAACAATTTGCCTACACGACTTAAATGGCAGCAACTTAAATCTTAAGTCAGTTTTTCAGGGTATGTAGCCTACTATGTCAAACTCACCATCCATAGTGTTGTTCGTGCAATATCGTGGGTGACGCAAAGAATGACGCGTATGATTTCCTGGTGATGATGAGAGGGACATAAAGACACAATTGTGTCACTGTAAAGGGGACCATCCTCGATGTATTTCCTTGCTGCGTGTTGACGATTTTTTTGCTATCAAATCTGTGACAATTCTATCATATGACATTTCCTCTCAGAATATTCTAGTCATAGCCTACCCAAGCTAGTCAATGCCTGAACTCTAAACTGTTATTATAAACAACGTTGGGATCATGCAACTAAGCATAATGATCCTGCAGCGAAAATATCTTGCAAGCCCGTCCAATGGGTACATATTGTTCTCGATACATTGTGTAATTCCGCTTGAATAGGCTAACCAAAGTAGTCTCCAAACGTTGGATTCCAAAGTACTATTTCCATTATGTTACTATTAAGGGATTAACCACTTAAATCATAACAATCTTTGGAAGGAACTGAAGTTGCTTTCGATGCTTAGAAAACATCGAGGGGCGGGGCATAAAGGTGAAACGCACGTATGCACCTGTATCCATTTGTTTTGGTCAAATATGTAGAAGATGAAGTGATGCCTTGGTACATGTTTATTCAATTTCATTAAACTAATGTAACTTTGCAATCAAGTTGATATATTTCTGACATAACCATGTCATACGTGTAGCATGGGATATACCCAAATAACACTGCTTTCTACTTTAATTGACAGACACCCACAGCACCACAGAGATGAAAACGCAGCACACTTGATATCTCCCTGGAGGGGAAACCTGAATTAAGATGAAGCGACTGAAGGGGAAAACCCAACAGTGTGGAGCATTGCAGAAAGTCCTGTGAACACTGACCTCCAGCCCCCATCCTCCCATCATTCCTTTCCCCCAAATACACAACACTCCCATTCATCACCACTCCTGCTCTGGTCCAAGATGACCTCACCGAGAAAGCACCTGGTCAAGGATTTCAACCACTTTATCACATGCTACGTGTGCAAAGGATACCTGATCAAGCCCACCACGGTGACAGAGTGCCTGCACACCTGTAAGACCACCCCCCTTTTCTCTTTCTCTCTCTCTCAGGTGCCACAATCATCATGGCATCATGTAATGTAGGCTATACCAGAAAAACACAATTTCACTATTGCATAGGTTACAGTATATCCAGGCATATTTGTGTATTCTATTAGATATACATTACATCTAACAGCCCCTACTAGAAATGATTGTTTATTTTGGTGTAGTATGGACATTTAATAAAATGTCAAATGGCATCTATGGCACCACTAAAAGGTGGCTGGGATTTAGAGCTCGCAGAATCAGTTGGCTGTGTTATTTGTTGTTTTATACAATGGCCTTGCACAGTCACAGTGCTATGAATGTCAAGAGCGTGCTCTGTCCATCTCCTCTGTGTCATCCTGCATGATTTACATATCATATTACATGGTCTCCTTCTCCATTTCTGCCCTCTCCATCTGAACTGAATGTTTTATTGGAAGAGAACGGCAGATGCAAAAGCTCACTTCCAGGAATGACACATCTCAAGTGATCAGTGGGTTCAGTCACCATGACAACAAATATCCTCCACACAGGATGAGCAGTTTGGTTCCAGTTTGTTTGAAGCCAAAGTCACTTCTTTACTGTCATAGAAGTCAGATTGAACCCTAGCCCTAATGAAAAATATCAGCAGCTGCTTAGTACAGCATGGTTTGGCTGTTTTATGATTGCTTTCCCTGTGTATGTCAGTATATTTCGGAGATCCCCAGCAAAACATGTTTTTGATATTAGTCTACGCTATTTCATTGTAACCTCCAGAGTGGCGCAGAGGTCTAAGGCACTGTATCTCAGTGCTAGAGGCGTCACTACATAGCCAGAATCGATTCAAGGCTGTATCACAACCGGACGTGATTGGGAGTCCCATAGGGCGGCACACAATTGGCCCAGTGTCATCCGGGTTAGGGTTTGGCCGGTGCAGGCTGTCATTGTAAATAAGAATTTGTTCTTAACTGACTTGCCTAGTTAAATTTTAAATAAAAAATACAGTAGTCATAATGCAATTAAACAGCTATACATTAGTTTAGTTTATATGGGACAATTATAACCACTTTGACACATTTAACAAACAATCGTCCAATGCATTCCACTATAGTGTTTCTAGCTCACATACATTTTCAACACTCGTCCCTAAATGGACTTTAATGGAAACAAAAGTGTGTGCCGCGGTGTGCTGGCTATTGAAAGAGCATGTGACATGTTGTTCTGACATAGTATTGGTCGATTAAGACAGCAGATGGATGTATCTGAGGATTGTTTATTTGTTGTTGTTGACTTTATTAGGATGCCCATTAGCTGACGCCAATGGCGACAGTTTTTCCCATTAATCTCTGCAGATCCTCTCAAGCTCTGTCAGGTTGGATGGGGAGCATCGCTGCACAGCTATTTTCTGTTCTCTCCAGAGATGTTCGATCGGGTTCAAGTCCGGGCTCTGGCTGGGCCACTCAAGGACATTCAGAGACTTGTCCTGAAGCCACTTCTGCGTTGTCTTTGCTGTGTGCTTAGGGTTGTTGTCCTGTTGGAAGGTGAACCTTCGCCCCAGTCTGAGGTCCTGAGCACTCTGGAGCAGATTTTCATCAAGGATCTCTCGGTACTTTTCTCCATTCATCGATACCTCGCTGCTGACTGGTCTCCCAGTCCCTGCCGCTGAAAAACATCCCCACAGCATGATGCTGCTACCACCACCATGCTTCACCGTAGGGAAGGTTTCCTGGCATTCAGGCCAAAGAGTTCAATCTTGGTTTCATCAAACCAGAGAATCTTGTTACTCATGGTCTGAGAGTCTTTAGGTGACTTTTGGCAAACTCCAAGCAGGCTGTTATGTGCCTTTTTACTGAGGAGTGGCTTCCGTCTGGCCTGATTGGTGGAGTGCTGCAGAGATCATTGTCCTTCTGGAAGGTTCTCTCATCACCACAGACGAGCTCTAGACCTCTATCGGAGTGACCATCGGGTTCTTGGTCACCTCCCTGACCAAGGCCCTTCTCCCCTGATTGCTCAGTTTGGCCAGGCGGCCAGCTCTATGTTCTTGTCATATCGTGCGCTAGCGACCCCTGTGGCGGGCCGGGTGCAATGCACGCTGACACGGTCGCCAGGTGTACGGCGTTTCCTCCGACACAGGCTGGCTTCTGGGTTAAGCTCTCGACAAGACTGTAACTACCAATTTGATATCATGAAATTTGGGAGAAAAGGGGTGAAAAGAATAAGACTGTAATGTAACTAAATGTGGAAAAAGTCAATGGCTCTAAATACTTTCCCGAAGTCACTGTACGTACATTTAAAAACATTAACATGTAACGTGTGTGTGTGCGCATCTATCAGTTACACATACATATCAGTATATACACACAACAAGTAGGTCACATGGGGGAGTGTCGCCATAACGTGTTGCTTTATCTGTTTTTTGAGATGGAACGTAATCATGGCTCCCTATAATACTATACGTTGATCTAGGCTATAGGCCAGTGCATAGTGAATAAGCATATACTGTTTACATGGAAATTGCTAGAGTGCAGACTGACCTATATTTCTGCTCTTGTGACAGATATTGCTGATCTGATTTTTTTTGTATTTGATTTTTTCTGATGTTTGGTGACGTCACATCATAGGATATAGGCCTAATCCTCCGCTCAGTATTGCATGGAATCGGATTAGGTGTTCTTCAAAGAAAGATAAAGCTATACATTATAGTGTGTGTGTTGTGGTATTGACCGCTGTTGCTGTGTGTCTGTGTGTTCTGTCGTATTGGCTACAGTGTGATGGATGCATCTAGAACCGGCCAGGCTATACCCACTACTTCCTTATCTCCCTGCTTGTCAACAGTTTCAATTTCAACTGCAGGACTGAGTTTTTAGTCATGCTTCGAGGCTCAACAGATACTCTGACGCGTATCAAGTTCAAACTTTAGAAATTAGATGTTAGAATGCTATTCCTTCTGGTTTTCAACACATCATCCTTTTATTGTGAAGGTTATCTGAGAGAAATGGATGTGAAAAGAGAAACTGCAGTCATCTTGGCATTTCTTTGCCACCTGAATGGTGTGATAAAAATCCATATTTCCTTTAGGTCTGTATTTGGAGAAAATCAACCATTCTTTGTCTCTCTCTCCTTTCATCTGTCAACAGTTTGTAAAAGTTGCATCGTCCAACACTTTGAAGACAGCAACGACTGCCCCAAATGTGGCATCCAAGTCCATGAAACCAACCCTCGAGAGATGTTAAGGTAATACACCTAATTTTACATCTAACAGAATCTCATCTGCATTTATATTTTCCCGATTGAGAATCACAGGATGATAATGAATGCTACTGAATAGATTACCATCAGTAAAGTAAAAACATGCTGGCCTTTGCACTACTGAACTGGCCCTAGCCGGAATTTGGCAAATCTGAGTTTACACCCTTTAGTTGTCTACCCGACTAGTGAGATGGTAAGACTGGTGTGGGCTGGGTTGGGGGAGGATGGCGTGAGATCCAGGCAACAGCTGGACACCATTCTGGAGCCAAGGTTACAGCTGAAGACCTCACCCAGTGCTAAGCCCACAGATGCAATGTCTGGGAATAAGTGTGTGTGTGTACTTTTATTCTTCCTTTACGTCTCATTCTATCACCAGGTTGGACAACACTTTAGAGGAAATCATTTTCAAACTTGTTCCTGAGCTAAGAGAAAGTGAGTGATGTCATTTTAGTATCCACCAACATCAGATATAAATCTTGCATTTGATCGTAGGCCAAGCGGTTTTCTACTTGACCTGAATGATATAACCCCTACCCTGTGTATTCATATGTTCTCTTTTTGTTTATTGACTAGAAGAACAACAGCAGGAGATCGAGTTCTGGAGGAGTCGAAAGTGGAAGGAGAATGGAGAAGGTAAATGATCTGTGTTAGTGTATCCATGAAGACCAAGACCCTCCTCAGGAGGGACCAGAATGAACCCACTCGGGTGGGCAGAGGTGGGCTGTGATTGGTTATTGAGGCGATGGGTAAGGAGACTATGTGGGGAGAGATCAGTGAGCAGACAAAGACAGAGAGGAGTTGTGACTCAGGTTGCATTGTTGCAGTGACTGTAGGTGGCTGAGAGAAGGGGAGGAGGAAGGGGGACGTTTTAACAGCACGCTCTACAAGGCATTGATGAGATCCCCCTGTTTATGATGTCCAAATCACATGGAAACAACAGAATGACTAAAAATATGGATGGATTCGGTCCACCAGACGAAAATGCCATCCCCATGGCAATATGACGATCGACAGTTTGTCCCAAAGGCCTATTATGATATTGCATTTCTAGGTGAAAAGCGAAAGACATCGGTATCAATCAAAACCGCCCTATTGTGAATGGTCTTTTCACAGTTTTACATGAATTCAAGGAAAACAAGCTCAACTTGTATACTATCTTGCTCACACGTAACATACTTATCCATTTATTTTGTCATAGAAGACGGCCCCCGATCGAAGAGATCCAGGCTGGATGACGACGATGATGATGGTGGTGGTGGTGGGGATGGAGACTACCACAGGAGTGACCCGCAGATAGCCATCTGTCTTGGCTGCTGTTGCGTAGACAGTCTGGTGGGAGAGAACGTTGTTAAGGTAAGTCATGGTGGAGAGGTATCTCTTCCCTGCTGCTCTGTTCTTTTCTCTTCTGTTCCCTCTTCCCTGTGTCCCTAACATTATTCCTCCCACTTTTTTAGGTTGATGTCCTTTTAACTATGTCCTTCTAACTGTCCTTTATGTCCTTCTAACTGTCTAACATCTCAGAATGTGAGTTGAATAGAATATAGATAGACAATGATGCTGTGCCCTTACAACAACAAAGAAAGCACATGTTAAATTTGCAGTTTCACATGTGAAATGGCTGTTTTTCACGTTGAGCTTAAATTTCTCACGTGAAACCGTATTTACTGTATTCAATTTAGATTTCACATGTTAACGCCACCTTTTTCACGTGTGAGGAGAATAACATGTTTTCACCTCCATAAGAAAATTGGATATGCAGTTTTACATGTGAAAAACATTCACATGAAAATCACATTTGCAGTTTCACATGTAAAATGCTGGTGAAAAACTCACTTTCACATGTGGGGTTGAAATAATGTTATTCTCCTTACAAACTCAAAATGTCGCTCACAACAAAGGGAATTAACAAAGCAAATCACTGACAACCAAAACAAAAAACGGATACAGTTGGGTTTTAGTAGGGGTTCTCAAAGAATCTCACGGGGGTTGTCCACTGAACATTGGCTATGCCCACTAAATTTGTCCAAGAAAAGGCAAACCAAAATAAAAACCCACACCAAGTTATAATATGGAGCTAAAGGCAAGTTGAGCAAACCAAAGGGGAGAACGCATGATAAAAGGCTTTTGTTTTTATCACACTCAAAGAGGAAGTGCTATTCCGCGTTAAAGCACTTCCAACATCTCTCATTCCCACTCTCTCAAGAACCACCGGTGCACTGGCCCAGCCACTCTTTTTTAAATACCACCTGGGCTAGCACCTTCTGACTAACGAGATGGGCAAGCCAGCACTGGTGTAACACGTACTTACTAATGAGGTGATACCGATCGGTGCACCCCACCTACTAACGTGCTACCTTGAAATATGAAAGGAAAACCCTGAATCTGGAACAGGTGACCACATCTAAACAGCCCAAATGTGGGACAAGGGAATGATTTTGCAAGACATTCGCAGAACAGTGGGCAGAATAAATGTGTTGTAGGCAGGTTAATGGATCAGGTTGAAACGGAGACATGGTTCTGTTGTCTGAAGGTCACTGCTTGCTAAAAGGGCAATCCTTAGTTGCCACATACATTTTTGGACTTCTAAGTTAATGATATGAACCCATTAATTCTTAAATATAAAACGGATAAATGAGCTTAGTTCAACTGTCGTACCCACCAGAACCCAAAATTATACACTTGTTTTACTCCATTGTTTGTAAACAAAGTAAATGTAAACAACCACTGTATAGGCTAAAAACCTGGTTAAAACTATAATGTTGATATCATGGATGGTCAGTCCTTGCATCCATAGCGTAGTCAATGGATTTGAGTGGTCGCATTTCTCCAGCCCCATCCCTCAGGTTTTTACTGAAACTGTGGCAGGGAGTAATAGTGTTTATTACATGGTGCAATTCTCTAGTGAGCGAGTTACTTTTGTGCCAATAAGATCAAGGAAAACTACTGAAGTCCAGAACAAAAATTCTTAGGATTTCAAACAAAAAATAATGACATCTAACGAAAAACAGGAACCCAAAGTTTTTTATATTTTTTTATTGCAAGGAAATAATTTTGAAATGCAAGAACAAAATTAATTGTAAATGGATGCAAAAAAATGTTTTTCAGTGATAAAAAAATAAATAACTGACAATGTGATTAAATAAAATGTCTCCCTTTTCCCAGAAGTGTTCCCTATCTTTGGTTATGTTACCCTGGCCTTTGCTTTCGCTGTCTTTTTTTCCAGTTGCAAGTTTTGGCACATTCATTCCAGCAACATAGCACCCTGCATCCCACTGCTGGGTCGGTCTCTGGATGGGAGACCAGATGTAGCTGGAAGTGGTGAAAATGAAACGTGAAAAATAAACGTGCGGAAAACAAATGTCATGTGGGGATGTTTTTTCTTCACATGAGGGTAAAACAATGTATCTGTGAAACTTCAGAATTATTATTTATATTTTTCACAAGTCATACACGTGGTTTTCAGACAAGTGTGATTTGTTCACATGTCTGAAAAACACGTTTCTTTCACGTGATTTTTTGTTGTTGTGTGGTTATCCTTTATTTCCTGGGCTGTCATTGAAAGCTGGTCAGCAAATATGTGGTTTGGGGTGGGGGCGGGGGGTGGGAGAGGAGAGCAGAGCAGAGCAGGAGGGAGAGGAGGAGAGCAGGAGGGAGAGAGGAGAGCAGGAGGGAGAGAGGAGAGCAGGAGGGAGAGCAGGAGGGAGAGAGGAGCGAGGATCATAATTGTTTCATATTGAGGTATAATATAGAATGATTCTCTGTGCCAAAGGGATGCTATTAGTACTAAATGCACTAACTGAACTTAATTATGCATTCATAAAAAAAAAAAATGTATTAACCAGAAAATGGCTCTTTGAAACGTATGGATTTGCATGCTCTTCACATAATTCTGAATAAATGTGCCTGAATCGTTGAATTCATCTTCTGAACCTCCACTCTAGGGTTTAATGAAGAAATTTATACGCTGCTCGACTCGAGTGACAGTCGGAACAATCAAGAAGTTTCTCAGCTTGAAGTTAAAGCTACCAAGTTCTTATGAGGTAACTAAGCTTTTGTACGTGCTCTATACCCTTTTGTATGTATCTACTGTATGACCGATATTAAGCCCATGCTATTGAATATTCGTTTTGTGTGGGCCTCACATAAAGCAGTCTCCAGCAGCCTCTCCTGTGTCTTCAGTGTTGAGGGGGAAAGGGCTGGCCTTGTTCGCAGGCAAGCTGTACTTACTCTCGCTACACTCTTAGAAAAAGACCTGCACTCTTTGGGAAAGACCTGCGCTCTTTGGGAAAGACCTGCACTCTAAAACCTAAAAGGCTTCTTCGGCTGTCCCATAGGATAACTCTTTTTGGATCCAGGTAGAACATTTTTGGATCCAGGTAGAACTCTTGGTCTACATGGAACTTTTTCCAAAAAGGGTTCTACATGGAATCCAAAAAGGGTTCTCCTATGGGGAAAACCCCTTTTGAAACCCTTTTGTTTTCTAAGAGTGTGGGTTCCAGAGCACTAAGATTGCATAGATGCTATACACACAGTAACACTTTCACTAACTATTTAGAAGTAGTGACTGTACCATTGCTACCTTTGCCTTCTAGCATTTATAAACATTTGTAGGCATTTAAAAACATTCATACACATTTCTAATGGATCAATAATGAAAGCTATTATAAAATGTTACCCAGCTTTCTCTATGTACAATGTCTGTCACATTCTCTCCATTGAGATATTTGAGTCCTTGTTCTTTTGTTTGAACAGTATGAGAAAGGGAGATATGTATAACTCTAGTCCTCTTCTCTAGCAGCCTGTGCTCTGACTGTCATCCCATAGTAGTCTAATTCTTAGTCACCAGCCTCCGTGTCCCCTTGCAGCTAGACGTCCTATGCAACGGGGAGATCATGGGAAAAGACCATACCATGGAGTTCATCTACATGACGCGGTGGAGACTTCGCGGTGAAACCGTAAGTAAACCCCCAATGATATCAATGCCCCCGCCCCCATTTCCTTCATTTATAAAGATGCTAAACCCCGTACCGTTCTCTCCAGGGGATAAGCTGTGGCCGCTGAATGACGGTGCTGTAGTCATACTAGTCTCCATGAGAGTCAGTGCTTGGCTTTAAGCCGATTAGCTGGTTAGCCGTCTAAAATGCCACCATCACTCTACTGTGTGAACTGATGCAGGAAGTAGTAGTGACATGGTTAGCAGAGCTTATTAGAGGCCAGCAGTAAGATGTGTCTGGTACTATAGGTTCGCATCAAAGCATGTTTGGATGCCTCTTCCGTGAAAGAAAGAAAGCTGCAAAGTGGAACGGTGAATTAAGTTGTTGTTTCCCAGTGTGTCGTAATGGTACTATACACTATTGGAGACATTTGCAAGGCTAGTAAGGTATTGCTAGGTCATGGTAAAATGCTGTTGAAATATGGCTGCTTCTCTTCCTCAATTAATCCACTTTCCTCTTGTTCACCTCACAAAAGATAGGCCTATGTTGTGGTCACTATAGCCTCACTTGAACTTCAGTCAACCATGCTTAAACTTAACTAAGTGCCCCCAAGTCTTCTGCAATGTGTGCTAGGCTAACTAACTAACACACTTCAGCTTGACCTCATAAGCACTTTTGCTAGCCTTGGCTGCTCATTCCATTGCTCACGATTGTCACTTTTAGATGGGCAGGTCTGGGATCCGGCAGTACAGGGTTAGGTCATAAATCGCTCTATTCGTCCAAGAAAACAGGTGAGGAAAGCAGTGAAGGCCCCTGACAGCTGCCCCAGCAGGGTGCCTGTTCCTGGGCTCATCGCCTGACACTCTACCCTTCCACAGCCAGTTTATCACCACTGGCTCAATAGAGGGGTCTTTTAATAGTGCTGAGCGATTAGTGCTTTTTGAGGTCTGTTCGGTTTCAGTTCAATTCTAAAATTATATTCACCGATTTCGGATTCTATAATTTTGAACAAGAAATGCACTATGCATTATGTGGGTTGAATGCTCTAACTACACAAAATAAAACAATTAATAAAAGTTCCATGATGGTAGTAATTATTAGCCACAATTTATTCACATTACTTCAATTAAATATTTTAGTTGTGTATTTTACATTGGTTTTATTTGATGACATTATGTCATTCCAATTGATCATCTCTATAGAGCTGCTGCCTATGCTGTCTGACAAAATCAATATTTTAGTAGTAAATAAGTAGCAGTAAATAAGGCATACTTTTATGACTGCTGAATACCTATTATCAATCACCAAGATCATGTATTTTCAGGTAGAGATACTTCCCGAAACAACTGCTCTCTATCCTCTCCAACGCATGTTCTTCTTCCGCCTCTTCTCTCTCCCGCTCTGTCTGCCATACACAGACCAGACAAGTAGGCACGCAATGGATTATGGTCATTGTAGTTAATTACCATGTTTTCTGCCCAAAACTATGTAGAATATTGGCCTGTTGGAAACTACAACTCCCTACTACATCGCACAGTTTGGGCATGATCTGATTTCTCTCTAGAGGAACTGTGCATTGAGCTCACATGAAAAAGTAGAACGAAATGAAATTAAAATAAATGAACCGTCAAAGTGGGACAATCTGTTTAAAAAAAAATTCCCAACATTTTGGTTAATCATTCAGCACTAAGCCCTGGTTTAGTTACAACATACAACACCCCTAAGGACAAGTAAACTGTACAGTTTTAATCATTCAATTGATTTCCCTGTTTTGAATGATACACTGCTAATTTAGTGTTAAAGACAGGTTCTGGCAAGCTTAAAATACCCTCGTTTCTCACTCCTCAGTCCTTACGCAGAATGTTCTGATTCCAAGAACAGAATCCAAGGAAGGCAGCAGTAAAGTCCTCTAGCTTATAAGAACAATATTTAATGTAGTATAATCAACGTTGAACCCCCCAAAAAAAAATCAGATGACAGTATTACTGACCTCACATGACCAAATTTGGCATCTGGGGCAGATTGTCCCACTGTGCAGAATAGGTGATAGTTCTGTGCCTAGAATGAATCCCTGTCCTCCCCTGGACCAAATGACCAGAAAGTGGGTCAGTGTGGGCCGACTAATTCCCCTTCTCTTAGTGATTGTACGTAGGTGTCTCCTGCCTACCGCTGCTGCATGTCTACCGGCCTGTCTAAAAATAGACCGGCTTGATATGATGTGTCTGTGGAGTGTCTTTCTCTTTCACCTGCTTTGGCATCAGACTTTTCTCTCCTTATCGCGCTCCCTCTGCTCTGCTCTCATACCTTTCCTTCCACTGCAGCATATCCTGGCTACGAAGCTACAATCCATATAGATGAAGCAGCACGTCAGATTGTGTTGTTTTTGTGTTCTAGGTAGAAAGGCCCCCTGCAAGCCTACTGTTCATATGCTATCCTTACAATGCAGTGGTGTAAAGTACTTAAGTAGTACTTTAAAGTATTTTTACTTAGTCGTTTTTTGGGGTATCTGTACTTTACTATTTATATTTGAACTTTTACTTCACTACATTCCTAAAGACATTAATGTACTTTACTCCATACATTTTCCCTGATACCCAGAAGTACTTGTTACATTTTGAATGCCTGGTTGGACAAGAAAATTGTCAAATTCCCGCTCTTAAAGGGAAAATCCCTGGTCATCCCTACTGCATCATATCTGGCGGACTCACTAAACACAATGCTTCATTTGTAAAGAAGAAAAAAAAACGTTTTTACTCAAGTATGACAATTGGGTACTTTTCCCACCGCTGTTACAATGTTAGAACGTCTACATTACTTACTCTCTGATTATTGTCTCCATTGTAGTGGATTCTGTCCCAGGGTGACCAATGTCATCTCTCTCTTTCAGGCCTACCCAATGGTACTAGAATATCGGCCACGGATAGACTTTGGTTGACGGAGAGAGACGTGGGACTACTCCTGCACTAACAGCCCATTGACAGACTACACAATGAATGGATGTGCCTGGCACAAGAGACAAGGACCACGTCTTCCTATCATCTGCATGCAGTAGTCCGTTATTGCCTCTAATCTCATTCTGTTCTTGTATGTTATCTTCCAGTTTCACAGATATCTTTCTAAAGCGCAACAGTGGTTTAAGAACATGCCTGCATATCATGGCGTATTAATGCTTGGAAACGTACCAAAATGTAATTGACTGAAGTGTGAAGACCTGCCGTTGGTCCACATCACTCGAAAGTGTTGAGAATAATACAAAGTGAAATGACTAGTAATCCACTGTTACGCAACACAAGAAAGATATTCCAAGACAAAGTTGTACACTGGCAAACGGCCCATAATATTTCCCCCTATCTCCTATCTATGCTGGATTTAGTGTCTTACATGACCTCTCCCCTTACTTCTGTTTTTAATCATTAAAGGGGCAATCAGCAGTTGCAACATCCATTTTTGGCCATATAAATGAACCATATATACCCATTGATTCTTGAAGAATTTAACTTATAAATGCCTCACGAGCTTAGTTCAACTGTCGTACCCAATCTGAACCCAAAATATAAGCTTGTTTTACTCCAATGTAAATGTAAACAAACTGTATATATCCTCAAAAACATGGTTAAAACTATAATTGTAATATCATGGAAGGTCAGTTCTTGCATCCATAGCTCTGTCTATAAATTTGAGAGTGGTTGCATTTCTCCAGCCCCATCCTTAGCTTTTACTGAAATAGGGACGGGGGAATAGGCTTTGTTATTGTTTCTACTAATGAGTGCCGCTTTAACTATGGTAGTGCCTTTCCCCACGTGTCTCTCTTTCAGTGGAGTGCAAAATCCAAACTGCTCTTCATATCAAATTCCTTGTTTTGTATTTATTTTTTTACCTTTATTTAACTAGGCAAGTCAGTTATGAACAAATTCTCAATGACGGCCTAGGAACAGTGGGTTAACTGCCTGTTCAGGGGCAGAACGACAGATTTGTACCTTGTCAGCTCGGGGGTTTGAACTTGCAACCTGAATGGGTCTACCCTGCCGCTCCATTCAGCCTAGCGGAGTCAAAAGCCCCATGTTATAGCTTATGGGTCATTCTACAGAAAATGTGCAAATCGGGGGCTGAATTTTTGTAAGAATTTGTATCCTATTTTTTTTCCCCAAACTTGTCTTCCAACATATGTCAGGTAGACATACTGTATAAGCTACTTGTACACTTTGTATTGCATATTTGACCTGTATTCCTTACCACCCTACTAAATATGTAACTATGGCAACATAGTGAACAAGTTGCGGTAAAGGGAGAACCGTGCATAGTAGTGATCATTTTGATTTAACATACTACAGATTAAATTTGCATAACAAAATAGTAAAAACATAAATATAATCTTGTTTGTTCTCTGTGAAATGTTGATTGATTGAATTACTTCTGCATCTAATTTAATTGTGTTTTTAGTTGTTTAAATGATCACTTTACCTAGCTTTATTTTGGCAAAATACTAGGTGTTTCTGTGTCAAGTGTCAATCATAGAGATCCATGGAGCGAACACACTAGGTGGCTATAACCCTGAATTTGTGTGGTTTTGAGTTCATGAGCCCTTTTAATAAATTGTAAGAAACTCAAGTAGGATGAATTTGAGTATAGTAGAGCACAGTACATTATAGTATAACACAGTATAGTAGGGTACAGTATAGCACATTAAAGGTGTCTATGTTTTGGCCAAATGTCAGTGTTTTGGCTCTTGGAGGGTTGGAGCCCTCCTCCTGGCCATGCATCTTAATACTTGACACTTTTTCCTGAAGTGTGCACTTGTCCACTACCCACATGGTGGTCCTCTCTTCCTCAGTTGGTAGAACATGACGCATAAAACCTTTACTTGGAGATAGCCTCACTGGTGCTGTCACAGATACCATAATGGCACAGATACAAAGATGAGAACTCTATATATCTGTATGGTGTAAATTATTTTCGGTCGTAACCGTTTTGGTTTGGACAATTCTGACACATTTTGGACTTTTAAAGAATCGCCATAGCTAACATATAGCTGGCTATCTTTCATTTGGGCAGATGTACATCGCAGAACCGTGCTTTACATATTCATTGATTATACTAGATGTTCGGCAGTGACACTGCTTAAAAATACACGAAGACCTACATGCTCACCATGTGGTCATGCTGGAGAGGGGTGGGCTAAGACACTGCATTTCAATACAAGAGGCGTCACTGCAGTAACTGGTTCGAATCCAGGCTGCATCACATCCGGCCGTAATTGGGAATCCCGTAGGGCGGTGCACAATTGGCCCAGCGTCGTTAGGGTTTGGCTGGGGTAGGCCATCATTGTAAATAATCATTTGTTCTTAACTGACTTGCCTAGTTAAATAAAGGTTAATGTAAAAATAATCCCATCACCTGGTGATATTTGTAGGGGTGTGGTTTAAGGCACATTCATTCTACAGTCTTTACATGTGTGTGTTTCAGTAGTGCCATCAACAGAAGGGACAGCATTTATTTGAAAAAGAAATGTTAAATTAAACAAAACTACTAATTAGATCAGTATCTTTCAATGTAATAATATAATAACTCGAGATGTTCTTTTCAAATTGTAGCATAAAAAAATGTGCTTTATTTTCAAACATGGAGTTTAGGAGTCAGGGTTTGGGACAACACATCTTAATAGAAATAGCTGTATAAACAATGACTGTACTAAATTGTTTTGCCTTGGATTGAATTAGAAAATATCATGATGTAAATAAATGTCCTAGGTTTGGAGACTTAACTGTTTAAAAAATATATTTTGGGGGATGGGACTTCAATTTGCACCACTTCTGTAGAATCGCCCATATACAAGTACAAGGAAGCTATGGCTGCCTACCATATCCCTATCTAAAAATGAGTTATATTCTTTCTTTCAATGCCATTTTGATGTTATTACCACATATAATGCAATATGAGTACTGTAAGACTAGATTTTCTGGAAGAAGGTTAGAAAAAGCGGAGTATCGCCAACACTGTCTGAAATGTGTAGCTGTCTGTTTGTGCACTATGTAAAACGTATTGGGCATTATGGTTCACTTGTACATAGTGGAGATTTGTTTAGACTGTTTACTACTATACTGGAAGTCCTACTGGATGGTTTAACATTAATGTATTATCACTGCCCTATAAAAACTGTCCAGGCTGGCGTGATAGGGTCCCGCCATAACCCTCACCATTTGTTTCTGATGATGGATCATTAGACAAATGTTTTAATGGCTTTTTCCCCTTCACATACCATTTATCTTTTTCTCACTCTCCTCGAAACACCAAAGAATAAAAGCAGACATAGCAGTGGTTGTATTTTATCTGTTCAAGTTTGACAGAGATATTATAATCCTAACGTAGACAAATGTTTGGGGGGACAACTGAATGCATTAAACCGAGATGTACATAGACAAATGTTGAGGGTACTGAAGTCATCTTGGTAGGAAACAAAATGTGGAGTGCAATTTGCCAATGTATTGGGTCTTTGCACACAGATCTCTGACAATAATACGTTTATGTTAATTTGCAGTTATGTGAGAGAACCACTCAATGGACAGATTGGACACATTTCTGGCAGCCCCTAAAAGTACAAGTCTTTACAAATTTCCACAAGTAAAAGTTGTAGTTGAAGTCTACACTCTTAGAAAATAGGGCTCCAAAAAGGTTATTCAGCTGTTGCCATAGGAGAACCCTTTTTGGTTCCAGGTAGAACCCTCTGTGGAATGAGTTCATCATGGAACCCAAAAGGGTTCTACCTGGAACCAAAAGGATTCTACCTGGAATCAAAAAGGGTTCTTCAAAGGGTTCTCTTATGTGGACAGCCGAAAACCCCTTTTAGGTTCTCGATAGCACCTTTTTTCTAAGAGTGTGCCTAGCATTCTTGTGTATTTTCCTGTTTCACACATGCTTTTTCCTGTTGGAAATGGTATCTCTTATTTTCCCTAAAAACCCACCTGTAGTGGTTTTAAAAGTCAGCAAAGTAAATGTTTAGACTGAATCATTCTTGAAATGTCCCTGTGCTGCAATGAACAATATGTATTTTTGTAACAAGAAGAACTTGTAGATATTTTCTTTAAAAATGAAATTGTATGTTGTATATTTAACAAACTTAAAATGCTGCTTAGAATAATCTATTCTATTTTTCAATGTCAATGTGCCTGATAAGCATTCCTAGAGAGATTAGAACTGTACATATGCAAGAGCTGCTCTATATGTGACATGATGACAAAAATACCAAAATACAGAACTCATTGAATTAACTTGGTGTCATTTCATAATTTTATTTGTATTTATTTTTTATTTAACATTTATTTAACTAGGCAAGTCAATTAAGAACAAATTCTTATTGACAATGGTGGCCTACCCCGGCCAAACCTGAATGATGCTGGGCCAATTGTGCGCTGCCCTATGGGACCCCCAATCACAGCCGGTTGTGAAACAGCCTGGAATCAAACCAGGGTCTGTAATGACACCTCTAGTACTGAGATGCAGTGCCTTAGACCGCTGCACCACTCATCATTGACAAGTTACTTATTGTTATCTGTCCAAAAAAAATAATGTTTTGGAGTATCAAAGATTTTGTTTCAAGACTTCTGTTCTTAAGAATAGGAATGGTCTGCATTTTGTGATTGTCATTGACTCCCACTAAATCTCTTTCTTTCGTATAGAGGTATAGTTGATCTTTCTGATTCACTCCTGAATAAAAGGACCCCAAACAGTGTCCCATTTCCTTTCAGTGCTATCTTTAAACCTGACAAAGTGTGACCTAAACCCTCTGTCTCTCATGGACAAGCATGGCCTCCCCGGTGCTCTACCCTGTATGAGGAAGCCTTCAGACAGGCTCTCATACTTTCAACATGATTTCATCAGTGCTTTATCTGCCAAGGATAAGGTTTCTCCTATATTAAAACCAATCAACATCTTGAATACTTCTGCCTTGGCTTTTGGCAGGAGAAAACCCATTAAGAATGTGCTGAAGAAGTGCCAATGCTGTTTTGGAGTGGGGCGAGGAGTGGGGTGTTTACTGTCCACAACCACAGCTGTCCAGGCTAGCTTTTGTATTTGCTTGAAGAACCCTGAACTTAAGCTTTAACCCCCAAACCTAACCCAAATTTTAACCCTGACACTAATTTGAACCTTATCCCTAAATCCCCTCCTTGCAGGGACTGACAAAATGTCCCTAGTTTGTGCATTGTTTTCTTAGTTTACTATTCTTGGTGGGACTTCTGGTCCATACAAGTATAGTTAAATATGTCCACACACACACATTTGAATGATCCCCTGAGAGTGGTCAACACTGTCTGAATCCTGATCCAGTTGCTTTCCTTGGATTGGCCCAAAATATTGTCTCTGGATTTCCATTCAGTCCTTCAGCCAAACAGTCACATTTTCCACAGGCCCCCATTCTTTCTTCTCTGTCAGAAGACTTCCATAACTAAATGGCCATGATTGTGGGGCCTGGAAAACAAAACATGGCTGACCTGAGTTAAGTGTATTCTCCTTGGAGACAATAGAGAACTGCTGTAACCCAGCTTAGGTTCTGCTAGCTGCAGCATTCTTATCTGTGCTGAGAGTAGCATCAAAGCACCAGCTGGGTTTAAATTAAGATAATTTCTTTCCCACTTTTTTTCCTCCCTTTGCAAGTAACTGGCTCCTCTGCTGATTGGCTATAATTGGAGGAGTATTTACTCAGCTGCAAACATTTACATGACAATGCCAAGTCCCCCTATGTTTTCACATTAAACAGGTCACATATACTGCTGGCGTTGTGCTTGCATACAGACACAAACTACGGACAATGTAACAAAAAAAAATGGAGCTAATAGTTTAATCAGCATTATTCTGTAAATTGAATGGACTTCAAAATAGCATTATAGTCGATTCATCTTAAAATATCAAGGCAACCATCTGCAAGACAATTTCTAGTTTGCTCAACACTATATTTTAATTTGCTCAAGATTGTTCTGTGTGTGAGTTGCACTTTTGAAAAAGCTTGTTGAGTAAAATTACAAATTCATGTTTGCTCAAAACCACCCAAAACCACTCCCATCATTATCATTTCCCAGCATGCTCTATTGCAGGTTGATTGCTTGGAATTCCTCATCATCAATATGTGACTTGCAGGCTCGATATGGCCTGTAAACCAGGAATTTCAGATTACTGTGTTAGGGTGTAACTAGGTCCTCAAAGAAAGGTCTTATGATATACAGTTGAAGTCGGAAGTTTACATACACTTAGGTTGGAGTCATTAAAACTTGTATTTCAAACACTCCACACATTTCTTGTTAACAAACTATAGTTTTGGCAAGTCTGTTTGGACATCCACTTTGTGCATAACACAAGTCATTTTTCAACAATTGTTTACAGACAATTGTTATAATTCACTGAATCACAATTCTAGCGGGTCAGAAGTTTACATACACTAACTTCACTGTGCCTTTAAACAGCTTGGAAAATTCCAGAAAATGATGTCATGGCTTTCGAAGCTTCTGATAGGCTAATTGACATAATTTGAGTCAATTGGAGGTGTGCTTGTGGATGTATTTCAAGGCCTACCTTGAAACTCAGTGCCTCTTTGCTTGACATAATAGGAAAATCAAAAGAAATCAGCCAAGACCTCAGAAAAAACATTGTAGACCTCCACAAGTCTGGTTCATCCTTGGGAGCAATTTCCAAAAGCCCGAAGGTACCACGTTCATCTGTACAAACAATAGTATGCAAGTATAAACACCATGGGACAACGCAGCCATCATACCGCTCAGGAAGGAGACGCGTTCTGTCTCCTAGAGTTGAATGGACTTTAGTGCGAAAAGTGCAAATCAATCCCAGAACAACAGCAATGGACCTTGTGAAGATGATGGAGGAAACAGGTACAAAAGTATCTATATCCACAGTAAAACGAGTCCTATATCGACATTACCTGAAAGGCCGTTCAGCAAGGAAGAAGACACTGCTCCAAAACCACCATAAAAAAAGCCAGACTACGATTTGCAGCTGCACATGGAGACAAAGATCATCATCGTTATGTTTGGAGGAAAAAGGGGCAGGCTTGCAAGCCGAAGAACACCATCCCAACCGTGAAGCACGGGGGTGGCAGCATCATGTTGTGGAGGTGCTTTGCTGCAAGAGGGACTAGTGCACGTCACAAAATAGAAGGCATCATGAGGTAGGAAATTATCGGGATATATTGAAGCAACTCAAGACATCAGTCAGGAAGTTAAAGCTTGGTCCCAAATGGGTCTTCCAAATGGACAATGACCTCAAGCATACTTCCAAAGTTGTGGCAAAATGGCTTAAGGACAACAAAGTCAATGTATTGGAGTGGCCATCACAAAGTCCTGATCTCAATCCTATAGATAAGTTGTGGGCAGAACTGAAAAAGTGTGTGCGAGCAAAGAGGCCAACAAACCTGACTCAGTTACACCAGCTCTGTCAGGATGAATGGGCCAAAATGTACCCAACTTATTGTGGGAAGCTTGTGGAAGGCTACCCGAATTGTTTGACCCAAGTTAAACAATTTAAAGGCATTGCTACCAAATACTAATTGAGTGTATGTAAACTTCTGACCCACTGGGAATGTGATGAAAGAAATAAAGCTGAAATAAATCATTCTCTCTACTATTATTCTGACATTCCACATTCTTAAAATAAAGTGGTGATCCTAACTGACCTAAGACAGGGAATTTTTTATACGATTAAATGTCAGGAATTGTGCAAAACTGAGTTTAAACGTATTTTGCTAGGGTGTATGTACATGTCCGACTTCAGCTGTACATTCAGATCCGACCTGGCGCATCCAGCGCCATCAATAAACGAGGGATATTGGCCAAAGGAGTCACATTTACATGTCCTTAAAAACAGCCTTTAATCAATTACAGAAACACTGTTCCTTGTGGTTTGATGTCTAACATATGTATAACTTTATAGCCTATTTTGTTATTGGTTTTTACTTTCCTTAAACAATAGCTGTCCATCTCCCGGTTCAGCTGTAATAGATTTCAGCACTAAGTGCATCAGGGCATTACATGCATAGGCCTATAGGCTTAGGCATCCACTGTATGATAATATATTATATATAAATGAAGAGAAACTTAGGCCTAGAGTGTTACACCCTGATCTGTTTTACCTGTCTTTGTGATTGTCTCCACCCCTTACAGGTGTCGCCCATCTTCCCCATTATCCCCTGTATATTTATACATGTGTTCTCTGTTTGTCTGTTGCGAGTTTGTTTTGTTTCATAAAACCTACCAGCATTTTTCCCTCTGCTCCTGTCTCTCGATTGTTCCTGTTTCCTAGTTTTCCCGGTGTTGACCACTCTGCCTGCCCTGACCTGCCTTCCTGTACATTTGCCCCACCTTTCTGGATGACTGACCTTTGCCTGCCCTGACTCTGAGCCTGCCTGCCATCCTGTACCTTTGCCCTAACCTATCTGGATTACCGACCTCTGCCTGCCCTGACTCTGAGCCTGACTGCCGTCCTGTACCTTTGCCCCACCTATCTGGATTACCGACCACTGCCTGCCCTGACTGCCGTCCTGTACCTTTGCCTGCCCTGACTCTGAGCCTGCCTGCCATCCTGTACCTTTGCCCCACCTATCTGGATTACCGACCACTGCCTGCCCTTGACCTGATTTTTTTCCTGCCCCTGTTCGATTAATAAACTGTTGTTACTTCGACAATGTCTGCATCTGTGTCTTACCTGAAACGTGATAGTCCAAACTTGCCCTGACTGACCCAGCAGACACAGACCAGCTGCGCAACGCCATCTCCTAAGGAGCCACCATTGGTAGGCACAAGGAATTGCTGCATGGCTTTATGGAGGGGTCCACACCTTGGCCGAACGCAATGGCCGGGCATTGGACATCTTGCTGGAGCAATTCCGCAGGTTTGCTGGGGGGCAGCCTACTACGACGGTAACCTCACAGCTCCTCAGTAACTCGGCTGTTGGCAGCGCCGCCTCACCGGTCACTCTGCCTTCCCGGGAGCCATGCTTACCTCCCCCAGAATGCTTCAATGGAGAGCCGGGCACCTGTCAGGCATTTCTAGCTCAGTGTGCCCTCATCTTCAAGCTTCAGCCCTCCCCCTTCCCCTCAGACCACTCTAAGATAGCGTACTTTATCACGCTGATGTCCGGGATGGCGCTCGCCTGGGCTACAGCTGTATGGGAGCAACAGCCGGCCATATGCGTCAGTCTGAAGGAGTTCATGGGAGAGGTCAAGACGGTGTTTGATGCCCTATTCTCCAGAAGAGAGGCTGCCCGGAAGCTACTCAGAAGCTTCGGCAGGACTCCCACAGTGTGGCAGTCCGCACGTTGGCAGCTGAGAGTGCCTGGAACCAGGAAGAGCTGTTCGACATGTTCTTACACGGAGTCTCGGATGAGGTCAAGGACGAGCTTGCAGCCCGGGAATTACCGATGGATCTCGATGCCTTCATCACCTTGACCATCAGGATTGATGGGCGACGGAGGGAGCGACGGAGGGAGAGGAGATTCGTTTTCACTCGCTCGTCCAAGGAGTTCACCTTGCCTCCGAGGCATCTCGGAAGTCCCCAACGTCCCCATTGCAGAGAGAACCCAAGGTTCCCTGAGAGTCGCCGAAGACGGCCGAGTCACCGTTTCCCAAGCCTATGCAACTAGGCATAGCTGGCTTGTCTCCAGTGGAACGGCTATACAGAGTTGCCTGTATATTGCAGGACTTGTGGTAATTTTGTGTCCTCTTGTCCGTTAAAAGACCAGGCTCACCGATAGGAGCGAGTACTCTGGTGGGCCATATGGAGAACTTTTCTGCTTCCCTTACTCGCACTCATGCCATTCTGCTGTGGGGAAAACAGTCAATCTCTCCTGGTCCTCATTAACTCTGGGGCCGATGAGAGCTTTTTGGACTCTACCTTGGCTTCCGAGCTGGATATCCCCACTCAGCCCCTCTCCATTCTCATGGACGTTAGAGCGCTGTATGGGCACTCTATAGGCCGGGTCACCCACAACACCACTCCTCTCATCCTAAGTGTGTCAGGGAACCACAGCGAGGCTATCCAGTTGCTGCTCCTTAAGACTCCTTAGATTCCCATCCTTAGATTGGGTATTGGGATTCTCCTGGCTCCAGCAACACAATCCCCCATTAACTGATCTACTGGTGCCATCATGGGCTGGAGCCCGTTCTGCCACGCCCATTGCCTGAAGTCAGCACAACCTGCCCCGGGACGTCTTCCTGGGGGCTCGGAAGTTGCCCCGGACCTCTTTGCCATTCCCGCAAAGTACCAGGATCTCCGGGAGGTGTTCAACAAGGCTCGGGACACTTCGCTTCTGCCGCACTGACCATATGACTGCAGGATTGACCTTCGCCCTAGCACTACTCCGCCCAGGGGACGACTGTACTCTTTATCGAGACCAGAGACCAAGGCAATGGAAACCTACATTGTGGACTCCCTAGCTGCAGATTTCATCCGTCCTTCTTGGTGGAGGAATGGAGGCACTGGCTGGAGGGGCCGGAATATCCGTTCATCGTGTGGACCGACCACAAGAACCGACTCCCAGCGCACACGTTACACCTACTTAAACTAAATATGGAGCACACAATTAAGAAGACAGATCCAACTTAATTTAGCCAATGAAAATGTCTCAACAGAATTAAACAAAACAGGTTTTGCATATTTAAAGAACTGGCTTTGATTAGTAAATTGGCTAACAATAATAACAATGATATACCATAAATTATAAAACATATTATTATGAATATGAAATAAATACATTTAAAAGATACACTATGCACAAATCGCTCCACCATTTCCTGGTTGCTAAAATTCTAATAGTTCGCCTAATTTCAGTTTATGTGAAACAAGCAAGTATAGTGTAGAGAATTATTGTACCATCTAAACAGCTGGGAAATATATTTTCCATAACAAAAAACATAGTATTTTCAGCTGATTAAAGCTGGTGTACAAAACCAAATGTAAAAGAAGCAAAAACTAAATTTAAGAACGGGAAGCATATAAATAGCTTACATAGAACAGATCTACAGCTTCTTAGACTTGCTTTCAATGATAACGACAGATCTATAACTCACATATCTATGTGAATTTGGTCGGTATGTACCAAAAAGGTACATATTGCAGCTTTAAGTTACAAAATTGCATCCTACCTGAATAGCGGGTTACAAAGTAGCCTGCACTTGGCCACGCCAACATTCTTCACATCAGATGACATCATTCATCATGACATAATGTAATGTAGGCTATACCAGAAAAACACAATTTTACTATTGCATAGGTTACAGTATATCCAGGCATATTTGTATATTTTATTAGATATGCATTATACCTACTAGAAATAAAATAAAATGTTGGTGTAGTACGGATATTTAATAAAATGTCAAATTTGTCACCACTAAAAAGGGGCCTGGGATTTAGAGTTCACAGAATCAGTTAGCTGTGTTATTTGTTACTTCAATGAAAAAGGCCTCAATTTTTGCAATCAACAGTAGCCTAGGCCTCTCTCTCTCTCCTCAGAAGCAGGTGCAGGTGGGCAGGTGCATGCAATGAGTGAGAGCCCCATTAACATTGACAAGGCTGAAGTGGTGCAGGTCGAGAGTTTCAAGTTCCTTGGTGTCTACATCACCAATGAACTGGCATGTTGTGAAGTTGTGAAGAGTACTCCTGCACATTGACTCGGTGCCGGTACCCCCTGTATATAGCCTCATTATTGTTATGTAATTTTTTTGTGTTACTTTTAGATTATATACTTTTTTTTTTTAACTTTCTTTTTCAAAACTTTTTTCTTGAACTGCATATTTGGCATTGTTGGGAGGGGCAGGTAGCCTTGTTGTTAGAGCGTTGGGCCAGTCACCGTATGGTTGCTAGATCGAATCCCCGAGCTGACAAGGTCAAATTCTGTCGTTTTGCCACTGAACATGGCAGTTAACCCACTGTTCCTAGGCCGTCATTGTAAATAAGAATTTGTTCTTAACTGACTTGCCTAGTTAAATAAAATAAAAATCTTAAGGGATTGTAAGTAAGCATTTCACGGTAAGATCTACCTGTTGTATTCGGCGCATGTCAAATTTGATTTGGTGCTGAAGCACAAATTCGGGGTGTAGGCTATGATAAACAGCCTCTCCTAGACAGTTTTGCCCTCTACCATTTTATTCATACTTTTTTTAGCAGCCAAAAGCCTGCAATTAACAGCTAACAGAAACCCTGGTGCATTTTCCCAACAGAGTTGTCTTTCCATCATATTGATTGTTGCAGATAAAATACATAGTGCTCAGTGGCGACCAGTCATTCTATTTTGAGATGCACATTTTTGGGGTCTTGCCTGTTTTGCATGTTATTTTGGCATTAACACGTTTCTCATATCAGTCTGCAAACAATGTCAAAAATATATGTATATCTGTAACGGCTTTCGTCGTCGGATGTGGAAGAGTAGTCGGACCAAAGCACAGCGTGGTAAGTGTTCATGTTTGTTCATCGGAACTGAACACTAATACAAAATAACCAGAGAATAAATTAAACCAAAACAGTCTCGTAAGGTGCAAACACTAAACAGAAAATAACTACCCACAAAACCCATGTGGGAAAAAGCTACCTAAGTATGGTTCCCAATCAGAGACAACGATAGACAGCTGTCCCTGATTGAGAACCATACCCGGCCAAAACAAAGTAATACAAAACATAGAAAAAGGACATCACACCCTGACCAAACCAAAATAGAGACATAAAAAGCTCTCTACGGTCAGGGCGGGACAATATCATTGAGTTAATAAAGCCGCATACAAACATGATCTCTTTTTTGTTTTCTTGAGTAAGGCACCTCCAAAATGCAGGTGTTTCAGCCTAGCTCAGTACTTTCTGTGGTGGTGGGGCAAGCCAGCAGAAAATATGGAGCGTTGCGCGTGATTGGCTCAGTGTTCTGTCACCCATAGGGACACTAAGTCACCACCAAGTCTAAGGGTAGAGCTCGAAAATCCAAGCCCCTTGGGTGCTGCCATAGAGTTACATTAGAAGTGCCCATCCAAGAAGGCTCAAGGTCATTGGCCACAGATAAAATGACATCAAATCACGTTATATCTACAGTAGCTTTGATTGGACTTTCAAAATCTTAGCTAGCCATCGTCATCATGAATCAAGTCGACAATCAACTGGCATATCCTTTTTAATCCTTGTTATATGAAGATAAATAATGAAGAGAAATTATAGATAAAACGTATCGGTGCTCATCGGCCATTAGACATAAGCATTACACAACAAGTTGGAAATCGCAAATTCAACAATGAGTGGTTTGGATGGAATCAGTGGCTAACTGCAAGCATTGCAAAGCAATCATTAGCCTGCTATTCAGTGGAGTGACTGTGTGGGCCCAAGTCTAAGATTAAGGGTCTCTTTTCCTATCTTAAAATGATCAACATTCAATATTGGCCATGCTGTCAAATCAACTGCTAACTCGGAACTGCAAAATCTGACATTAGTGAGTTCAAGACAACTGGGGATTCTGGAAAAATGAGCTACGACTAGGAAAATACTTTTTAAGCTTTCTTCCCACTCAGAATTGTAAATTGTAAACTTGGGCCTCTTTATAAAGCTACAACCTGAATATCACTTACGTCATCATGATTCAAAACATTTTTTTTTAGTTCCCAGTTGTCTTGAAAGCACCATAAGTCCAGAGAATGCCAGACTTTGCCCACTAAGGACCGCTGCGCCACCTTCCTGTTCAAGTGAGCACAGGACAACAAGGTGAGTCCAAAAATGTATTGTATGCTGCTGCATAAATGATGTACTATGCCAGGGAGTATGCATACTGTAGCTAAGAAAGTAATACTAAGTGTATGTTGTGTAGTAAGCTGTTAGTTGCCCATGTGCCTCACCGTAATCATTTGGTCTATTTTCACCTCTTAATTTCGCCTACTGTTCTGACTTGGTGGTGCACATGTAGCCTATAACCTGTTTTTGAGAAATGTAATCATCGAATATTGTAAGAGCTTTCATTGTCTGCTCATATGCCCCCTTTATTTATCCTACGGTTCTGACTTGTTGTACAAGGAGAGACTGTAAGAACGGCCCATGTTCTGAATTCTGTCGCTATACATTTCAAAAGTGTTGAAATAATAGTTATATTGACTACGTCCGTCCTAACTCGCTCATTAATGTCTTAATTGAAATTACGGATTGCCTCTTATCCACTTGTCGTCCCCTTATGCCATAGTTTGTATATCTCAATTGTCAGTAGAAACCACATTTTCTAAGCAAGTCAGTCAAATCAGCTATGTTTTTTTAAAAGGCAGTAAATGAGGCTGAATGAACTGTTTTGCTGCCAGACAAGGCTCTGCTGATATTCAGGTGTAGCAGTGGTAAGGTGCAATGAATGTATTGTTTAGTGTTGTGTTGTGTAGTGGCTTTGCTGGCATGCATCCCACATTTTTCTTTTTTTGCCCCACCAATATTTACATGCTAAAATACATCAAAATTACTTTTGCGTTTAAATTTCCATGTACCCAATAACAAAATACAAGATAAATGGGTTTCCATTGTATTTCAACTCTGATGGTTTCGTCACAAAAAAAGGTTGTGTACTGTAGGTATTGTGAATGTGCCAACTCTGGTCTTGGGACATGCACTCCAGCATACAGCTCACAGATACAGTGCGGATATAGCCTACTACATGATAAGATTATTATGGACAAAAGTGTGAGATTATTTTACTTGTCAAATGGCAGCCAAGCATCAATCATCATGTCACTGTGCACTTTCACCACCCTGTGAAATTCATCGTAACTTTTTTCATCTGTAGCCTAATAAACTGCATGCTTTTCCATTATGTCCTGAAGTGTTTTATTTGACATGTAGGCTACTTTACTCACATAAAAAGGTTGGATAGAAACCTGGTTAATGTCAAGCCATTTTGAGGATGCTGAAATTATATTTTGGATGAACGTGTGCATGCCTACAGGAGACTTTTAAAGTAGCCTAATCAGATTAAAACATTGTGACTGGTTGTGTTTATGCCACATTTAAAATGTAATACATTTTAAAAGTTAAATTATTCATATTTCGGCTATATTGAAGCGTTAGGTTTCTAGGTGCACGAGGAACAGTCGCACGGATTGGAGAGGAGGCAGAGCATATGTAAAGCTTTCCTGAATAAGTGGGCCTGCTGGAGGATATTTGGCTACGTTATTATTGGAGGACTTGGGAGAAAGATGATCTGCAACAGACAGCGCATTCAGTATCAGAAGTAAATATCCAGCCAGAATGGCCTGCTACTGTGCCTTTCTAGACCTTATAAACTGCCGAGTGTAGACCCATAACTGATCCAAACGGAATGAAAAATTCAAATCACAGGACTTTTGTGCCATTATTCAAATTATTCATTGCATTGTGGTGTTGTAGCCTAGTCTAGGTAGGATAATTGTATTGTCCCTAAACAAGATCAAAAGGGGAGCTTTTTAAACTGTGTCTCATGTCTTCACTGTTCTTAAATGCGCAATGATGCACCTGGCCTCTGCGCTGCATATCAGCTATTCCTATTTGTTTTTGTGGATTCATATTGAAAATTGTTACCATTTTGAAGGCTTTTATGTATGATTGCAGATCTGGACAAACATTCCACGTACCACTATTGTTGCTATGAAGGGTGGATATAGGGCAGGATAGACAGTTATACTTAGACTATTTTGACCTGGGGTATAGTAAAAATCTGTACACAGAAAAGCATAGTGCACAAGGGAAGTACTAAAACACTGCATGCAAGCAGATAAGGAAAATTGGCTAGGATGGAAGAAATGATATAGTAAAACCTGCAAAAGAGTGAATGTAAACGAGGGAGGAAACACATTACATTTCCCCGTACCCAATAAAAAAACACAACCTGGGGCGGCAGGTAACCTAGTGGTTAGACCGTTGGGCCAGTAACCGAAAGGTTGCTGGATCAAATCATCAATCAATCAATCAACTGACTGGCTTTCTTGTTGTCTATAGTATTCTCTAGGGTATGCATTCTGATTTCTGCTCAGGTTATGGATGTGTCACTGAAACCTTAAAGGCCCTCAATGATGTCCCCATTACCCTTGATTCTAAGTAATATTGTGCTGATATTTTTTGTTGACCAGGCCAAAGCTTTTGATACAGTAGACCATTCCATTATTTTGGGCCGGCTAAGGAGTATTGGTGTCTCTGAGGGGTCTTTGGCCTGGTTTGCTAACTACCTCTCTCAAAGAGTGCAGTGTATAAAGTCAGACAATCTGCTGTTTCAGCCACTGCCTATCACCAAGGGAGTACTCCAAGGCTCGATCCTAGGCCCCATGTTCTTCTCAATTTACATCAACAACATAGCTCAGGCAGTAGGAAGCTCTCTCATCAACTTATATGCAGGTGATAAAGTCTTATACTCAGCTGGCCCCTCAGATTTTGGGTTAAATGCTCTACAGCAAAGCTTTCTTAACGTCCAACAAGCTTTCTCTACCCTTAACCTTGTTCTGAACACCTCCAAAACAAAGGTCATGTGGTTTGGTAAGAAGAATGCCCCTCTCCCCACAGGTGTGATTACTACCTCTGAGGGTTTAGAGCTTGCGGTAGTACTTGGGAGTATGGCTAGACGGTGCACTGTCCTTCTCTCAGCACATATCAAAGCTGCAGGCTAAAGTTAAATCTAGACTTGGTTTCCTCTATCGCAATCGCTCCTTTTTCACCCCAGCTGCCAAACTATCCCTGATTCAGATGACCATCCTACCCATGCTAGATTACGGAGACATAATTTATAGATCGGCAGGTAAGGGTGCTCTCGAGTGGCTAGATGTTCTTTACCATTCGGCCATCAGATTTGCCACCAATGCTCCTTAGAGGACGCATCACTGCATTCTATACTCCTGTGTAAACGGGTCATCTCTGTATACCCGTCGCAAGACCCACTGGTTGATGCTTATTTATAAAATCCTCTTAGGCCTCACTCCCCCCTATCTGAGATATCTACTGGAGCCCTCATCCTCCACATAAAACACCCATTCTCCCAGTCACATTCTGTTAAAGGTCCCCAAAGCACACACATCCCTGGGTCGCTCCTCTTTTCAGTTCGCTGCAGCTAGCGACTGGAACGAGCTGCAACAAACACTCAAACTGGACAGTTTTATCTCAATCTCTTCTTTCAAAGACTCAATCATGGACACTCTTACTGACAGTTGTGGCTGCTTTGGGTGATGTATTGATGTCTCTGCCTTCTTGCCCTTTCTGCTGTTGTCTGTGCCCAATAATGTTTGTACCATGTTTTGTGCTGCTACCTTGTTGTGCTGTTACCATGTTGTGTTGCTACCATGCTGTGTTGCCATGTGTTGCTGCCTTGCTAAGATGTTGTCTTAGGTTTCCCTATATGTAGTGTTGTGTTGTCTCTCTTGTTGTGATGAGTGTTCTCTTCCTATATTTATATTGTATTTATTATTATTTTTTATTCCCAGGCCCCCGTCCCCGCAGGAGGCCTTTTGCGTTTTGGTAGACCGTCATTGTAAATAAGAATTTGATCTTCACTGACTTAACTAGTTAAATAAAGGATAAACAAAATAAAAATGTATAAAAAAATCCCAGAGCTGACGAGTTAAAAACCTGTTGTTCTGCCCCTGAACAAGGAAGTTAACCCACAGTTCCCCAGTAGGCCGTCATTGTAAATAAGAATTTGTTCATAACTGACTTGCATAGTTAACATTTTTTTAAAATTAAAAATCATCCCCAAAGCAAAATAAAAGTTTGACAATCCTCCACTATTTTGGACCACTCTTCCCACCCAGTAAAGTTTGATCTGTTCCCTTTCCTGTGACCAATAAAAGAAACACACAACCCTCCCCAAAGCAAAAATACAAAAGTTTGACAACAGAATCAAATCAAATTTCAAATCAAATTTCACACCTTCCACTATTTTGGACCACCCCTCCCACCCAGTAACTTTCGATCTGCCCCTAATGCTCTAACTTCTAATAGTAACTGTATCCACTGGTTAAATGGGAGAGGGTGAGGTGGTTGCCAACTTAGAGCAATTATTTTTGCCTGCCAGCAAAAATCTTCTCTGAGTGAGAGATTCTAGGTGCTATCATCGTTAAGTAACATAATAGATACAAAGTATTGAATATTTAAATTCATGCACTTCGAAAATGATTTTGAAACGTTGCCCCAGAAGCATTTAACTGCAGGGCCCTCCCACATCGTATGAAGGAATGTGCCTACCTGATTTAGGGGACACAGTAAACAGTTGGGGACAATTTCATCGTAAAACATAGAGTCTATGAACAAACTTAAAATGTCTAAATTGATGGTTCGGATTATGGGATGCCAAGGTCAAAATTTTCCAGATTCTTTTCCGCTTAAAGGGTTGTTCAGATTCAATTAGATCTGTGTGGACTATACTTTTTTTAATGGCTACCTCAGAATATCAGCTTTCTAAAAGATATTTCTATATTATAGAGATCAGTCCTTTTGGGGGCCCAGATCATTTCTGTATAAATCCATTGGGTGGTTCGGCCATTTTGATTCCCATTTACATTGTTTTTCAATTTTGTCCCAAATATAAATTTTGTCAGCAATAATAGTTTACATTGTTTAAGTGAAGACCACCTCTTCCAGGCAATAGGAGACACCATATTTATTTTTACACTCGGCCAGGGGGCAAAATAATCATGTCTAAACAAATTAAGGATGGGGAGAAATGCTAGTGCCTGGAAATACAATTTAAAATTTGGTACGGAGAGTCCTCCTACGTCTTTCCCTCTTTGTAAATTTGTTAATTTTATCTGGGATAGTTTACATTTTTAGATTTAAAATTTTAGTCATTTAACAGACGCTCTTATCCAGAGTGACTTACAGTAGTGAGTGCATACATTTTACCTTACCATATACTTTTTGAAACCATATTATGATTTTTTCCCCCCCAATAGCCAGAAGGGGGAGCCATGGGAAGCATTGAACTACAGAAATTCAGCTGTGGCACTATACAGTATTTATTTTGACAGTAGATATTCTGCCAGTTAAAGCAACAGGGATATTATTCCATCTACTGAGGTTGGATTGAATTGATTTGAGCGTTCCATAAATGTTTCTAGAAATGGTTTTATCTAAGGAAGGAAATATATCTACTCCTAAATATTTAAAGTGGGGAATGATTAGGATTCCATAAGTAGTGGGGTCCTCTATCGGGGTCTTGGGCGAGAATAGGGCTGATTTGGTTAAATACATTTTATAACTTGAGATGAAGCTGATTTTATCTATGATCTTCAATGCGTTTGTGAGCGATTGAGATACATTGTCTGGACGTAGTAAAATATAACCTGCATATAATGAGATTAAGTGATCTGCAGATTTGAGGGAAATGGGTGTTATTTCCTTTGATTGACAAATTGCCTGGTCCAGGGATTCAATGGATAATAAGAATAGCATTGGTGATTTGCCTTCATTCATGTTGAGAATGGAGAGTTGAGAGTTCTTTATTATTTTAGAAAGGACTTAGTCTGGCTTGGTGTGGATTTACAATCAGAGGTTTCAGATTCAATAGTTGCTATATTAGCTAATTGATCATTAATGCGTAGTTTACTGTCCAGTAAACGACTGAGACGATTACCATAGAAGTAGTGGTTGAGTTTAACTAGATGGATGGCAAATTCTGCTCTCTGTCTTATCAATAAATTAAGTGCTGTCTTGACATTGGAAATAGAAATAGCTACCTGGTCTGAAAATAGTGTTTGTTGAGAATGCTTAACACAGCTAAGAACATTTCCAAATCTGATAGCTTCTTTAATGGTGACTTATTCAACCCAGATGCAAATGCAGTTGCATTGTTTTTAATAAAACCTTTGGTGGCATGCCATAGAATCCGGGGGTGATCGACTGAACTGTTATCGATCATTATGAATTTAGTTAAGATTCAAATTGATCACAGAATGTAGAATGAAATGCCATATTGTGGCCCTTTTGGGAAATTCAGAAATGTTAAGTTGGCAGTAGAAAGCATGGTGGTCAGACAGGCTCATATGTCGAATTTCTATTTTCTTGATTTAAGAAAATAGAGGTGTAGATAATAGTATGAAATCGATCTGTGAGAATAATTTACAGTGCATTCGGAAAGTATGCAGACCCCTTGACATTTTCCACATTTTGTTACATTACAGCCTTATTCTAAAACTGATTAAATCGTTTTTCCCCCCTCATCAATCTACACACAATACCCGATAATGGCAAAGCAAAAACAGGTTTTGAGAAATATCACATTAACATAAGTATTCAGACCCTTTACTCATTACTATGTTGAAGCACCTTTGGCAGTGGTTACAGCCTTGAGTCTTCTTGGATATGACGCTACAAGCTTGGCACACTTGTATTTTGGTAGTTTTTACCATTCTTCTCTGTAGATCCTCTCATGCTCTGTCAGGTTGGATGGGGAGCGTCGCTGCACAGCTATTCTCATGTCTCTCCAGAGATGTTCAAGTTCAAGTCCGGGCTCTGGCTGGGCCACTCACTGAGATTCAGAGACTTATCCCGAAGCCACTCCTGCGTTGTCTTGGCTGTGTGTTTTGCCCCAATCTGAGGTCCTGAGCGCTCTGGAGCAGGTTTTCATCAAGGATCTCTGTACTTTGCTTCGTTCATCTTTCCCTCAATCCTGAGGGAAAGATCCTGCTGCTGAAAAACATCTCCATAGCATGATGCTGCCACCACCATGCTTCACCGTAGGGATGGTGCCAGGTTTCCTCCAGACATGATGCTTGGCATTCAGGCCAAAGAGTTCAATCTTGGTTTCATCAGATCAGATAATCTTGTTTCTCATGGTCTGAGATTGCTTTAGGTCCCCTTTGGCAAACTCCAAGCGGGCTGTCATGTGCCTTTACTGAGGAATGGCATCAGTCTGGCCACACTACCATAAAGTCCTGATTGGTAGAGTGCTGCAGAGATGGCTGTCCTTCTGGAAGGTTCTTCAATCCCCATAGAGGAACTCTGCAGCTCTGTCAGAGTGACCATTGGGTTCTTGGTTACCTCCTTGACCAAGGCCCTTCTCCCACGATTGCTCAGTTTGGCCAGTCGGTCAGCTCTAGGAAGAGTCTTGGTGGTTCCAAACTTGGGACCTTCAATCCTGCATACCTTTTTTGGTACCCTTCCCCAGATCTGTGCCTCGACACAATCCTGTTTCTGAGGTTTAGGGACAATTCCTTCGACTTCATGGCTTGGTTTTTGCTCTGACATGCACTGTCAATTGTGGGTCCTTATACAGACAGGTGTGTGCCTTTCTAGATCATGTCCAATCCATTGAATTGACCAATTCAAGTTGTAGAAATATCTCAAGAATGATCAATGGAAACAGGATGCACCTGAGCTAAATTTCAAGTCTCATAGCAAAGGGTCTGATTACTTATGTAAATAGTCTATTTCTGAAAGTGTACTCTTTTGCTTTAGGATTATGTGCTTGCAAGGATGAGGTTGTAGTCAGAGAGTATATTATGCTGGAGAGCCTTGGTTGGATTGTTGTTGGTCTTATTAGATTTCTCCCCCATGTCCAAAATGGCATTCATGTCTGTCCCAATAACCAGATGGAATTCAGGTCATTCTAACAAGGGACATTAATAAAGGCAATTTTCTTTCCTTTATGGATACAATTAATTAAATTGCCTTCTTGGTCTTTGCCTTTACTCATGATGGTAATATTGAGTTTATTATATATCATTATAATTACACCTTTAGTTTTGTTTGGGGCTGATGAAAAAGCAGTCAGTTTGTACAAATTGTTCTCAATTCTATGTGAGTCCTTTTGGAGCAGTAGCGTTTCTTGAAGCATTGCTATATCAACATGGTTTCTTGCTGGAACATTTAATAGGATGAGAGAGAATAGCTAGCGTTGCCATTGTTAATAAAGACAAAGACACCTATTGGTCGTTCCCCACACAGAACCCGCGTTCCCCACACAGAACCAGGGTTCCATAGCCGCAAGCAGAACAATTGAAACTGGAGCAGCAGCATGACCAGGTAGGCTGGGGACAGCAAGGAGTCATCAGGCCAGGTAGTCCTGAGGCATGGCCCTAGGTCTCAGGTCCTTTAAATGTTTTTTTTAACCTTTATTTAACCAGGCAAGTCAGTTAAGAACAAATTCTTATTTTCAATGACGGCCTAGGAACAGTGGGTTAACTGCCTGTTCAGGGGCAGAACAGCAGATTTGCTCTGAGAGAAAGAAAAAAAGAAAGAGAAAAAAAGAGAGAATACTTAAATTCACACATCCTTCTCAAATCCCATTGGAGGTCTGAGGAACCTTGGGTCGTCTCCTCCAATGGGGGGGTTTAAGGAGGGGCGATGGTCAGTCCTTGCATCCATATACCACGTTTCAGGTATGACCCAGATGCAAACAGTGTCAAAGAAACAAAAGTTTATTTCTAATACAGGAGCACTTTGCACCCCCATCCAGAGAGGGTGCAAAGTGTCCAGAACGGCAGGCAGCCTCAAGTTCAGGGCAGGCAGGTGTCAAGAATCCAGTGAGGTGTGGCACGGTATAGAACAGCAGGCAGGCTCAAGGCAGGCAGAATGGTCAAAACCGGGAAGGACTAGAAAACAGGTGCAAGATACAGACATGAGCAGGGGAACGTACGCTGGTAGGTTTCACAAACAAAACGAACTGGCAACAGACAAACAGAGAACACAGGTATAAATACCAAGGGGATAATAAGTAAGATGGACGACACCTGGAGAGGGGTGAAGACAAGCACAAAGACAGGTGACAGATCAGGGTGTGACACCATAGCTCGGTCTATGATTTTGAGAGTGATTACATTTCTCCAGACACATTCCTCAGCTTTTTACCAAAACGGGCAGAGTACGCTTTGTTATTGTTTCAACTGTGCATTGCCACTTTAAAAAATACATAAATGAGCATACAAGTATGTTTAAGGATACTGTTGGGAGTGTGGTGCCATACCTTTAGCTCCCAGGTGCAACAGAGCTGACACACTAAAGATGAAGTTGCAGCAGATGTCTTGACCACCCTCTGGCTGTTCTCTAGACCAGTGGTTCCCAAACAATTTTGTTTTTTTAGCCCATAGATATCATTGTAATATCATAGTCATTCAAATATCACATAAATACACATTAGACATGGCAAAATGTATAGAATTGCAAGAAAATAAGCATGAAACCAGCTCAATTATCTCCAACAACAAGAAGGGTGTGAACAGTTTGTGTCATGAACAGTGCTTGTGCCGATAGAAATAGACGTGGCGTGTGCGCGCGCCACGGGATGTTCCCCAATGCTGGAAGGGGGCCCCAAGTGACAAAGTTTGGGAACCCCTGGCTCTAGTCAACAGTAGCACTGGAAGGTGTCCCAGTCACTGGAAGTTGTCCTGGGTGCCGGAAGGTGACCCGGGCGCCGGAAGGTGTCCTGGGTGACGGTAGGTGACCCGGGCGCCAGAAGGTGTCTCAGGCATGTTTTGTGGCCACGTCACCTCCCTCAGAACCAGTAAAGATCTCCAGGTTCTTACAGTGGGGCATCAGCATAATCTATAGAGGGGGCAGAACAATACAGGAGATGGAATTAGATTTAGTATGGAGTCAAAGTCCCAACTTAAAATCCTTGTACAATAAAAAGGAAAAAAGGTCAACAAAAGTATGACGCTGGAGTTTGAGGAAGGTGGAGCGATACATATGCGCTGAGTTGTGTAAGGCATAAGATGAGTTGGTGACTCACAGGTCCAAACTTGGCGTCCTCTGCCTCTTTGGTGTACTGGTCCAGGTCGATGAAGTAGAAGCCTGACTACCTGGTCAAACGTGTTCTCTCTACACACACTGACCTGTCTTCTGAGAACAACTGGAGTGAGAGAGAGAGGGAAATAAGATAGTCAGTTAATGTCACAGACAGAGTTCAATTGTTTTAACATCTTCATGTTGCAGTCCATTTTATGACTGCTGTGGCTGTATCAAGAGAGGCAACTATGGATAATCATTTAGCCAAATAAGTTAACACACGCAATATGAGACTGGACTGAGTCGAGTTGTGGAGAGTTGTAGGGCAATTCTATGGTCACAGAGTGATACTGAGAAAGTGATACTTTAAAATATATGTCAAACAAAAACCAATGACTTCAAAGTGAAACAAACCATACAACTATATGCACAAGGACTACTTTTAACAATTTGTAATCATTGGTTTGTTTGACATACATTTTAAAGTAAAAAATCTGAGCATCAGCATCAATTTGTCACCGTGTAACTGCCCTGTACCAATCCACGCCACTTGTCAATCAGCATGGCTCAGTATTGAACAGCCTTCTGTCATCTAATGTCCAACCCATTTACCTACTGTCACGTCTACTCCCTCTCCCCCCTCCGGCATTCAACGTCGCCGGTTTACTAACCACAGGTCCTGGGAACCATAGGCACCTGGCTTTCATCATTACGCGCACCTGGCTTTCATCGTTACGCGGACCTGCGCTTCATCATTACACACACCTGGACTCCATTACTTCACTCATTACCTCCCCTTTATCTGGCACTCACTTAGGTTCCTTCCCCAGGCAGTATTGTTTCTGCTGTTTATGTCTATACTCTACCACCAGTCGAGCCAGCACAACAGCCCATTCAGCAACCTGCTCAGGTCAGCGATGCCCGTTTGTCACTCCCGGATAAATATGACGGCACCCTATTTAAATGCTGTGGCTTCCTACTACAGTGTTCCCTCTACTTTGTGCACCAGATGGGAGCTCCTACCACCGAGAGCTCCAAGGTTGCAACGGTTATTTCTCTGCTGACTGGACGGGCGTTGGAATGGGCCACGGCAGCCTGGGAGAGAGGAGGAGCTGGATTCGTATGGAAGGTTCATGGCTCGGTTCAGAGGTATCTTCGATCACCCACTGGAGAGCAGAGAGGGGGGTGAGTGCCTACTCTAACTATGGCAGGAGGACCAGACGGCTGCCGAGTATGCGCTCACCTTCCGGACAGTTACAGCATCGGATGGAATGATTTGGCGCTTAGTACACTATTCAGAAGAGGACTGCGCAAGGAGGTTCAGACAGAACTGGCCTGTCGAGACGACAACCTCTCCTTGGACGCACTCCATCTGGATAACCTTCTGCGGGAGCGTCGGCACTCTCATCGCTTCTCTCCCTCCCTCAGTGAACACTTTGGATCAGAGCCTGAACCCATGGAGGTAGGGGTCACACGCCTGCCCGCAGCAGAGCGACACATATGGAGACAGCTAGGGCTCTGTCTCTATTGCGGTCAAGGGGGGCACCAGCTCAAGCGGTGGCCGGTACTTCCCAACTCGGGATCCACTGCTTTTGGAGCAGTGGCTTCTTCACTGCTGAGCGGCCTTTCAGGTTATGTTGATATAAGACTTGTTTTACTGTGGATATATCATTTTGTACCTGTTTCCTCCAGCATCTTCACAAGGTCCTTTGCTGTTGTTCTGGGATCGATTTGCACTTTTCGCACAAAAGTACTTTCATCTCTAGGAGACAGAATGTGTCTCCTACTTGAGCGGTATGACTGCTGCGTGGTGCAATGGTGTTTATACTTGCTTACTATTGTTTGTACAGATGAACGTGGTACCTTCAGGCATTTGTAAATTGCATCCACAGGTACACCTCCAATTGACTCAAATGATGTCAATTAGCCTACGAAAGCCATGACATAATTTTCTGGAATTTTCCAAGCTGTTTAAAGGCACAGTCAACTTAGTGTGTGTGAACTTCTGACAGTGAATTATAAGTGAAATAATCTGTCTGTCAACAATTTGGGGACAAATTACTTGTGTCATGCACAAAGTAGATGTCCTAACCGACTTGTCAAAACTATAGTTTGTTAACAAAAAATGTGTGGAGTGGTTGAAAAACAAGTTTTAATGACTCCAACCTAAGTGTATGTAAACTTCCGACTTCAACTGTATAAACAAAACAAACACCAAACACAAACAACGCACTGGCATGAAGCAGAGTCAACAACACCCGAGGAAAGAACCAAGGAGAGTGACAGATATAGGGAAGATAATCAAGGAGGTGATGGAGTCTAGGTGAGTGTCATGAGGCGCTTGACGATGGTGACAGGTGTGCGGGATAATTAACAGCCTGATGACCTAGAGGCCGGAGAGGGAGTATACGTGACAGTACCCCCTCCCCGACGCAGGGGAGCCTGGCGATCCGGCAGAGGCATGAAAGCCCGATGAGCCGGCTGAGGCAGGGGAGCCTGGCGATCCGGCTGAGGCATGAGAGCCTGTAGCGGCTCCCAGACCCGAAGTCATTTACAGTGACACAAAAAATAAAAAAAACACTCCCTGATGCTTTCCTTAGGTGAGGGTTACTGTAACGATGTACGCTGAGAGTCAGGAAGCAAGTACAGGGAGTGAGTGTTTTACTAAATAAACACAAAACACAAACAAAGTACCGACATGAAACATTTTCACGTGTGTTGATGTTGGGGTGGTGCTAGAGATTTTGAGATTTCCCTTTAACAGATTTGTATACAGTATTCAGCTGAAACACGAACTGTGTTGACTACTGCCAGATCAATCACACATTCATAGCCTGCAGACAGATTTAAGTCTCGCTGAAAGAATATCACACTTATAAAGAATAACACACTTATAAAGAATAACACACTTATAAAGAAGAGAACCTGATTAGCTTTGAAAAGCTCCTCTCTGCTTCAGCTACAATCACTGGAAGAGTAAGACTAATTCTGAGAGAAGTCCACAAATTTGGGATACATTTCTGGGAGCTCCCTTTTGTGCATAAATATCAGCAGCTCAAGCAGGGTCATGGTCTTCGACAACAAGTCAGGCAAGTTCTTCAGATCCTGTGCAAGCTCTCTGCCATCCAGATCTGAGTGTTCTTTATAGTGCAGTGTCATACTAAGGGCCTCACAGTGTTCTGTCAGCTCCTCATTTGAGAGACTTTGGAAGGTTGACAGAACTCCAAACTTCTCTCCCACATTTTGTGGAAAATCTTTCCTGAAGGGCTCAACACAACATTGAAAAATGTCACCTCCAGCTTCTTCAGGGCATCACTCAAAGGCTCATCAAAAGATCTGTATGAAAGTGCCGCTTTGAGGACCTCAGTCTTTTATGTTGTAGAACGGCCTCTACATTCACACCCTCGCAAATATCCTTGGCTGATGTTTGTGCCCTGTTGCCCTGTAGTTGCTGAGACCTCTCTCTGTCTTTCTGAGAAGACTGACTGCAACATCCACATGCATACTGGGAGACTGTATCAGCTTGCTCACATGTTGGATCTGGCTCAAGATGTCATATTACACCACTGTACAGATGCTGAAGCGGTATGATCCCACCTCCTCTGACAAGGACTGGGCCTCAATCTTTATCACAGGGTCTTTTGGTTTGATCCCTCACCTCAGTCAGTTCCTCTCTCACCGCTGCTGTCTGATACCTCAGTGGCTCTACACTCTTAAATTTACTCTCCCACCTTGTCTCAGTCCACATCTTCAAAGTGATGTCCACATGTTTTTTTCAGGTTGGCCTATTGCTGTGTGGAGGCTGAGAACAAGGTGTACAGTTTGTATAAGATGCCAAAGTAACCTGTGGCATCGACAGAATGTTTAGCAGCATCAGCCACAACCAGGTTCAATGTGTGAGCCCCACATCGCACAAATATAACTCTTGGAATAATTTCCAGGAGTCTGGCTTGGACACCTTTGTTATTGCCTCTCATGTTGGCCCCATTATCATAAGACTGTCCTCTACAGTCCTCAAAATAATTTTTGAGAATCAGTGATGCCAAATGTTGGCCCGTAGACTCTTCTGCCTCAAATAACCCCATAAAATCTAGAATGATAGAGAAGAATTTTGCCAGCTTGATGTCACTCACCATTATTAAAATGACCTTGCTGCTCAACAAATCAATGAGTTAATTCTGTATTTGGTGGCCAAGGTAACTGGTGATGTGATGTCAGTCCTGAGTTTGCAAAATACATTTTCTTCTTAGAAAATAGTTTGCAGCAGAAGCAGAAGAGGCTGTTGTTTCTTTCATAATACACCAAATCAAATCAAAGTTTATTTGTCACGTGCACCGAATACAACAGGTGTAGACCTTACAGTGAAATGCTAACTTACAGGGTCTAACCAATAGTGCAAAAAAAGGTATTAGGTGAACAATCGGTAAGTAAGTAAAGAAATAAAACAACAGCAAAAAGGAAAGACAGGCTATATACAGTAGTGAGGCTATAAAAGTAGCGAGGCTACATACAGACACCGGTTATTCAGGCTGATTGAGGTAATATGTACATGTAGATATGGTTAAAGTGACTATGCAGATATGATGAACAGAGAGTAGCAGTAGAGTAAAAGAGGGGTTGGCGGGTGGTGGATGGGACACAATGCATATAGCCCGGTTAGCCACGGTGCGGGAACACTGGTTGGTTGGCCCAATTGAGGTAGTATGTACATGAATGCCATGCATATATGATAAACAGAAAGCAGCAGCAGCGTAAATAGATGGGTTGGGGGGAGGCACACAATGTAAATAGTCCGGGTAGCCATTTGATTACCTGTTCAGGAGTCTTATGGCTTGGGGGTAAAAACTGTTGAGAAGCCTTTTTGTCCTAGACTTGGCACTCCGGTACCGCTTGCCATGCGGTAGCAGAGAGAACAGTCTATGACTGGGGTGGCTGGGGTCTTTGACAATTTGTAGGGCCTTCCTCTGACACCGCCTGGTGTAGATGTCCTGGATGGCAGGCAGCTTAGCCCAATGATGTACTGGGCCGTACGCACTACCCTCTGTAGTGCCTTGCGGTCAGAGACCGGGCAGTTGCTGTACCAGGCAGTGATGCAACCAGTAGAACCATTTGAGGATCTCACGACACATGCCTAATCTTTTTAGTTTCCTGAGGGGGAATAGGCTTTGTCGTGCCCTCTTCACGACTGTCTTGGTGTGTTTGGACCATTCTAGTTTCTTGTTGATGTGGACACCAAGGAACTTGAAGCTCTCAACCAGCTCCACTACAGCCCCGTCGATGAGAATGGGGGCGTGCTCGGTCCTCCTTTTCCTGTAGTCCACAATAATCTCCTTAGATTTACGTTGAAGGATAGGTTGTTATTCTGGCACCACCCGGCCAGGTTTCTGACTTCCTCCCTATAGGCTGTCTCGTCATTGTTGTGTTGTCTGCAAACGTAATGATGGTGTTGGAGTTGTGCCTGGCCATGCAGTCGGGGGTGAACAGGGAGTACAGGAGGGGACTGAGCACGCACCCCTGGGGAGCTCCAGTGTTGAGGATCAGCGTGGCAGATGTGTTGCTACCTATCCTCACCGCCTGGGGGCGGCCCGTCAGGAAGTCCAAGATCCAGTTGCAGAGGGAGGTGTTTAGTCCCAGGATCCTTAGCTTAGTGATGAGCTTTGAGGGTACTATGGTGTTGAACGCTGAGCTGTAGTCAATGAATAGCATTCTCACGTAGGTGTTCCTTTTGTCCAGGTGGGAAAGGGCAGTGTGGCGCGCAATAGAGATTCCATCATCTGTGGACCTGTTTGGGCGGTATGCAAATTGGAGTGGGTCTAGGGTTTCTGGGATAATGGTGTTGATGTGAGCCATTACCAACCTTTCAAAGCACGTCATAGCTACAGACGTGAGTGCTACGGGTCTGTAGTCATTTAGGTATGTTGCCTTTGTGTTCTTGGGCACAGGGACTATGGTGGTCTGCTTGATGCATGTTGGTATTACAGACTTAATCAGGGACATGTTGAAAATGTCAGTGAAGACACCTGCCAGTTGGTGCGCACATGCCCGGAGCACATGTCCTGGTAATCCGTCTGGCCCCACAGCCTTGTGTACGTTGACCTGTTTAAAGGTCTTACTCACATCGGCTACAGAGAACGTGATCCCACACTCGCCTGGAACAGCTGATGGTCTCATGCATGCCTCAGTGTTGCTTGCCTCGAAGCGAGCATAGAAGTGATTTAGCTCATCTGGTAGGCTTGTGTCACTGGGCAGCTCGCGGCTGTGCTTCCCTTTGTAGTCTGTAATAGTTTGCAAGCCCTGCCACATAAGACGAGCGTCGGAGCCGGTGTAGTATGATTTAATCTTAGCCCTGTATTTACGCGTTGCCTGTTTGATGGTTCGTCGCGGGCCATAGCAGGATTTCTTGTAAGGGTCCGGGTTAGAGTCCGGCACCTTGAAAGCGGCAGCTCTAGCCTTTAGCTCAGTGCGAATGTTGCCTGTAATCCATGGCTTCTGGTTGGGGTATGTACGTACAGTCACTGTGGGGACGACGTCCTCGATGCACTTATTGATAAAGCCAGTGACTGTTGTGGTGTACTCCTCAATGCCATCGGAAGAATCCCGGAACATGTTCTAGTCTGTGATAGCAAAACAGTCCTGTAGTTTAGCATCTGCTTCATCTTACCACTTGGTTATAGACCGAGTCACTGGTGCTTCCTGCTTTAATTTTTGCTTGTAAGCAGGAATCAGGAGGATAGAGATGTGTTCGGATTTACCAAGTGGAGGGCGAGGGAAATCTTTGTACGCGTCTCTCTGTGTGGAGTACAGGTGATCTAGAATTGTTTTCCCTCTGGTTGCACAGTTAACATGTTGATGGAAATTTGGTAGAACTGATTTAAGTTTCCCTGCATTAAAGTCTCCAGCCACTAGGAGCGCCGCCTCTGGGTGAGTGGTTTCCTGTTTGCTTATTTCCTTATACAGCTGACTGAGTGCGGGTTTAGTGCCAGCATCTGTCTGTGGTGGTAAATAAACATCCACGAAAAGTATAGCTGAAAACGCTCTAGGCAAGTGGCGTGGCCTGCAATTTATCACAATATACTCTACTTCAGGCGAGCAAAATCTTGAGACTTCCTTAGATTTCGTGCACCAGCTGTTGTTTACAAATATGCACAGACCCCCCCCCCCCCCCCCCATCTTGCCGGTGCAGCGTGTATCCCGCTAGCTGAATATCCATGTCATCATTTAGCCACGATTTTGTGAAACATAAGATATTACAGTTTTTGATGTCCCGTTGGTAGGATATTCATGATCGTACCTCGTCTAGTTTATTGACTAATGATTGCACGTTGGCGAGTAGTATTGACGGTAACCTTTCCCACTCGCCTTTTTCGGGTCCTGACCAGGCATCCGGCTCTTTGTCCTTCCTCTTACAAATAACGTGGATGTCGGCCCTGCCGGGTGTTTGGAGAATGTCTTGTGCGTCTTGTTTGTTGAAGAAAAAATCTTTGTCTAATCCGAGGTCAGTGATCGCTGCCCTGATATTCAGAAGCTCTTTTTTTTGCCGTAAGATACGGTTGCAGAAACATTTTGTACAAAATAAGTTACAAATAACGCGAAAAAAAAACACAACTTCAAGGGATTGTTTCACCACTCACCAAGGTCATCCTGAAATACTGGTGGTGGCAACTGCTTCCATCACTCTCATTCCTTGGGAAAACAAAGTTAGGTGGTACCTCACTAGGTCCTCTGCAAACTATTTGTGTCCGAATTCTGTCAGTCAGAACTAAAAGCCAGTCAGCAGGGTCTGTAGACAGTGTTTCATCCTCAGCAGCAGGATTTGGTGGGGATGCTGCTACAGGCATTTCTAATGGAGAGCATTCGTTTGCATACGTTATTCATAGCATTTATAGTGGTGGAACCTCCCACATACATACCCAGTAATAATAAAATCATCATTGTTATCTACAATATAGAAACTTAAAACTTTACTAAAGGGAAATTATTTATTTTGTTTATGTTATGCAGGGATGCACACATAAACACATGTGTGTGTACCCACACAAATGTGCACATGTACACAAACACACCTGAAGAATCCTGCTGGTGAGAAGTGGAAGCAATTGGGTCTTCATCCTCATCCTCAGACAACATTTGTGAAGAGGCCTGTGTGGCTGAGGAGGTAGATGGCTCCTCATCCTGGCCAGTGCCAGAGGGTGCTCCAAAATATTTCAGAAGTGCCCCTGAATTTGCATTGAAATACAGTATATGAGTCTGACACCCTAAATACATTTGTTGCACAATTAAATATACATGTCATTATGCACAATGTATCAAACTTTCAGAATAGGAACCAAATTAACCACACATCCTCCTTGGTTAATTCTAGGCATAAGACACCCCAAAAGACTCAATATATCACAAAATATACAACATATCAGCATAATATAGACGTCTTTTAAGTTAGCCTACAGCATTGGAAATTCCCCTTACTGAGCTCAGGACCTAGACAATACAATCACAGAAAACCTTTATGTCACCTCAATGAAAGTTAACCAAATCAATAATGTGCTAGTTAGGTTGTAATCGTTTTGCTGCAGGCTACACACATTATCATGATGAAACTGTGTGAAATGATATCCAATGGTATGGAAGCTAGTTGGACAGAAAACGGAATATTGTCACCCTATGTGTAATAGCATAGCAAGCAACATAGGCTAACAAACATAAGTCTTGTACTAGCCTACATCCTTACATGCAGAAAAATGATACTCATAAAGAGATGACATAGCTGCATTCCTTTATCTTTGCCCATTTCTCCTCTTCTTCTTTCCTTCTTTCACTAAATTTGACATCTGATGGCTTAGACCTTATCTTATCCATTTGTGTTGATTTGGCACTGGAGCATCAGTACATTACCCATCCCCCAACACTGTCAACCAAGAGTCAAGACTAAACCAATTCACCTTGGTGGTGTGCAGACTGGTTTTAAACTCAGCAAAACAAGAAACGTCCTCTCACTGTCGACTGCGTTTATTTAAAGCAAACTTAACATGTGTAAATATTTGTATGAACAGAACAAGATTCAACAACTGAGACATAAACAGACATGTTCCACAGACACGTGACAAACAGAAATGTAATAATGTGTCCCTGGACAAAGGGAGGGTCAAAATCAAAAGTAACAGTCAGTATCTGGTGTGGCCACCAGCTGCATTAAGTACTGCAGTGCATCTCCTCCTCATGGACTGCACCAGGTTTGCCAGTTCTTGCTGTGAGATGTTACCCCACTCGTCCACCAATGCACCTGCAAGTTCCCAGACATTTCTGGGGGGAATGGCCCTGGCCCTAGCCCTCACCCTCCGGTCCAACAGGTCCCAGACATGCTCAATGGGATTGAGATCCGGTCTCTTTGCTAGGCATGGCAGAACACTGACATTCCTGTCTTGCAGGAAATCATGCACAGAATGAGCAGTATGGCTGGTGGCATTGTCATGCTGGAGGGTCATGTCAAGATGAGCCTGCAGGAAGGGTACCACATGAGGGAGGAGGATGTCTTCCCTGTAACGCACAGCATTGAGATTGCCAACAATGACAACAAGCTCAGTCCGATGATGCTGTGACACACCACCCCAAACCATGACGGACCCTCCACCTCCAAATCGATCCCGCTCCAGAGTACAAGCATCAGTGTGACGCTCATTCCTTCGACGATAAACGGGAATCCAACCATCACCCCTGGTGAGACAAAACCGTGACTCGTCTGTGAAGAGCACTTTTTGCCAGTCCTGTCTGGTCCAGCGACGGTGGGGTTGTTCCCATTTGTGCATTGTTTCCTGGTGATGTCTGGTGAGGACCTGCCTACAAGCCCTCAGTCCAGCCTCTCTCAGCCTATTGCGGACAGTCTGAGCACTGATGGATGGATTGTGCGTTCCTTGTGTAACTCGGGCAGTTGTTGTTGCCATCCTGTACCTATCCTGCAGGTGTGATGTTTCGGATCCTGTACAGGTGTTGCTACATGTGGTCTGCCACTGCGAGGATGATCAGCTGTCCACCCTGTCTCCCTGTAGCGCTGTCTTAGGCATCTCACAGTATGGACATTGCAATTTATTCCCCAGGCCACATCTGCAGTCCTCATGTCTACTTGCAGCATGTCTAAGGCACGTTCACGCAGATGAGCAGGGACCCTGGGCATCTTTCTTTTGGTGTTTTTCAGAGTCAGTAGAAAGGCCTCTTTAGTGTCCTGAGTTTTCATAACTGTGACCTTAATTGCCTACTGTCTGTAAGCTGTTAGTGTCTTAACGACCGTTCCACAAGTGCATGTTCATTAATTGTTTATGGTTCATTGAACAAGCATGGAAAACAGTGCTTAAACCCTTTACAATGAAGATCTGTGGATTTTTACAAATTATCTTTGAAGGACATTTCTTTTTTTGCTGAGTTTATTTATTCACAGTATTATGAATGAATTGTGGTTTATTTGGTAGCATTTCATAGCGTGACTGATTTTACTAATTGCATTAGTACTGTACAAAGTTAGAGGTGCGCTATTTGATAGATTCCCCCTCTCCCCTTCCAGTGGTGAGACCTGAGGTCAACCTACCTCCGCCCCTCTCCCCATCTCGTACTTCTGAGTGGGAGACCTTCCCAGGCAGTAGCCTGCTTAGCTCACAAACTAGAATCAGGGTGCCCACTCCAACAAGGTTAATTTACCCACATTCCCATACGGTGACATGATATCATTGACGTGACGTGCAAATGAGCGTTAGAAAACCGATCGCGCAAATGTTACCATTCCAAAATTTTTGGTGCGGGCGCCCTGTGCCGACCCCGGCAAGATGCCGCCCTGGGAGGCTGCCCATGTCGCCCATACCTAAATCCGCCACTGCTTCCAGAGTATGAGAGGTGATAAATCTTGACTGTCTGTTGTAGATCATGATGTAGCTTATGATACCTAGCACTGATTGATTGACGTCGGGGAAATGCAATGCAGTCCCCATCTATCCCCACACAGTACTGACTTTTTCAAACATAATGCAGGGGTCATCATTTGTCCTTCACTTTGATGCGCTGGGCTGTAATATTGGTTGGAAGTCATAGTAAAAATCCATTATAGGATAAAAAAAAAGGTGCTTATGACTTTTTCAGTCTTCATACTAGTGTCACTAACAGGATTGAGGCCAGTCTCCGAAACTTTGTCACAATCAGCCTTTGTTCAAGAACAAGGTAGAAAAACGGAAAGGGCATAAATGAAGGCATTGGGTCCGGGCCATACCACTGGCCAAAGACTTCTGTTCTGCCTCCCTTTCAGCTGCTCTCAGCAGTGTGAGAGCCAGCCAAGTAAAATAAAAGCTTTGTGCCTGGGCTCTCACACACACACACGCGCACACGCACACACACACAGTACCAGTCATTAGGTGCCTGGGAAGGTCTCCCACGCACATACACATACTCACACACACTCTCTTTCTCTCTCTTTCTCTCTTCCTATGATAATTCAAACACAAACACAAACACATACACACACACGCACACACACACACACACACGCAAGCACACACACACACACACACAAAGTACCAGTCATTAGGTGCCTGGGATGGTCTCCCATGCACATACACACATTCACACACACTCACACACTCTCTTTCTCTCTTGCTATGATAATTCAAACACAAACACAAACACATACACACACAAGTCTAGCAATAACTGGGCTGACTCGGGAAGTCCTTCAAAGGGCTCTTTATGTTGCAACAAAGATAAACAAACTTTCTGTCAAAAATGCAGTGCTGAGGGATGTTGTGTGTGTCTGTACTCAACATTAAATAGGGATTTAAGAACATTATACTAAAATTAGGCTATATTTGTTCTCCATAAGAGTATACATGTATGTGAGATTTTCCCATCCTAAGTCAGGCATAGTAAAAGGCTTTGAAAGCAAGCCATCCACATGTCAGGGAGTGTGTCAAAATCAACAAGTCATTGATTACGTAAAATAACTGATAATCGGATAGCCTTGTAGTTAAGGCTGTAGGGCATCACTCCTCCCAAATGTTAGCATTAGTCTAAGAATCCGGTGTTAATGCACGTACATGCAGTCTCACCGTACTATTGCAATGATAAATCAGCAAAGCCTTAAGAGCAAATTCTGACGAATAGATCTCATTACGAAACCATGACGGCATCGCAGTCGGGAGGTATAAAATTAGCGTTCACTCAGCACCGCTCGGTCACAGAATGTAATTTCTTTGAAAGCCGTACACGTTCAGCCATGACAAATGCTCACTGTTTGGGAATAGCTCTCAAAATGAAGCTCTCAAAATGTAGCCTAACATAGATGGGTTGGACCAACTACACTGCAGCCTATGTCTGGCAGACCTGGTAAAACACGCCAAAGGCATGACCGCCACCAGACGGGATGCTAGCCTGTGAGGCTAACAAAGTCCTTAACACTGATGGCGCATGAGTGCACAGGTTCAGTAGTTCCCAGATATGACCGCCACCAGAGAGGATGCTAAGCCTATGAAGCTGACAAGGTCCTTCCCATTATTAACACGGATGGCGCGTGAGTGACACTGTGACTCGATGTCCAAAATTCCCAGGTTTTCTAGCTTTAAGTAATGGATACAGTAGTGCAGTCTGGCTGGCTAAAGCTAGAACATATTGATCTAATGTAACAGAAGTCCAATAGTTAGAGTGGTTGCTCTGTTAGGGAAACTACAGAGAGTACGGCACTGAGTAAAAAACAAACAAACAGACAGACAAATATGTGGACGCACAGTGCTGTCAGGTACAGGGTGAGATATTACCACACACCTCTTGGAGATGATGACAATGATTCATACATCATGTGGTGTTCCACGGCCGTTGCTAAGCATCAAGGATGTGAGTGTGGACAGGAGGCAGAACAGAAAGGTAATCAAACCAAGCTGAAGAAGTTATCCCTTTCAATGACTTTCTGGTATCCCTATAATAACTAATCATAGACAGCTAACCTATCAGAGTGGAACTTGATATGTCACCATGTCCAGCTAATGTACTGTTTTACAGTATCTAAAGTGCCTTCAGAAAGTAGTCACACCCCTTGACTTAATCCACATTTAGTTGTGTTACAGCCTGAATTCAAAATTAATTAAATATATGTATTTGTCATCTACACATAATACCCTAAAATGACAAAGTGAAAAAATGTTTTTAGAAAGGTGTGCACATTTATTGAAATACAGAAATATCGAATTTGCATAAGTATTCACACCCCTAAGTCAATACTTTGTAGAAGCACCTTTGGAATTAATTAATGCTGTGAGTCTTTCTGGGTAAGTCTCTAAGAGCTTTCCACACCTGGATTGTGTAACATTTGCCCATTATTCTTTAAAAAAAAATTCAAGCTCTGTCAAATTGGTTGTTAGACAACCATTTTCAGGTCTTGCCATAGATTTCCAAGTAGATTTAGGTCAAAACTGTAACTCGGCCACTCAGGAACATTCACTGTCTTCTTGGTAAGCAAGTTCTGTGTCGATTTGGCCTTTTAGGTTATTGTCCTGCTGAAAGGAGAATTAATCTCCCAGTGTCTGTTGGAAAGCAGACTAACCAGGTTTTCCTCTAGGGTTTTGCCCGTGCTTAGCTTATCGATTACAAGCACACCCATAACATGATGCAACCACCACTATGCTTGAAAATATGGAGAGTGGTACTCAGTAATGTGTTCTATTGGATTTGCCCCAAACATAACACTTTGTATTTGGGACAAAAAGCTAATTGCTTTGCCACATTTTTTGCTGTATTGGAATATTTTCCGGTTTCAAGCTTCCTTCTTTTCACTCTGTCAATTAGGTTAGTATTGTGGAGTAACGACAATGTTGTTGCTCCATCTTCAGTTTTCTCCTATCACAGCGATTAAACAGCAACTGTTTTAAAGTCACCATTGGCCTCATGGTGAAATGCCTGAGCGGTTTCCTTCCTCTCCAGCAACTGAGTTAGGAAGACGTTTGTATCTTTGTAGTGACAGGGTGTATTGATATACTATCTAAAGTGTAATTAATAACCTCACCATGCTCAAAGGGATATTCAATGTCTGCTTTTTTAAAATACATTTTACACATCTATAGGTGCCCTTCTTTGTGAGGCATTGGAAAACCTCTTTGGTCTTTGTGGTTGAATATTTGTTTAAAATGCACTGCTCAACTGAGGGACCTTACAAATAATTGTATTTGTGGGGTACAGAGATTCGGTATTCATTAACAAATATATTCATTATTACTGCACACATAGTGAGTCCATTCTTGCCATAACAAAGGGGTTGAATACTTATTGACTTTAGACATTTCAACTTTTCATTTTTTATTAATTTGTACAACTTTAGAAAAACATAATTCCACTTTGACATTATGGGGTATTGTGTGTAGGCCAGTGACACACAATCTCTATTGAATCAATGTTAAACTCAGGCTGTAACACAACAACATGTGTTAAGGGGTGTGAATACTTTCCGAAGGCACTGTAAAGTAATATGAAACATCAGGTCAGGTCCTAACCCTATAGGAAACCCCCTGGGTCTAAAACTATGACCCAGAGTTTTTCCTGCTCTGATCACACTTTTGTAAAACTCCTTACCCTAGTTACAGTAAACACTATTCAATTAGGCCTTCAAGACTTCCATAAACACTATTCAAACCACAGATTTATAAAACTAGAAATTATAATATGCAATAACCAGACTTCCTGTTGCTATGAGACTACAGCTTCAGCTTTCAGTTCCCCATTTTGGGACTGGTTAAGGTATTTATAAGCTTTAGAGGGGCATGGTGGGAGTGAGAGAGAAGGCTTGAAAATGCTTATTTGGAACTTGAAGAACCAAAGCTATGTTGAAATTTGAACATGCCTCAGTGGGGACAACTCTATTTTCTTTGTCCTGGAAATTGTTTAAACTTTTGTGCAGTGATGGCACATTCCTCATCCGATGTGGATTTCAGTCCAGTCTCAGGCCAACTCAACGACTCACGAAAGAGGTCATGTAAAACCATTCAACCGCACTGATGTTGTCACTAATTTGAGTTGTCATATTTTCTGTACACCTCGTAAGGTTTAGGCAACACATATTGAAAAGGCTTTAGATGATCAGCCTCAGAATGGCTTGAGGTGAGTCGCAAGCCTCTTTCCCACATTGACTGAATAGTCAGTCTCTCACAAAGGCCAACCTCGTCAACACTGCTGCTAGGACTCCATTAGAATTCCAGCTCTGCCAAGAACATTGAGGCCTCGCTCTGCCTTGTAAAAAAGCAGGACATGTTGACTGAGTCAAATCAATGGTGGCAAGTGTATTTAGCCCCATTAAAACAGACTCTAAACAAAAGTATGTTACCTAACATGGCCCTCCAGTCCCCGCCTCTCAGATGTCTTTGTGGAAAGCACCAATAAAGCCTGTCTCGTTCATTAAAATGGAATGATCCAGTTTTAGGGTCTCACTGACGAGAAGAGCCAAGGTTTTAAAACGTGGTAATCTGAAGCCATAAACATATCAAACCGTGAAGTAGCCCACCGTGTTAGGACCTTACAGATAGGTTTAAGTCATGGCGACACACGGAGAATCATTCCAAAGGGATTTGTATCCCACTGCGAAAAGGTGACAGTGTCATCCGAGCCATGTTCCCCTGGAGCCAGAGCTGCAGCATCAGAGAGCACCCAGGGTCTTGGCCGTGTAGACACACGGTCATGTTACGGTTGGAAATGTCTCTCTGACAGGTGGGCCGTAATGTGTGTATCGGGGGTGGGTGCACACATGGAGCACTCTGTACAGTTTAAACTTTACAGTAGCTGCCTGAACCTAATTTAGGTATCAGTCGAGGCATGCGGGAACATCTCGTGTGATTCAAGTCTTTACGAGGAACATGCAGTGAAATGACATCATCTCTTCGTTACGGATGTGAGTCATTCTGCAAAGCCTTGGTGTACACTGTAAACTCCCAAGTCCTTTTTAACTCAAATAATTCTAGTAAATTGTACTCAAAAGTCAATGAAAAGTAATTATTACTTCAAATCTTTATGTAATACTGACTCCAAACTAAATGAGAAGTCATACCAACACATTTTTTTTAAAGATACAGTATGGTAACAAATTAACTTTTTCCTCGGAATGCTCTACTGCAGGTAGATTATTTGGGAAGTTATTTTTCAGATCTGTGTTTTTGCATGTACATTGAGTGATTGATTGATCAAATGTTATGATACACAAAGATACATATTTTATTATAACCAATCATTGAATTTTTGCATTTCGTTAATGAAATGGTTGTAAACACGAGTGCTGAATATGCAACTACACATAGACAATAACCGTCATAACAAACCAACCCAATGAATTCTTCTTTATTTACCCGAAGGCTAAACAAACTAAAAAACGAACGTGGCGCTATAAACACAATCAGAATATGCAACTACACATAGACAATAACCCACAAAAACAGCTGCCTCTGGTCCCCAATCAGAGACAACGATAAACAGCTGCCTCTGATTGGGAACCAATCCAGGCAACCATAGACATATAAACACCTAGATATACAAAAAACCTAGACATACAAAGCCTCCCGGAACAACTACACAAACCACCCTCGTCACACCCTGACCTAACCAAAATAATAAAGAAAACAAAGATAACTAAGGTCAGGGCGTGGCTAACGCTGGCTATATTCCAATAGAAATTGCAATTTTGCAAGCCAGCATAATGTGATTTACAGCTGAAGTTGAAAAATTCAGGAAAATATTCCAGAAATCTTTATTTTTTTTACAATTACTGGTAAAAAATTGAGAAAGTTTGTGGAATCTGCAATCTTACCCACAGGCCTGATGTTGCCTGTAAAACTATGAGTTTCAGGCCATTGTATAAGGCCTTATGATACATGGTTATTTCTATATTATTAATAATAATAATAATATTTGCCTAGGAACTCACTTGGTGAAAACCACATCAGTGCTAATGAACCAATTCAACAACCATGTCTCTGTCACTAACATGTACAGTCATGGGTGGTAAACAATTCAATCAAAAAGGCAAGGTAGACTGGGAAATTATAGGAGGCGTGGCTTAGTGGTCGTGTTAAATATAAGTATACCTTACTAAAGAAAATTGCATTTGTATTACCAACAATGTATATGAGTAATACAAATGCATTTTTTTTAGTAAGGTATACTGTGCCTTTTTGATTGATTTTTTTCCACCCATGACTGTACTTGTTAGTGACAGAGACATGGTTGTTGAATTACCATTTAAATACTTACTTACAAGTCCTTAACCAACAATATAGTTCAAGATATAGAGTTTTTATAAAATATTTACTAAATAAAGTAAAAAATTTAATAAACAGTAACACAAGAAAATAACAAGGCTATATACAGGAGGTACTGGTACTGAGTCAATGTGTGGAGGCATAGGTTAGATGAGGTCATTTGTACATGTAGGTAGGGGTAGTACTGCTCACTTTAGCTAGTTAAGTTACTTAACTTTTTATTTTATTTTTAGGTTTCCTCAAAATGTTTGAGTCGCCAGAACTTTTCCAGTTTTACAGCGTAGGTTTGTTTGAAAAATAGGAGAAACCATTATATGCTTAAAATATTAGATATAATATATTTAACAGTTATTGTAAACTGAAGTTTATGTGTTATTCCAAACAAATTATTTGACAACAATTAGGAGATGTATAATGTGAGGTTATGTATTTTACCCAGTAAACAAACATTGACTACTTTGTTTGTAATGACTGAGTGACATCATAGATTTCCTAGATTATTCTAATAGATTTCACAGATGGAAACCTGGTCTTGCACTTTAATGTGTAATATTACAGAAGAACAGCCAGGTTTTCCATGCTGTATTTTAGTAGGGGGGTCAACTGAGAGTGATTAATCTCTTGGCTGGACAACGATTGCATTTCGCTGCCTTTGGCACTCTTTGAATGAGAAGGCACATCTGGAGGAGTCGGGTCTACATGCAAAGCCATCCATTAAACCAAATACAGTAAAAGGAGAAACTACACTGAACAAAAATATAACGCAACATGCTCATGTAAGGAAATCATTCAATGGAAATAAATTAATTAGGCCCTAATCTATGGATTTCACATGACTGGGCAGGGACGCAGCCATGGCTGGGCCTGGGAGGGCATAGGCCCATACACTTGGGGAGTCAGGCCCAGCTAATCAGAATGAGTTTTTCCCCACAAAAGATCTTTATTACCGACAGGAGTACTCCTCAGTTTCATCAGTTGTCCGAAAGAAACCAGATGTGGAGGTCCTGGGCTGGCGTGGTTACATGTGGTCTGCGGTTGTAAGGCCGGTTGGACGTACTGCCGAATTCTCGCAAACAATGTTGGCGGCGGCTTATGGTAGAGAAATTAACATTAAATTATCGTGCAACAGCTCTGGTGGACATTCCTGCAGTCAGAATGCCGATTGCATGCTCCCTCAAAACTTTAGACATCTGTGGCATTGTGTTGTGTGACAGAACTGCACATGTTATTGTCCCCATCACAAGGCGGACCTGTGTAACGATCATGCCATTTAATCAGCTTCTTGATATGCCACAGCTGTCAGGTGGATGCATTATCTTGGGAAATGAGAAATGCTAACAGAGATGTAAACAAATGTGTGCACAAAATTTGAGAGAAATAAGCTTTTTGTGCTTATGGAAAACTTCTGTGATCTTTTATTTCAGCTCATGAAACATGGGACCAACACTTTACATGTTGCGTTTGTATTTTTGTTCAACATAGATGTGAAGGTTTTGCTGATCTTGTCTTCATTATGGAACAGGTTCAATGGATTTGAAGGAAAACGCCACCAAAAATAAAATATTTTGGTATTTGTTTCATTAGTCCATTGTTGATATAGTCCCAAAATGTTTTGCATGTCAACAATCAAGTTTTCAAGATTAGTCACTTTCAAAATGCATCATATGGTGAAAAACGCAGCATCATACAGTATGGTGCAAAATGCATCATACGGGGGGGGGTACTGGTACCCTCTGTATTTAGCCTCAGGGCGGCAGGGTAGCCTAGTGGTTAGAGCATTGGACTTGTAACCGTAAAGGTTGCAAGTTCATACCCCCGAGCTGACAAGGTACAAATCTGTTGTTCTGCCCCTGAACAGGCAGTTAACCCACTGTTCCTAGGCTGTCATTGAAAATAAGAATTTGTTCTTAACTGACTTGCCTGGTTAAATAAAGGTAAAAAAAAATGTAATTTTCTTGTTACTTTTTTATTCAATTTTTAACTTTAGTTAATTTAGTAAATATTGTATTAACTAAATTTCTTGAACTGTTGGTTAAGGGCTTGTAAGTAAGCATTTCACAGTAAGGTCTACCTACACCTGTTGTATGTGGCGCATGTGATGATTACAATTTTATTTTATTTTATTTGAGTAGGGCGTGAAACCGTTTTAAATAGCTCGCTTCCACCACCTACTGGTTGAGTCAGACACTCACACCATCACATGCGTGGCATGTGGCCCTACAGTGCAATTGTATTCTGTACATTTGTGTAATATGTTATTTGACTGATCAACTATCTTAATTAGAAATTATAAAACAAATAGCTGTGTCTTCAACTATTTTGTCATTCAGCATCCTGAAGAGAAAACAGAATAATAACCCATAATACTCATATAGTAAATCAAATTGGCCTGTGGAGAATCTACTACAATATGCATCAGTAATGTAATCTTGCTTTGTCCAGCGTCCATGCTCTTCACCACAGTGTGGTGCTAATCAGTAGTCTAGTCTAGTGGCTATGCTCAGGCTCTGCCCCACTCTGGCTGTGTAGGAAAACGCAGGTTGACGTTTATTGTCATGAATCTTGCCCTGGAGGCAGAGTTGAGCGGTTTCTGCTGAGACGGACCAGCTGCAAAGTCAAAATTGTCTATATTGTAAAAAAAATCATAAAAACTCAAATGTGCTTTTTGGTATCAACTTAAGGTTAGGTATTAGATTTAGCAGTGTGGTTAAGTTTAGGGTTAAGGTTAGGTTTAAAACTTCTTATTTTTTCACTTTGTGGCTGTGCCGGCTAGTGACCTCTACATAGTTTTCTCCATCCAGTACATGAGTCATCTCAATAAATGCCAACCTGCTAAAAAAACAAACACTCAATCATCTCTAACATGTGGGCTTGAACATGTGGATGGGGGAATGGCTATAGCATATACTGTACGACTCTGACTCGGTGCCCAGTGATGCAGTTGTGAGGATCTCTCTCTGTCAGCGAGAAGTTCCATAAACATAACAGCAATTTGCTTGCATCAGCAGCAATAATCCCACGCTACAGTGATGAAGAGGCTGTCATTATCCTCCTCACTACTCATCTGCCAGATGATTTAAGGCTTGGTACATGTTCATGATGTGACTGGCGCTCATCTGAAGTTTGTGATGGTTAATGATAAGGTTGTGGTAAAAGGGTGGAGAAGGCTCCTCTGATCTCACCAGTGGAACTTACCAGTAGCCTACTGCTGCTGAAATTGTCTCTATCTTCACAATCAACTTTGCAGTACTGTATTTATTAGAAAAGGCAAAAGCAAGGTGATGCAAGGTCAAGTCATCGTGTGTAATAACACAGCTATAAAATCGTGTTGTCTATAAGTAGGGCAGGGTAGTAGGATACCTTATCACTTGGATTCATTGAATAGGCCTACAGAAAAACATCTCAAATGAAGTCTAGCAGTACCTGGTGATAAATGAATTTCTCGAGCCGTTTCCTCGAAGTTTAAACAGACCCTGCGCAACACCGCACACTTACGTAAGGACATCCATGGTATCCAAGCTCGTAACTATGAACCTCCTCTTAGACAACATGGCGCATGTGTACAGCTGCACTGCAAATATAGACGATACATCCAGTTAGGTGGAAAATAATTAACTTATGCTTACCTAAGTGTAGCACCTAAACTAGACTTCGGCGACATTACCTATCGAATGCGGACGCTCGTGCCTGTTCACTTTGACCACAGCATCAGACTCGGGTCTCTGCGCGCGAGCTCACCTGCTTACAATGAAGACGAGAGAGCGTTTCAGGTCTTGAATGTTCTTTTAGAGTTCGTTTCAAATGATTTGATGTTTTGTTTACTGCGGGTACCGCGGATACCGCGTATGAGGGTCTTTTGAGTTCTTTTAACTTGTTTTAGTTAAGAAAAGAGCAATGTGACTGCGACCTAAACGATACTTTTCAACTGATGAAGAAATGCTACTCAACATTACGAGAGAAAACCACACACCACTGCATCAGGCGGAAAGGGAGAGAGATAGACTCCCTCCAATTTCCAGTCATTCCAGCTCTGTTAGTATGAAATGTTTTTAAATATTTTTCATATTCTTTAAATGTGTTTTCATGTCCAATTAAGAAATAAAGTAACCGTTTTCATGTGGGATCAATGTAACAATTAAGACATAAAATGTCAATTTATTTCATTGCATAATGATAACTTAACCATTTCAATGACCTCGGGGTTTATCCTTTTGGAAATGTGTTGATGTTAAAACTAAGGGTGGGACCTTTTGGCCAGCTCTTCCTAACCCATTTATGTTATAAAACAGCATAGCGAGCTTTGTGAGTAATATACCACATTATCACTGTAACAAAGCCCAAACATTTAACTGTACATTTTGTTTATGTATCAAACTTTTATTTTGGTGGCCAATGTGCTACAGTACTTGCTGTGAATGAATAGTATTATATACTGTTATAGTTCTAATCGATACTGTTATTAAAATTTCAGGACCTGATATCAATTTTTGGACATCCAAGACTCATGGCAGTGTTTAGACAGGCAGCCTATTCTGTTATTTTATTAACTGATTGGTCCTTTGACCATTCAGATCTGCTCTGAAAAATATCTGATGTAAAAAGATGTTATGTGATTTGTCAAAAGACTAATTTGTGGAAAAAAGATCCGAATTGGGCCGCCTGTCTAAACGCAGACAATGATGTCTGTCAAATGAATTGTGATTTTTATCACAGGGACTTGATCGTGGACCAAAGCTGCCATATCCGTCTCTCAACTTCATCTCAAACCACAGAAAGGAGGATGGTAGCCACAGCATCTCCTCCCAGTTTATCCTTCCTGGCATACGGCATGGTATGGTCCGTCATGGTAACCCTAATGTTCACATTACCTCATTCAAGAGTCAACTTGAATAGTAAGCAACAGTCTTTTGTGAACTGAGATTTCTGAAGCTCACAGGCAGCTCAATTACACAGGCAACGCAATTATTTTTTTCATTAATTGCTCTGAAAAATATCTGCTGTGAAAAGATCTGAGCCGATTGGGAAAAACATAAAATAGTGGAAAAAAAGATCAGAATTGGGCTGCCTGTGTAAACGCAGCCATAGTGAACCAATATCAAAGTGCCGGCAAGAAGCATTTACTCAAGTATTATCTATCATGTGCTATCAATATGGCTACCTAACACACTTTTGATATTGTTACCTTCAGGTACAGGGTACACTTTGAGACTTAATAATAACACTCTAAGAGGCTTAAAAGGAAATCATTTTCACACAGTGCTCCCAAAAGAAAGGCTAGTTTCAATTTCAAAGCGACCCATACAGGCTGTTTTGAATTAATGAGCGATGCTCCAGGCAGATGTGTTGTCGTGGCTTCCTATTCTTGAGATCAAAGATGTTAGAGGAGACTTGAGCATCAATACTTGATGCAGATGAGATAGACAAAGGCCCATTCAGAACTGCTGTTCCTTTATAGGGTGAACTTGTTCTGGGTGTAATGAACACGACCGTTGTGTGGGCTGGCGACGGAAGTTTTCAAAATATGTTAATATATTGCTGTCACTTATACTTGAAAATATGGAGAGTTCATTGCCCTACGCTGCTCATTGTTGTGATATGAGAAGAAAAAAAAACATTTATGCAGGTTTCATCTTGTTATATACGATTCATTGAGATTGTTAAACTATAATTTGCAACAAAACAAGCAAGTATACAGTAGAGAATCATAGAGGCGAAGGTTGAGAGCCACAATGCTTCTTGACACACTGCTCGCTTAATCTGGAAGCCAGCTGTACCAATGTGTCAGAGGAAACGCCGTACAACTGGAGACCGTGTCAGGGTGAATGCGCCAGGCCCGTCACAGGAGTCGCTAGAGCGCGATGGGACAAGGACAAGGACATGCCAGCCAAACCCTCCCCTAACCCGGACGACGCTGGGCCAATTGTGCGTTGTCTCATGGGTCTCCTGGTCTGCGACACAGCCCGGGATCGAACCCGGATCTGTAGTGATGCCTCAAGCGCTGCAGTGCCTTAGACCGCTGCGGCACTCGGGAGTCTATAACTCACATTTCTATGTGAATTCGGTCGGGTCACCCACAAAGTTTCATATTGCATCTTTAATATATAATAGTATTTTCAGGGATGATACATTTGGGTGATAGTGTTTGTGTGTTTAAAAAAAAATATATATGTGTGTTGTTACTCCGCCTGCAGGTAGAGAGCTTCCCCCCATCTGTCCTAATGTCAGACTGAAGCATCAACATCAACATCGCATCACTGTTGACAATCTGCCTCCTGAGGTTAGGGCTCGCTTTGCCACTGACCCAGTCATGCCCCTCCGCACCAAGACTGTCAAAGAGTTTCAGTAAGTACACACAGTAAGTACACACACACACACATTATTATCATTCAGAAATTACTTTTAATATTTGTCTAATGTTTACTAGGGAGGACATTGAGAGGGCAACAGTCTCAGGCGATTGGAAACACATCCACGATTTCTACTTGACCACGTTCGGCTCCTTTTTAGAACTGAATGCTGCCTTTAAGGTGGGTAATCCCAATGTCTGTGCCATGTTCAATTCTGAGGTTTCGTATTTGTATTGTCCGTCAAGCCAGTGCTATTTATACAGCATGATTTATAAGGACTTATTGCACTACTATGTCAATTAATTTGTATAGATAAGTGTGATGGTAGAATTGCTAAAGCAAATGTGCTACATTTGTAATGTGACTGAACAACGCAAATAAAAGGTGATCATTATTTTGGTATTAAAAGTCGGTGAATAAAGTATTTCTGGGAGCCAGGTAAAGGGGAATTTGGAGAGTTGTTTTTGAGTCTGTAAATGAATGAAGTCATTTAGAGAGTCGGGGAAAAAAGCACCTGTGCCTGGTATCCATAGAGAGGGTTATTCATAAGAGCAGGACCTATAAGAGAACGTATGATCATATACGCAACAGTTGGGTAAATGTTTAGCATGTGTCATGGTCGGTTTGCATTGCTTCCTAGAGGTTCTAGGGTAATTATGTCATAACAAAGTATAATTAAGCAATAAGGCCCAAGGGGTGTTGTATATGGCCAATATACCATGACTAAGGTCATATTTACAACGTAAAACAGAGTGCCTGGATACAGCCCGTGGTATATTGGCCTTATATCACAAATACCCGAGGTGCCTTATTGCTATTATAAACTGGTTACCAACATAATTAGAGCAGTAAAAATAAATGTTTTGTCATACGGTTTGATATACCACGGCTGTTAGCCAATCAGCATTCTGGGTTCGAACCACCCAGTTTATAATTAAGCAATAAGGCCAGAGGGGGTGTGGTATATGGCCAATATACCACGACTAAGAGCTGTTCTTAGGTATGACGCAACATGTACCTGGATACAGCCTTTAGCTGTGGTATATTGGCGATATACCACGAACCCCCGAGGTGCCTTATTGCTTAAACTGGTTACCAATGTAATCAGAACAGTAAAAATAAATATTTTGTCATACCCGTGGTATACGGTCTGATATACCACAGCTGACAGCCAATCAGCATTCATGGCTCAAACCACCCAGTGTATAATATAGAATATTAGCCTTCCCCCAAAGGGATCCAGGCTTGAACTGAGCGAGTCACTAATAAGTGTACAATCGTGGCCAAAAGTTTTGAGAATGACACAAATATTAATTTTCACAGTCTGCTGCCTCAGTTTGTATGATGGCAATTAAAATATACTCCAGAATGTTATGAAGAGTGATCAGATGAATTGCAATTAATTGCAAAGTTCCTCTTTGCCATGCAAATGAACTGAATCCCCCCAAAATATTTCCACTGCATTTCAGCCCTGCCACAAAAGGACCAGCTGACATCATGTCAGTGATTATCTCGTTAACACAGATGTAAGTGTTGACGGGGACAAGGCTGGAGATCACTCTGTCAAGCTGATTGAGTTCGAATAACAGACTGGAAGCTTCAAAAGGAGGGTGGTGCTTGGAATCATTGTTCTTCCTCTGTCAACCATGGTTACCTGCAAGGAAACACGTGCCGTCATCATTGCTTTGCACAAAAAGGGCTTCACAGGCAAGGATATTGCTGCCAGTAAGATTGCACCTAAATCAACCATTTATCAGATCATCAAGAACTTCAAGGAGAGCGGTTCAATTGTTGTGAAGAAGGCTTCAGGGCACCCAAGAAAGTCCAGCAAGCGGCAGAACCGTCTCCTAAAGTTGATTCAGCTGCGGGATTGGGGCACCACCAGTATAGAGCTTGCTCAGGAATGGCAGCAGGCAGGTGTGAGTGCATCTGCACGTATAGTGAGGCGAAGACTTTTGAAGGATGGCCTGCTGTCAAGAAGGGCAGCAAAGAAGCCACTTCTCTCCAGGAAAAACAACAGGGACAGACTGATATTCTGCAAAAGGTACAGGGATTGGACTGCTGAGGACTGACTGGGGTAAAGTCATTTTTTCTGATGAATCCCCTTTCCGATTGTTTGGGGCATCCTTGAAAAAAGCTTGTCCGGAGAAGACAAGGTAAGCGCTACCATCAGTCCTGTGTCATGCCAACAGTAAAACATCCTGAGACCATTCATGTGTGGGGTTGCTTCTCAGCCAAGCGAGTGGGCTCACTCACAATTTTGCCTAAGAACACAGCCATGAATAAAGAATGGTACCAACACATCCTCTGAGAGCAACTTCTTCCAGCCATCCAGGAACAGTTTGGTGACGAACAATTCCTTTTCCAGCATTACGGAGCACCTTACCATAAGGCAAAATGATAACTAAGTGGCTCGGGAACAGAACATAGATATTTTGGGTCCATGGCTAGGAAATTCTCCAGATCTTAATCCAATTGAGAACTTGTGGTCAATCCTCAAGAGGCAGGTAGACAAACAAAAACCCACACATTCTGACAAACACCAAGCATTGATTATGCAAGAATGGGCTGCCATCAGTCAGGATGTGGCCCAGAAGTAAATTGACAGCATGCCAGGGCAGATTGCAGAGGTCTTGAAAAAGAAGGGTCAACACTGCAAATATTGACTCTTTGCGTCAACTTCATGTAATTGTCAATAAAAGCCTTTGACACTTATGAAATGCTTGTAATTATACTTCAGTATTCCATAGTAACATCTGACAAAAATATCTAAAGACACCGAGGCAGCAGACTTTGTGAAAATTAATATTTGTGTCATTCCCAAAGCTTTTGGCCACAACTGTAGACTAAACTAACCTATGTGTTAGTCCTAATCTAAATGTGCTCTTAATTTCTCTTTCCAGAAAGATGCAAGCCCTCCGTTCAACACGATTGAAGACTCAGGAATCAATACCAAATTCATCAATGCTGTCTATGACGCATTATCGCTCACGGTATGTAGAATGATTGAGCAATGAGTAGCCATGTTTATATTAGGTTGTTGAAATGAAAACCTCTCACTAACTCTGATCTAACATTGATCCAACAGCCTCCTGATGCCCAGCGAGCAGTGCTGAAGGGGATCATTAACAGCTTGTTGAGAGAATGGAAGGGGTGTGTGGCATTCTTATAGTGTAGTGCTCTTTTATTTGCCACTCAAAGGATGCCTCTCTACATAGTAAAGCTCTATACTTTGTGACTTGAATATTGATGCAAATGTTACATACTGGATGAGAAATGAAATGAACTTCATATTGTCTGCTTTGTTTAGCAGTCGACGGACGAAGGATGACCTGAGAGCGTATTTCATTCTAGTTCAGGTAACGTCATGCATCACGTGCTGTATATGTACACACTACTGGTACAAATGACACACAGATTTGACTGATGTGCTCTTTTGACCGCTGATACTTAATTCCACGCTATAAATAACAAACTCCTTTCATTATGTAACAGTAATAACATCAATTTCCTCATTAGAAGTGAGGCCGTTTCTGCATTCAAATATACGCATTACCCCCCCAACCCCAGTCTAAAGGCAAACGCAGGAAACTCTTGATGCGCTCCCTCACCACATGCCCCCCTCAGCCCCCAGTCTAAAGGCAAACACAGGAAACTCTTGATGCGCTCCCTCACCACATGCCCCCCTCAGCCCTCAGTCTAAAGGCAAACACAGGAAACTCTTGATGCGCTCCCTCACCACATGCCCCCCTCAGCCCTCAGTCTAAAGGCAAACACAGGAAACTCTTGATGCGCTCCCTCACCACATGCCCCCCTCAGCCCTCAGTCTAAAGGCAAACACAGGAAACTCTTGATGCGCTCCCTCACCACATGCCCCCCTCAGCCCCCAGTCTAAAGGCAAACACAGGAAACTCTTGATGCGCTCCCTCACCACATGCCCCCCTCAGCCCTCAGTCTAAAGGCAAACACAGGAAACTCTTGATGCGCTCCCTCACCACATGCCCCCGTCAGCCCCCAGTCTAAAGGCAAACACAGGAAACTCTTGATGCGCACCCTCACCACATGGCCCATTGACTCCAGTCATAGCCCAAGCAGTCAGTCTCAGTCAGGCTCTGGATATAAGGAGAGCAGAGTGTTTACTTTACACATGACCAACAGACTAGAGGTAGGCTTGGCACCGGCCAAATATGGACACAAACAGTCTGGGAGAGACTTGGTAGGCAGACTGGGAAATGGCTGAGTTGAACTGGGATGATTTCTGTCTGCTAAAAATTGAGACTTTGGTTGGAGACTCTTGTCTCTATCCCATTCATGGTTTAATTATTGTTTTAGACGTTTTATGGGGTTTATAGGACCGTAAATTAAAAAGTAAGTCTTCCATCCCTTTCTTGCCAGCAACTTTTTGTGGTCATTGAGTCTCTCCAGTTCTCTCATCTACATTTAGTGTGATTTGTCTTTGGGCTGTTGATAGGCTCTCTGACAGATCCTGTGAAATTGAAAGGGACAAGACACGTATTAATTCATTCATTCATTGTAGGGTTTGTATCACAATTAACACCCTATTTCCTAAATGGTGTACTACATTTGACCAGGGCCCATAGAGTAGTGTACTACATTTGACCAGGGCCCATGGAGTAGTGCAATACTTTTGACCAGGGCCCATAGAGTAGTGTACTACATTTGACCAGGGCCCATAGAGTAGTGTACTACATTTGACCAGGGCCCATAGAGTAGTGTACTACATTTGACCAGGGCCCATAGAGTAGTGTACTACATTTGACCAGGGCCCATAGAGTAGTGCAATACTTTTGACCAGGGCCCATAGAGTAGTGCAATACTTTTGACCAGGGCCCATAGAGTAGTGTACTACATTTGACCAGGGCCCATGGAGTAGTGCAATACTTTTGACCAGGGCCCATAGAGTAGTGTACTACATTTGACCAGGGCCCATAGAGTAGTGTACTACATTTGACCAGGGCCCATGGAGTAGTGCAATACTTTTGACCAGGGCCCATAGAGTAGTGTACTACATTTGACCAGGGCCCATGGAGTAGTGCAATACTTTTGACCAGGGCCCATGGAGTAGTGCAATACTTTTGACCAGGGCCCATAGAGTAGTGTACTACATTTGACCAGGGCCCATAGAGTAGTGTACTACATTTGACCAGGGCCCATAGAGTAGTGTACTACATTTGACCAGGGCCCATAGAGTAGTGTACTACATTTGACCAGGGCCCATAGAGTAGTGCAATACTTTTGACCAGGGCCCATAGAGTAGTGCAATACTTTTGACCAGGGCCCATAGCACCTCTGATCAAGTTGTGCACTATATAAGCAATATGGTGCCATGTGGGAAGCAGCCTTGGTAAATGTGTCTGATTCGCTTGGTTGATGTCAGTCAGACCCTTATAATACCAGTGGTATTATTCTCCTCTCTCTTTCTTCTTTCTCTCTCTCTCTCTCTCTTCCCGCTCTCTCGCTCTCTCTCTCTGCCGGGGGAACGGATGAGGTCATGTTTGAAGTAAAATAGTCTGGTTTCCTCTGTAATGCCAGTCTTTATTAGAAGCCAGACTTCTTCTGTTGTAAAGCTTTATTTCCTTTTTGAAGTGCAGTGCCACTGCTGAAAAAGCTTCTCTTTGTTGCAGAACCCTCAGTGCACCAGCCCAGCCACATATGTCATCTATGCACACTTACTGAGGCAAATAGCCGCGCTGGCGGAAGCAGACCACTATTTCCTGATGCACTGGTTTAAGAAGTAAGAGTTGGAATTGTTCCTCCGTCTTATGCAGCCCCATGCTTTTCCAGGCTGTAGTTGTTATCCACAAAGTAAACACAGTCCTCAGAAAGAAACCATGTTGTTATTCTTTATGCAGGAAAGTTAAATAAATGACGTTTTCCAAATTGTTTTAGTAGGAGTTGGTAGGAATTGAGCAGTCATAGCTTTCAAGCAAAGACAATCTGTTTTGAAAGTTAAAATGTACTCCTTGCCATGGTGAGAATGCCTTGATGATGATTATCTAACCCAGGTTGTCCCAGAAGCGGTTCAAACAGCTGGTGGAGCGGCTGCACCTCTTCATCTCCACCCGTCTGTTCCCAGTCAAGCCTGAGGAGCTGCCCCCCATGGCCAAGTGCTCCTGGTGGATCCCCTCCGCCACCAAGGTCCTCTCCCTCCTCAGTGAGTAGGACGTCTTCTATCTCCACCCCCACAGAGATGGGGCAATGGTCAGGGCAGGGGGATGTTAGTGAAGTGGTGTGGAGATTTAGGGAAAAGGGAGGTCGGTCTATCCCTTGTAATGGATTAAACTTCACTTTCTACAGAGATTGAAATCTCTTGTACATATTTGTTTGGTTCTCCTGCCCATATTTGTCTAGTTATCTACCCATATTTGTCTAGTTATCTACCCATATTTGTCTGGTTATCTACCCATATTTGTCTGGTTATCTACCCATATTTGTCTGGTTATCTACCCATATTTGTCTGGTTATCTACCCATATTTGTCTGGTTATCTACCCATATTTGTCTAGTTATCTCCCCATATTTGTCTGGTTATCTCCCCATATTTGTCTGGTTATTTACCCATATTTGTCTGGTTATCTACCCATATTTGTCTAGTTATCTCCCCATATTTGTCTAGTTATCTACCCATATTTGTCTGGTTATTTACCCATATTTGTCTGGTTATCTACCCATATTTGTCTGGTTATCTCCCCATATTTGTCTGGTTATCTCCCCATATTTGTCTGGTTATCTACCCATATTTGTCTGGTTATCTACCCATATTTGTCTGGTTCTCCTAAACATATTTGTCTGGTTATCTACCCATATTTGTCTGGTTATCTCCCCATATTTGTCTGGTTATCTCCCCATATTTGTCTGGTTATCTACCCATATTTGTCTGGTTCTCCTAAACATATTTGTCTGGTTATTTACCCATATTTGTCTGGTTATCTACCCATATTTGTCTGGTTATCTACCCATATTTGTCTGGTTATCTACCCATATTTGTCTGGTTATCTACCCATATTTGTCTGGTTTTCCTAACCATATTTGTCTGGTTATCTACCCATATTTGTCTGGTTTTCCTAACCATATTTGTCTGGGGTAGACGTTGTTTGAGGGTCAGAAGAGGTGTCAAAGTTCATGAGAATATATCAGTCTCCAAGAGAACTCGATACTGTTTCTCTTTTTTCTCCATTGTAGATGCAGCCAATATCATTTCTAGCACGCCTATCCTGCCCTTTGTTGACTTCTACAACCCCACACTGGACCACACTGACTTCATGGAAGACTATCGAATATGGCAGACTCAGGGAAACTCTACCAGGTGTGACAGGACAATATTGTCAGAGCAAAGCTTATGTTGACCAGTGCTCTTCAATTCTCCTCACAGGCCTTGCTGTTTTGGTTCCTGTATTTCCCTGTAAATAAATGGAGCTCCCTCTTGTGTCAGCTTTCAGCATTAGCACAACAGATGATTTGTTTATGATATCAGATTGCAACATCAAATATATCCAGCAGCTATCTTCAATGAGTATCATACACCAAAATCACACCATCCCTGATGAAACCAAAACATTATTTCCGTATGATAACCAAATACTCCTCCCTGTTCCTCCCCGTCCCCAGGTTTACATTCTGCCAGTTCGCCTTCATTCTGTCCACGGTGGTGAAGAAGGCCGTTATCCAGAAGGACTCTGAACAGCAGATGATCAGTATGGCCAGGGTGAGACAGAGGTCACTGCCCACATGGGTCCTTGTCATCCATCTATGACAGTGTCATTGTATTACACTGTCAAAGCACAGACAATGCATCACATTCTCAGACTAACTATTACCATTCTTCATATTGGCATATTGAATTTCTAGTGTTAATGTACAGAGAATGCATATATATATATATTTTGTATATATTATTTTGTATATATATATATATATATGTTTAATCTTTAGAAAAAAAATAATTTATGTATGTTGGAGTGTGTTACTGTATAGGTCCTCAAGTTTTTCCCGGTCCATCTTGTAGTTTAAAAAGTTTACAATATTTACAGTGTATATCTCACTGAATCAGACTGAAAACATATGCTCTCCCTCTCAGACAGCAGTGGTCCAATTTAAACATCATGTACTGTGGTAACAACATAAGGAGTGGCTCTTGTTATTTATTTCAGCAAAGCCTGGTGGACAAAGTGTCTCGCAGACAGAGAGTGGACATGAGCTTGCTCTTTCTCAACATCAAAGTCCGACGGCTGCAGCTGGTCAGTGACTCAATGGATGAGGTAATACCATTTCCCATCTAACAGACATACAAAAACATGATTTAAGAAGACAGCCCTGGAAGAGAGGCTTGATTACTATTTCTGTTATGCAATAATGTATTAGCCAATTCATTTAATGTAAATTCAAATATTTCACTGCTTTCCATTCAGTGCATTTCAAAACTGAAACATCCAAGGTATGTACAGTTGAAGTCGGAAGTTTACAATTACCTTAGCCAAATACATTTAAACTCAGTTTTTCACAATTCCTGACATTTAATCCTAGTAAAAATTCCCTGTCTTAGGTCAGTTAGGATCACAACTTATTTTTAAGAATGTGAAATGTCAGAATAATAGGAGAAATAATTATTTCTTTCAGTTTTATTTATTTCATCACATTCCCAGTGGGTCAGAAGTTTACATACACTCAATTAGTATTTGGTAGCGTTGCCTTTACATTTTTTAACTTGGGTCAAATGTTTCGGGTAGCCTTCAACAAGCTTCCCACAATAAGTTGGGTGAATTTTGGCCAATTCCTCCTGACAGAGCTGGTGTAACTGAGTCAGGTTTGTAGGCCTCCTTGCTCACACACACTTTTTCAGTTCTGCCCACACATTTTCTATAGGGTTAAGGTCAGGGCTTTGTGATGGCCACTCCAATACCTTGACATTGTTGTCCTTAAGCCATTTTGCCACAACTTTGGAAGTATGCTTGGAGTCACTGTCCATTTGGAAGACCCATTTGCGACCAAGCTTTAACTTCCTGACTGATGTCTTGAGATGTTGCTTCAATATATCCACATAATTTTCCTTCCTCACGATGCCATCTATTTTGTGAAGTGCATCAGTCCCCCCTGCAGCAAATCACCCCCACAACATGGCGCTGCCACCCCCATGCTTCACGGTTGGGTTGGTGTTCTTCGGCTTGCAAGCCTCCCCCTTTTTTAGATGCCCATTATGGCCAAACAGTTCTATTTTTGTTTCATCAGATCAGAGGACATTTCTCCAAAAAGTACGATCTTTGTCACCATGTGCAGTTGCAAACCGTAGTCTGACTTTTTTAATGACTTTTTTTATGGCGGTTTTGGATCAGTGGCTTCTTCCATGCTGAGTGGCCTTTCAGGTTATGTCGATATAGGACTTGTTTTACTGTGGATATAGATACTTTTGTACCTGTTTCCTCCAGCATCTTCACAAGGTCCTTTTCTGTTGTTCTGGGATTGATGTGCACTTTTCGCACCAAAGTACGTTCATCTCCAGGAGACAGAACGCCTCTCCTTCTTGAGCGGTATGACGGCTGCGTGGTCCCATGGTGTTTATACAGTGGGGCAAAAAAGTATTTAGTCAGCCACCAATTGTGCAAGTTCTCCCACTTAAAAAGATGAGAGAGGCCTGTAATTTTCATCAGAGGTACACTTAAACTATGACAGACTGGTGTCTGGTGTCCTTTGACAGCTCTTTGGTCTGTGAGAGCCAGAAATCTTGCTTGTTTGTAGGTGACCAAATACTTATTTTCCACCATCATTTTGTCTGTCATAGTTGAAGTGTACCTATGATGAAAATTACAGGCCTCTCTCATCTTTTTAAGTGGGAGAACTTGCACAATTGGTGCCTGACTAAATACTTTTTTGCCCCACTGTACTTGCGTACTATTGTTTGTACAGATTAACGTGGTACCTTCAGGCGTTTGGAAATTGCTCCCAAGGATGAACCAGACTTGTGGAGGTCTACAATTTTTGTCTGAGGTATTAGCTGATTTCTTTTGATTTTCCCATGATGTCAAGCAAAGAGGCACTGAGTTTGAAGGTAGGCCTTGAAATACATCCACAGGTACACGTCCAATTGACTCAAATGATGTCAATTAGCCTATCAGAAGCTTCTAAAGCCATAACGTAATTTTCTGCAATTTTCCAAGCTGTTTAAAGGCACAGTCAACTTAGTGTATGTAAACTTCTGACCCACTGGAATTGTGATATAGTGAATTATAGGTGAAATAATCTGTCTGTAAACAATTGTTGGAAAATGTACTTGTGTCATGCACAAAGTAGATGTCCTAACTGACTTGCCAAAACTTTAGTTTGTTAACAAGACATTTGTGGAGTGGTTGAAAAACAAGTTTAAACTTCAACTGTATAAGTTCAGACATGCGGCATTCCTTGTTCTGATAAGTTCAAGAAAAAATTAAGCCACAGCTTAACTTGCTCTCCTGCATTTAGCTGACTAGAAATCGAGCAGACTTGAAGAAGAAGCTGAAAGTGTCGTTTGTGGGGGAGGCTGGTTTAGACATGGGTGGTCTGACCAAGGAGTGGTTTCTCCTTCTCATCCGACAGATCTTTCACACAGACTACGGTGAGACATATGGGACAAACAGATCAGGTGTATGTGTTCCCATATAGATTTGTTTGCAAATATGCTATTTTCTCTATAGATAACAGTATACGTTCAGGAGATGTATTTCTCCTTTAGCCCTGGCTTTTTATTCTTCATCCTTTAGTCTCAACCAGTGCCCAGACTAAGAATGCATCTCAAATGTATAATCTTCATGTTCTGGGACAGATATGTAGCACTGCAATAGATGACTATTCTATTTACAGTAACTCCCATTTGGTCTGGGACCTAGCAGTCCAAAAAACGAAATTCCCACGCACTCTATTCAGAACATTTGTTATCTCTCTTTGACCGGAGGCCTGTGTTCTATGTCTATGTCATGTCTAGGTGGAGTTGTGTTTAAGCAGAGTGTATTTGTGTCTCCTCTCTGCAGGCATGTTTACGTTCTTCAATGATTCCCACTGTCACTGGTTCAGCAGCTGGAAGTGTGACAACTTCTCCGAGTTCCGATTGGTCGGAGTCGTATCCTTTTGTACCATACCGTGATTTACGGTACCGTGTGGCCCTTCGCGAACTGTAAACAGATTCTCAACGTACAGCTGAAGTCCTCATGTTGCACTCTGTAACTGGCGCCTGGAGTTTTAGTCAGGTCACGTAGTGAGGAGAACTCATGGGAATCTATGCACATTTACCATAGATACTCCGAGGTTCTCCACTCTCCCTATGCCAGGTTAATTGCTGCTTTGCAGATGATAGCTTTAGTTTTAGAATTATAATTTTGTGGTAATTCTTCAGTTTGTCATCTTCTAAACTGAGGAGACTCTGCAGGGCTTTTCTATTTGGCACATTGCAATCTGATGTAATCTAATAGAGTAACTAAAGCATGCAGAATATGAATGTGTTAAGTTACCGGGTCGTTCCATGAATTGAGTACGTGTCTTTTATATCCTTGTGACATAGTGTTTATTTAGATCAAAAACTAAATGTAACAGCTAGATCATATACACCTACACTCTAACTAAACTAAATCATGTTAACATTTCAATAGTAGTTTGTTTTCATTCAAATCAATTAGTTGTTTTCTCATAAAATCTCCATGTTTGTCAGATTTCTTTGAAGATTAGAGCTTAAGAGCCACATTTTCCCAGGTTTTCACCATAATTGTAAAGCCCTTGTTGTGAAATGAACTCTTTTTAGTATGGTACAACTATTTGTTTTAAAATGATTTTTTCAAAAGAAACATTGAACATCTAATAGTTAAATCATAGTTTAATAGCAGGTGAGCTGTTTACTCTTTTTGGCCAATTTCTGGTGTTTTGTGGTGGAAAACCCTGTTACCCATAGATGTTTTAACAAGTACACTGGGGGGTTGCATTCAATTGCCCCTCACTGTTGTACACAACAAGCTTCCATTCCCCCTGGTTGATTTAAGATGACCTTGTCAACCCTGTTACTTTAATTGTCACTTTTTAAAGTCATTTTTATTAGTTGAACCTATGTAGATGGGAAAATATGTTTGTTGCGACGTTGACCGTGTTCTCTTTATGACAGAATGCTAAAGGTGCCACGGGAACCACAGCAAATATTGAGATGAGTGAGATGCATGACTTCGCTCTCACACACAGTATCTGTTCACTTCACGCTGTTCACAGTGTGGTAGCCACGTTTCCACACTCTTAGTTGTTGCGGAAATTGACCGACTATGCTGTTTACTTTCTGCATCTACGTTATATCGCTGAGTCTACTTTTAAAATGAGATGAAATACACTACCAGTCAAAATTTTGGACACACCTATTCATTCAAGGGTTTTTCTTTATTTTGACTATTTTCTAATATTGTAGAATAATAGTGAAGATGTCAAAACTAACACATGGAATCATGTAGTTACCAAAAAAGTGTTAAACAAATTCTTCAAAGTAGCCACCTTTTGCCTTGATGACAGCTTTGCACACTTTTGGCACACTCTTGGCATTCTCTCAACCAGCTTCATGAGGAATGCTTTTTCAACAGTCTTGAAGGAGTTCCCACTATGCTGAGCACTTGTTAGCTGCTTTTTTTTCACTCTGCGGTCCAACTCATCCCAAACCATCTCAATTGGGGCGGTAGGTAGCCTAGTGGTTAGAGTGTTGTACTAGTAACCAGAAGGTTGCTAGATTGAATCCCCGAGCTGACAAGGTACAAATCTGTTGTTCTGCCCCTGAACAAGGCAGTTAATCCACTGTTCCTAGGCTGTCGTTGTAAATAAGAATTTGTTCTTACATTTACATTTACATTTAAGTCATTTAGCAGACGCTCTTATCCAGAGCGACTTACAAATTGGTGCTTTCACCTTATGACATCCAGTGGAACAGCCACTTTACAATAGTGCATCTAGGTCTTTTAAGGGGGGTGAGAAGGATTACTTTATCCTATCCTAGGTATTCCTTAAAGAGGTGGGGTTTCAGGTGTCTCCGGAAGGTGGTGATTGACTCCGCTGTCCTGGCGTCGTGAGGGAGTTTGTTCCACCATTGGGGGGCCAGAGCAGCGAACAGTTTTGACTGGGCTGAGCGGGAACTGTACTTCCTCAGTGGTAGGGAGGCGAGCAGGCCAGAGGTGGATGAACGCAGTGCCCTTGTTTGGGTGTAGGGCCTGATCAGAGCCTGGAGGTACTGAGGTGTACTTCCTCAGTTCCCCTCACAAGTCTCCGATTTCTAGGCTAAAGCACCATGGCTTAATTTTTTCTTCTTAACTGACATGCCTAGTTAAATAAAGGTTTAAAAAAAATAGTGGAGGGCAAGGTCATCTGATGCAGCACTCCATCACTCTCCTTCTTGGTCAAAAATCCCTTACACAGCCTGGAGATGTGTTGGGTCATTGTCCTGTTGAAAAACAAATTATAGTCCCAACAAGCGCAAACTAGATGGGATGGCATATCGCTGCAGAGTGCTGTGGTAGCCATGCTGGTTCAGTGTGCCTTGAATTCCAAATAAATCATAGACAGTGTCACCAGCAAAGGACCCCCACACCATCACACCTCCTCCTCCATGCTTCACGGTGGGAACCACACATGCGGAGATCATCCGTTCACCCAATCCGTTCACCTACCGACACAGCAGTTAGAACCAAAAATGGCAAATTTAGACTCATTAGACCAAAGGACGGATTTCCACCAGTCATGTTTCTTGGACCAAGCAAGTCTCTTCTTCTTATTGGTGTTCTTTAGTAGTGGTTTCTTTGCAGCAATTTGACCATGAAGGCCTGATTCATGCGGTCTCCTCTGAACAGTTGATATTGAGATGTGTCTGTTACTTGAACTCTGTGAAACATTGATTTGGGCTGCAATTTCTGAGGCTAACTCTAATGAACTTATCCTCTGCAGCAGAGGTAACTCTGGGTCTTCCTTTCCTGTGGTGTTCCTTGTGAGAACCAGTTTCATCATAGCACTTGATGGTTTTTGCGACTGCACTTGAAGAAACTTTCAAAGTTCTTAACATTTTCCGTATTGACTGACCTTCATGTCTTAAAGTAATGATGGACTCTTGTTTCTCTTTGCTTATTTGAGCTGTTATCGCCATAATATGGACCTGGTCTTTTACCAAATAGGGCTATATTCTGTATACCACACAAACCTTGTCACAAAACAACGGATTGGCTCAAACTCATTAAGAAGGAAAGAAATTCCACAAATTAACTTTTAAGAAGGCACACCTGTTAATTGAAATGCATTCCAGGTGACTACCTCATGAAGCTGGTTGAGAGAATGCCAAGAGTGTGCAAAGCTGTCATCAAGGCAAGAGTGGCTACTTTGAATATATTTGTTTAACACTTTTTTGATTACTACATGATTCCATATGTATTATTTCATAGTTTTGATGTCTTCGCTAATATTATACAATGTAGAAAATAGTAAAAAAAATAAAGAAAAACCTGTGAATAGGTGTGTCCAAACATTTAAAAAGGTTTACAGAATAACACTACCCAAAGGGCCCTCTATTGGTAGAATGACACTACCATGTATTCAGCACTTTCTGGGTGTTCTACAGAGACGACAGTCAGTGTGTGTTGGGAGTCGCAGCTTGTGCGCACGTGGCTCTCCCCTTGGGTACGGCTGACTCGAATCTCGCCAAGTTGCACAATCACAAGTGATGAGGCAGACACAGAGGCAGCCAGTAGCCAGGAGCCAGGGCCGTGTCCTGGCTTTACCTCTCTCCATTGTCTGCTGTCCCCTCCTTGCCTGAGGCATGTTCAGCCAGCCTGAGCTAGTCCACCCACATACCCCTACTCCCCTTCCACCTCACCAGTCTGTCTGCCACTCGGGTTGGAATTACTGCACACTGACCGACACTGAAGTGGCTATGTGTCTCTGTCTGAAACTGTGCAACCAACACCACAGGGAGGGCGGAGTGATGAAAAATGCCGTGTCACAACAGAGAATAAAGAGAGAGAGAGCGAGAGAGATAGTGATAAAAACGGAAAGGTTCTGTTTTGTTTTATTTTGTGGGCTGCAAGTCTGGCTGGAGCGGTCTGATTTTCATTCTCCGCCTCTCAGTTCCCATGGAATTTTCCCCAAGTCTGCGCCAATATAAGTTGAAGCATTTCCCCAAACTCTATTCATCTATTTAGCAAGCTAGGGAGCTCTGCAGCTTAGCCTCTCCCACAGAAGTTCCATATGGGCGACACATGAAGTGAGATCTGCCAGAAGCAGCTGGAACCACTTTAGGAGTTCAGGCTCCGTCCAATTTCATTATAAATGCATAATACACCTGCTGTTTAAATTCGCTCTTCAGATCTGCTACTAGCCAATATACATGGCAAAATACTGTGTTAATCGAGTGATAATTGTGATCATTACCACACGCTGCAGGGTCTGTGAAGCTAGTATAAAATGCTGTCATTGTTACGAAGTATGAAGAACTCAGGAGCACAATACTGCTATGCTACATTCAAGGAATATAACTAACCACATTTTAATCTGTTCTTCTAGTGGAGTATATGAGTTCTCTTAATGATAACCCTGAGTCATTTGGTGTTGGAAGGTAATTGCTTTCTTTTACAAAGGATCTGTGATTACCGCCTTACCATAGACTTTGATACACCCTCAACTTGATATGTGTCAGCTCATGGGACTGGCCGTCTACAACAGCATCACTCTGGACATCAGCTTCCCACCCTGTGTCTACAAAAAGCTGCTGACCTCGCCCGTGGTGCCGTGTGACCTCGATCTCCCCGTTGGCATGGCGACCCTCACCCTGGACGACCTGCAGCAGGTCATGCCTGTATGTACACAACACAAGCTGTGACTCTCACTAGCGTTATTTCCCATTACACTGCACTCTCCTCCTAACGATCACAAGTACAAGAATATTGATTGCAGTGGTCAAAGAAACATTTCTATACTTGCAAAGTACTCCTCTGTTTAAGGATAATTATTTCTACAATCAAATGAATGGACGTGATGCTTATGAGAGGACATTTTAGAATGATTAAGATTTTCTCTGATGGGTGTAGAGTGTTGATTTGTACAGTATATGAATATGGATGTACAGTTGAAGTCTACATACACAAATTTCTTCTAAACTAACTATAGTTTTGGCAAGTCGGTAAGAACATCTACTTCATGCATGACACAAGTATTTTTTCCAACAATTGTTTATAGACAGATTATTTCACTAATAATTCACAGTATCACAATTCCAGTGGGTCAGAAGTTTACATAAACTAAGTTGAATTTCGCTCAGGAAGAAGATGCGTTCCGTCTCCTAGAGATGAAGGTACTTTGGTGCGAAGAGTGCAAATCAATCCCAGAACAACAGAAAATGGCCTTGTGAAGATGCTGGAGGAAACAGGTACAAAAGTATCTATATCCACAGTAAAACGAGTCCTATGTCGACATAACCTGAAAGGCCACTCAGCATGGAAGAAGCCACTGCTCCAAAACCGCCATAAAAAAGCCAGACTACGGTTTGCAACTGCACATGGGGACAAAAATTGTACTTTTTGGAGAAATGTCCTCTGGTCTGATGAATGAAAAATAGAACTGTTTGGCCATAATGACCATCGTTATGTTTGGAGGAAAAAGGGGGAGGCTTGCAAGCCGAAGAACACCATCCCAACCGTGAAGTACGGGGGTGGCAGTGCCATGTTCTGGGAGTGATTTGCTGCAGGAGGGACTGATGTACTTCACAAAATAGTTGGCATTGTGAGGAAGGAAAATTATGTGGATATATTGAAGCAGCATCTCAAGACATCAGTCAGGAAGTTAAAGCTTGGTCGCAAATGGGTCTTCCAAATGGACAATGAGCCCAAGCATACTTCCAAAGTTGTGGTAGAATGGCTTAAGGACAACAAAGTCAAGGTCTTTTTATTTGTTTTGCTGGTAAATCTTTTAAATTAATTTTTTATCTTATTAACACTTTGTTTTAGCTAGCTATTTGTGTAGGTAAGTAAACACAATGAGAGTGGCCATCACAAAGCCCTGACCTCAATCCTATAGATAATTTGTGGGCAGAACTGAAAAAGCGTGTGTGAGCAAGGAGGCCTACAAACCTGACTCAGTTACCCCAGCTCTGTAAGGAGGAATGGGCCAAAATTCACCCAACTTATTGTGGGAAGCTTGTTGAAGGCTACCCAAAATATTTTACCCAAGTTAAACAATTTAAAGGCAATGCTACCAAGTACTAATTGAGTGTATGTAAACTTCTGACCCACTGGGAATGTGATGAAAGAAATAAAATTCTTAATAATAATAATTCTTAATAATTCTCTCTACTATTATTCTGACATTTCACATTCTTATAATAAATTAGTGATCTTAACTGACCTAAGACAGGGAATTCTTACTAGGATTAAATGTCAGGAATTGTGAAAAGCTGAGTTTAAATGTATTTTGGTAAATGTAAACCTCCGACTTCAACTGTATGTACAGTTGCTAGACTAAGAAGTTATATGGAGTGTGCTAAAATTAACTCCAATTTGCCCCTGTTCCTACTTATAGTTGAACAATATGTGAAGGAATAAAGGCATCATAATGACAGTAATGTGCTTGTAGTTTAGGGAGTCATATATTGTGCTATTTGTTGACGCATGGTGTCAAAGTGTTTGTGCCGTGCGCCACAGGAGTGTGAGATAGTCGACCATGTTCACACTCAATGCGGTCCCAGTCTCACCCTGCCACCAGTCTCATAACAGTGTGGCTGCTGCCAAAGTGAGATGAGGGTGATTTGGCTAGGTCTCAGAGATGCCAGGCTGGACTCCCACCATCACCTCAGATGCACCAGTGATAGATTCCTACCCACAGATGTTACACCTAGCAGTCTAACACTGCTAATGAAGCTCTCCTGGTGATGGCAGCGTTTTTTATTGATCAGGGGGGTTGAATGATGCCAGCTGTAGTTAGGGAGGTGAGATACACTTCATGTGGCATGACATGTTCTGCAATTGCCATCAATGTTATGCTTTGTTGACATAATATTTCCTTATATAATCATGTAGTTTCACATAATATGTAGATATTTGAGTTGCTATTGAAAGTGATTGAAGTACTGACATTTTCCAATATTCACCAGCAGAGGGCGCTCAAACCTAATGTATGCACATCGCCACTTGCAATCTCTACAAACTCAAAACAAACTAAATCTATGTTAATCATATACTGTTTACTTGTATGCACACAATACATTACTGCCACTAAGACTGGTATTAATCTTCTTTAGGTGTAATTGTGTAGCTTTCTATTCAGTATGCATCATATCTCATTGGGCTCCCAAGTGGCGCAGCGGTCTAAATGACTGTGTCTCAGTTTTAGCAGTGTCACTACAGACCCTGGTTCGATTCCAGGCTGTATCACAACCAGCTGAGATTGGGCGGCGCACAACTGGCCCAGCGTCGTAAGGGTTTGGCCGGGGTAGGCCGTCATTAGAAATAAGAATTTGTTCTTAACTGACTTGCCTAGTTAAATTAATAAACATTGCGCTGCACAGCCTTGCCAGATGTTGGTTTTTACTGGGCAGTTGGCCTTGTCTTAGCTTACATAACGGCCTCTGTTGAATACTTTTTCCTAAATTGGAGGAGGACAGTGAAAAAGCTGCCGCACGTTCTTTAAAAAGACTGACCAGCACTGACGTCAAACACGTCATTGTTCTTCGAATGATTGCGTTTGCATTGTAAAATGTATTTTGTGTGACTATGTTCTAAGGTATGGATCGGAATAGCATAATCACAGTGATGTCGTTGTATTTGGTACAAATCATTCCCTAAGTTCTAGACCTCAGCTGAATCTGGTAATGAGTGGTGTGGCTGTTGACCACGTTGAGGAGACTAAATTACTTGGTGTTACCTTAGATTGTAAACTGTCATGGTCAAAATATATCAATCAATGGTAGTGTAAAGATGGGGAGAGGTCTGTCCGTGATAAAGAGACACCCCACTCCACAAAGCAAGTCCTGCAGGCTCTAGTTTTATCTTATCTTGATATTGTCCAGTCATATGGGGTGACAGGTAGCCTAGTGGTTAGAGCATTGGGCCAGTAACCGAAAGTGTTGCTGGATTGAATCCCCGAGCCCACAAGGTAAAAATATGTCGTTCTGCCGCTGAACAAGGCAGTTTACCCACTGTTCCTAGACCAGTTTACCCACGGTTCCTAGGCTGTCATTGTAAATAAGAATTTGTTCTTATCTGACTTGCCTAGTTAAATAAAAATATATAATCAAGTGGTGTAAAGAAGGAGCTACAGTAGTTAAGCTGCAGCTTGCTCTTCACTGTAATCAGGGGGCTAATATTAATACTATGCATGCCAGTCTCTCTTGGCTAAGAGTTGAGGAAAGACTGACTGCATCAGTCTTTTTTTTATAAGACACATTCATGTTCCAAATAGTTTGCATAGTCAACTTAAACACAGCACTGACACACACACTTACCCCACCAGACATACCACCAGGGGTCTTTTCACAGTCCCCAGGTCCAGAACAAATTCAAGGAAATGTACAGTATTATACAGAGCCATGGAACACAAGTGAACAGCAAACTTGGTTTTAAAAAAAAACAAATAAAGTAACACCTCACGCATGGCACAACACCTACTTTTTGTGTGCATGTACTGACATGTAAACTACATGACCAAAAGTATGTGGACACGTGCTCGTCGAACATCTCATTCCAAAATTGTGGGTATTAATATGGAGTTGGTCTCCCTTTTTCTGCTATAACAGCAAACACTCTACTGGGAAGGATTTCCAATAGATGTTGGAACATTGCTACAGGGACCTGTTTCCATACAGCGACAAGATCATTAGTGAGGTCGGGCACTGATGTTGGGCAATTAGGCCTGGCTCGCAGTCTGCGTTCCAATTCATCCCAAAGGTGTTGGATGGAGTTGAGGTCAGGACGCTGTGCAGGCCAGTCCAATTCTTCCACACCGATCTCGACAAACCATTTCTATATTGACCTCACTTTGTGCATCGGGCATTGTCATGCTAAAACAAGAAAGGGCCTTCCCCAAACTGTTGCCACAAAGTTGGAAGCACAGAATCGTCTATAATGTCATTGAATGCTGTAGTGTTAAGATTTCCCTTCACTGGAACTAAAGGGCCTAGCCCGAACCATGAAAACCTGCCTCAGACCATTATTCCTCCTCCACCAAACTTTATAGTTGGCACTATGCATTCAGACAGGTATCGTTCTCCTGCCTTTCGCCAAACCCAGATTCGTCAGTCGAACTGCTAGATGGTGATGCGTGATTCATCACTCCAGAGAACTTGTTTTCGCTTTACACCGATGCTTGGCATTACGCATGGCCATTGAAAACCATTTCATGAAGCTTCAGACGAACAGTTATTGTGCTGACGATGCTTCCAGAGGCAGTTTGGAACTCGCTGTTGAAACCGAAGACAAACTTTTTACGCGCTTCAGCACTCGGCGAACCCATTCTGTTAGCTTGTGTGGCCTACCACTTCGTGGCTGAGCCTTTGTTGCTCCTAGATGTTTCCACTTCACAGTAACAGCGCTTACAGTTGACCGGGGCAGCTCTAGCAGGGTAGAAATTTGACGAACTGACTTGTTGGAAAGGTGGTATCCTATGACGGTGCCACGTTGAAAGTCACTGAGCTCTTCAGTCAGGCCATTCTACTGACAATGTTTGTCAATGGAGATTGCATGACTGTGTGCAAAGATTTTATAAACCTGTCAGCAATGGGTGTGGCTGAAATAGCCGAATCCACTAATTTGAAGGGGTGTCCACATACTTGTATATATATAATGTATGTGTAATTGCAAGATGTATTGTCGTTAAGTGGCAGACCCCAGTAAGACTACCTGTCGCCATTGGCGTTGGCTAATTTGGATTTGGATTTGTGTTTTTTATGGATCCCCATTAGCTGTACTCTCATGTACTCCTCCTGGGGTCCAGCAAAATGAAGGTAGTTATACCATTTTAAAAACATTACAATACATTCACAACAGATTTCACCACACATTAAGTGTGTGCCCTCAGCCACTACTCTACTACCACATATCTACAATACAAAATCCATTTGTTATCGTGTGTCTGTGCCTGTGTTTGTGTCTCTTCACAATCCCCGCTGTTCCATAACGTATATTTTTTATCTGTTTCTACTGCTACTGTATGTTACTTGATGTGGAATATAGTTCCATGTAGTCATGCTCTATATAGTACTGTGCGGCTTACATAGTCTGTTCTGGACTTGTGAAGAGACCTCTGGTGGCATGTCTTGTGGGGTATGCATGGGTGTCTGAGCTGTGTGCTAGTAGTTTAAACAGACACCTCGGTGCATTCAACATGGCAAAACTTCTTACAAAAACAAGTAGTGATGAAGTCGATCACTCCTCTACTTTGAGCCATGAGAGATTGACATGCAAATGATTCATATTAGCTCTACGTGTACATTTAAGAGCCAACTGTGCTGCCTTGTTCTGGACCAGTTGTCATTTTCCCACGTTCCTCTTTGTGGCACTAATGTGGATCCTAATCAAATCAACAACAACAGATCATGTACCATGCATACACCATATAATGGTTATTTTGTTTCCTCAATATGTGTTCTAGATTGTGTAGTTGTAAAGGCTTTACATGGTGCTCTTGCTGTTTGTTCTTACAATGTCATTAGAAGTATCAATGATGAAATGAAGTCAGATTTTCCTCCATAAAACATTCTATGAACATAGTGTTCTGTGCTGTATGAGGCAGAAGTTTCCACCGTGGCACTTTCAAATGGCAAGATGTTTTTTTTCCTCTTCACAGATTTATAAGAAGAAGAAGTCATATAGTGGTTGCAATCTATATAAAAAGCCATGCTTATAGATTTGATCTTGTGTTTCAGGATCTTTCTCATGGGCTGGCAGAACTTCTCAGCTATGAAGGCAACGTGGAGGAGGACTTCTGTACTACTTTTCAGGTGGGGAAAACACACATTCTTACACACAATAACACTTATAAAACATAATATATTTGACATCACCATAATACATACTGTTACAGCACACGGGAAGCGCTCCACTAATGTGATGAATGTCATTGTAGGTGTCACAGGAAGAACTAGGTGTGATCAAGTCCTACAATCTGAAACCGGGAGGAGATAAGATTCCTGTCACCAACCAGAACAGGAAGGGTAAGTGAGGAGTAGACAGACGCCAGAGAAAAGATCACTGTCCTGCAGTAGCTTGGGATATCTAACAGTACACTGCCTTTCAGACTATGTGGCAATTGTTTGTTCTCTCATAGTTGATTGTTTGATTATTCTTGTCTTTGCAGAGTATGTCCAGCTGTACGTAGATTTCCTGCTGAATAAGTCCATTTACAGGCAGTTTACTACCTTCTACTATGGCTTCCACAGTGTGTGCACCTCCGACGCTTTGATGGTAAGAATGTCAAGACTTTTGGGCTTCCCGAGTGGCACAGTGGTCTAAGGCACTGCACCCCAGTGCTAAAGGCGTCACTACAGATTCGGGTTTGAACCCAGGCTGTGTTGCAGCCGGCCGCGACCGAGAGACCCATGAGGCGGCGCACAATTGGCCCAGAATCGTCCGGGTTTCGGAGAGGGTTTAGCCGGCCAGGATGTCCTTGTCCCATTGTGCTATAGCAAGTCCTGTGGCGGGCCGGGTGCATGCACGCTGACACGGTTTCCAGTTGTACAGTGTTTCCTCCGACACATTGGTGCTGCTGGCGTCCGGGTTTAGTGAGCAGTGTGTCAAGAAGCAGTGTGGCTTGGCAGGGTCATGTTTCAGAGGATGCATGGCTGTCACGGATGTGTGGAGAGACGCACCAAGGCGCAGCGTGATTAAAGTTCCACATATTTATTTAAGCGAAACTTCCAAACAAAAAGAAACAAACAACGAACCGTGACATCAGAGGTGCAACATGCACTAACTCAAAACAATATCCCACTCAGCAGGTGGAAACAGGGAACCCTTAAGTATGATCCCCAATTAGAGACAACGAACCTCAGCTGCCTCTAATTGGGAACCATACCAAGAGCACCAACATAGAAATAATACACCTAGAACAGCCCCTAGTCACACCCTGACCTACTATACCATAGAGAACCAAGGGCTCTCCATGGTCAGGGCATGACAGTACCCCCCCCAAAGGTGCGGTGTCCGGCCACAAAACCTGAAACCAACTTGGGAGGGTAGGGGGGTGATTCGTGTCGGTGGCGGCTCCGGTGCAGATTGTAGCCCCCGCCCAGACCCCGGATCCGGCCATGGCGCCGGGCTGAACGCCGTGGGCATCGGCGCCAAGGAGGGCTCCGGCCTTGGAGCGGGACAGGACGCCGTACCTGGACTGGGCACCGGCGCAGAGGAAGGCTCCTGCCAAGGAGCGGGACTGGACTCCATGCCTGGACTGGGCACTGGCGCAGAGGAAGGCTCCTGCCAAGGAGCGGGACTGGACTCCATGCCTGGACTGGGCACTGGCGCAGAGGAAATATTCTGCCATGGAGCTGGACTGGGCACCGTGTCTGGACTGGGCACCGGTGCAGAGGAAGGCTCCTGCCATGGAGCTGGACTGGGCACCGGTGCAGAGGAAGGCTCCTGCCATGTAGCTGGACTGGGTGCCGTGTCTGGACTGGGCACCGGTGCAGAGGAAGGCTCCTGCCATGGAGCTGGACTGGGCACCGTGCCTGGACTGGGCACCGGTGCAGAGGAAGGCTCCTGCCATGGAGCGGGACTGGCCGCCGTGCCTGGACTCTCCAAACCTTTGACCGTCGCTGTAGGTTCCGGACTGTGGACCGTCGCAGGAGGTTCCGGGCTGTGGACCTGTCGCAGGAGGTTCCGGGCTGTGGACCTGTCGCAGGAGGTTTCGGACTGTGGACCGTCGCAGGAGGTTCCGGGCTGTGGACCTGTCGCAGGATGTTCCGGACTGTGAAACATCGCCGGAAGCTCTGGACGGGGAAGCGTCGCCGGAAGCTCTGGACGGGGAACCGTCACCGGATGCTCTGGACTGGTGACACGCACTTCAGGGCGAGTGCGAGGAGCAGGCACAGGACGTACCGCACTGGGGAGACGCACTTCAGGGAGAGTGCGAGGAGGAGACACAGGACTTACTGTACTGGAGAGGCACACTAGAGGCCAGTTACGTGGAGCCGGCCCAGGTTTCACCTGACTGATGACACCTTCCTCCTAATGCCTGCGTTGCCGCATACTCCTAGCCAACTCCATTCTCTGGTACTCTCCTTGGGTCGACCGACCACCTCTCTATCTCCTCCCAGGTGGTCTCTGGCTCTTCCCTCTGCTCAGCCGCCAGCTCCATGTGCCCCCTCCCCCCCAAAACATCTTGGGGTTTCTGTGGCCGTGATCTGATGACACGCTCCTCCAGAGTTTGCCATTCGGGCTCTGGCACTCTCCTCGGCTCAACCGACCACCCCTTGTGCCCTCCCCCCCAAAAATCTTGGGGTTGTCCTTGGGCTTTCTGTGGCCCCGGCGTCGTCGCCATCCTCCCTCATAACCTTCCGTCTGCCGCCAAGGAAGGGTCCTCTCATGTTCTCCCAAGTCCAAAACTTCCTCACCTCATGTTCACGCTGCTTGGTCCTTTGTTGGTGGGATATTCTGTCACGGATGTGTGGAGAGACGGGCCAAGGTGCAGCGTGATTAAAGTTCCACATATTTATTTAAGCGAAACTTCCAAACAAAAAGAAACAAACAACGAACCGTGACATCAGAGGTGCTACATGCACTAACTCAAAACAATATCCCACTCAGCAGGTGGAAACAGGGAACCCTTAAGTATGATCCCCAATTAGAGACAACGAACCTCAGCGGCCTCTAATTGGGAACCATACCAAGAGCACCAACATAGAAATAATACACCTAGAACAGCCCCTAGTCACACCCTGACCTACTATACCATAGAGAACCAAGGGCTCTCCATGGTCAGGACGTGACAATGGTTCTCGACCTTCTCCTCTCCCGAGTCCTGGATATCACAAAAAAGGGGTAGAAATGTTTTTGCAAAAAGAAAATGTCAAGACTTTTAATGTCAAAATGAATTAATAAATTAATCCTAATTGGCGTGACAAACTGTAGAACCATTGTCCATAATGGTTCTTTAAAGAACCATAAAAAAGGGTTCTATATATCCCCAAAAATATCCCATTTGAGGTAAGACCCAGATGCATACAACGTCGAATTAACAACAGTTTATTAATCCAATAGGGGCATGCAAAAGACAGGTCAAGGGCAGGCAGAGGTCAGTAATCCAGATAGGTGGGGCAAAGGTACAGGGCGGCGGTCAGGGTAGGCAGAGGTCAGTAATCCAGATAAGTGGGGCAAAGGTACAGGGCGGCAAGCAGGGTCAGGGCAGGCAGAAAAGGTCAAAACCGGAAAAACTAGAAAACAGGAACAATCGAGAGAGACCAAGGGAAAACCGCTGGTAGGCTTAACGAAACAAAATGAACTAGCAACAGACAACCAGAGAACACAGGTATAAATATACAGGGGATAATGGGGAAGATGGGTGACACCTGGAGGGGGGTGGAGACAAGCACAAAGACAGGTGAAACAGATCAAGGTGTGACATAAAAGGGTTATAACCATGTTTTGGTGCTATATATAACTTTTTTAATGGTTCTTTATAGAACCTTAGGAAATAGTTAGTTATAACAGCTTACAGGTTCCATTTAGAACCTTCAAAAAAGGGTTCTGCTAGGGTTAAAAGCCAAATAACCCCTATCTGGTATTATTTAGAACCATTATTTGTTAGTGTGTATCACTGAAAGTGAAAGGACATCATTTGTTGTGCTGCATTTCAGTGCCAGCTGGTCCTGCTTGAAGTGTCAATAGTGTTCAACTCATGTAGAAAGTTCCTGATTAGGCAGCGTAGGGAGAAACGTGAGGTCCATTTTGCATTTGCATTTTACAGAGTGGCAATGAGGAGTTGGGACTTGGCTGTGTGTGCATGAGGGTGTGTGAGTGAGTGTACTGTTCCTCGCTGCCTGCTAAATGTGTTCACAGAGCTCCCCTCCCCCTCTCTTGACATAGGCCTCCTAACAGGGATTTTTGTGTACTCTGTCTCCACCCTGTAACCAGGGATCTTTGGGCCATAAGGGGGAGGCTCGTATGAGTGGCCTATAGAAAGTGTACGTGGGAACCACAATAAATGACGAGAGTGACGTCCTTCCACGAATATAAATCAGACAGACCACAAAGCTTCTGTATTCATGCAGAACCAGGCCAGCTTTATGGTTAGATTTGCATGGTTTGACATGGGAGGATCTGGCTCTCTCTGGCCGTTATCAATTGCTTTCCCATTAGTTAATTAACTGTTTCCTTGCTGACCTGATGACAGAAACCGAACGGCATATTGTGGAACTAACAATGAGTGAAAGATGGACCACACCAACCGTCTTTGATAGGCAGGCCATGGTCTGTATCCAGACCCGTACGGACCACGGGTCCCCATCAAAAAATACAATTTTGTTGTAATGTTTGAGTCACTCAGATAACATACGAACACATTAAGACATGGCAAAATGTGTAGAATTGCAGGAAATAAGCTTCAAAACTACAACATTTTCTCTCCAACAACAAGAGCAATGTAATCAGTGTGTGTCGTGGACAGTGCTTGTGTTGGGGTTGGAGTTTGCTACACTGATAAATGTCAATATCAATCCGGACCTTTTCCACCTAGGACATTTCTGTGACTGGACCTTTTCAAATTGTATTTGAGTAACCCTGGACTACATCAAGTAATCAATCAATTAGAATCAATTCAAATTGACATGATTAAAACACACTGGGGTACTGCAATTAACTGTAGTGTAGTGAACTTTCAGATGAACTGACAGCGATGGAAATTTCGCTCATTGTTGTATTGCGGTCATTGGTATCTGTCTGGGCAAGGACTCTGCTGCACTTGCAAAAACAAATATTTGACTGTTCAATTATCTGTTTGCTGTACGTGTCACTGAATGCCAGAGTTGGTATTTATGCCACAGCTGAACCGACCACAAACCACAGTTAAACATTCATTCAATTATTTTCCTGGTGCAGTAATTTTAGCATGCATGCTGAGTCTATCCATTTTGGATAATGGAGATTGAAAAGAAACACAAAAATAGGAATCTAATATGCATTGTTGGGTTCTAAATGAACAGAGTAAAAAAAACTGGACGCTTAGTAAAGCTCAAACCAAGTTTATTCACACAGTTTATTGGTCCTACAGCTGCATAAGACCAAAAACATATTCACACAAGTACTGGTATTTAACCCTTTCTCCTATGCTGAGTCTCCTACACATCTGAACAGCCAATACATCTCTATTGCTAATAGAACCTTAGTGATATCTGTTCTTCCTTACTTCATCTGACCTGACCTCTGCCCCAAATTCCTCACTCCTCCCCATAGGATCCCTGATGTCCAAAGATAACATATTCTGACAGAATGTAAACGGTCTAAATTCCCCTCTTTCCCTCAGTGACATGAATAAGGAAACTTCATATTTTCAATTTAGAACTCAGAACCCATCAGAATTGAACAGGAATGTAATTTTCAACAGAATGCAATGCAGTGCAATATCAGAATCAGTAATACTATGTCATTTGTCGCAATGACTAAACTTGACGGGGTCTCAAATGACAAATGTCCCTGAGCTTTTTGTTTTTGCACCGAGACTAAAACAAAAATCCCTGTTTCAATCTTGGTAGGACTTGCTACTTAATATGGTCTTGTTGCACCAGCACCAACATAGAACTTGCCAGTAGTTAGATATATTCAGTACTGCTTCTATTTTTTGTTCTGTTAGTACAATCTATTCGATTTTTCCTCTTAGCTTTCAAAGGCAGTGCATGCTCATATGAACAGGCTCATATTGTACATGTATTTTCATGCTGGTCAGTGAAAGTGGGACAGAAACATGTACTGTACATGTAGGAAAAGTCAGCTTTTAGCCCCCACATGGCCCCACGCCAGTGAATGCAATCGGCTTTCAAACCAGCTCCTTGATACAGTTACGCAATGGTTGTCTACGCTTGCATTAATTACGCAACACTGCTGTGACAGCAATAACTCACTGGCTGTCTAGTGGGGTGAGGGGAGAGAGGGAAAATGGGGGAGAGAGGGGAAAGAAGGTGTAGCAGACCACAGTTTGATCTGTCCCAGATTCTTCAGTAACTCTATACCTCAGCTGGATCTTGCCATTGGCTTGGCTTGCTCTAGCTAGTCATCAGGTTGCATTTCTGTTTGCACTTCATGAACAAGGTGAAACTGTGCTGCTGTGAGGCACTCCTGCAGAGCGTGCACTGCCTGACAGTGCTGTCTGGGTGTGTTTGGATAAAGTGGAGTCATGATGTGATAACCCAGCTAGCACACAACTTTCTGAGAACCATATGTTTCTTTGCGCTTGGTGAGAGCGTGGTTGTCCTATAGTTATTTGGCATATAACCTTCCCACAATGTTCTGGGAACGGTGCAGGATACCCAGATAGCACATAACGTTCTGAGAACCATATGTTTCTTCGGTGGGAATTTTAGTACTATGTTTTATGCAGGTTTCCTCATGGTTCTATTTAAAGTCATGTTCTCAGAACGTTCAGAGAACATTAAGAAACAATATTTTTTCAGTACTTCAGCATAATGTTTTCTGCAGGTTCTATTTTAATTCATGTTCTCTGAACATTAAGAAAACTTTCCATAAAAAACACAAGAAAACATTAGTAACATTCAAAGAAAGTTCTAAGAATATTATTTAAAAACATACACATTCCATTCTCAGCGTCAACAAAACTCTCGCTATCCTCTATCTTTTAATATTTATTTGGATTCGAGGCAGCAGCTACTGTTCCTGGGATTGAAACAGGAAACAACACAACAAATAAAGTACATAATATACATAAATATACATAGCACTACATTTACATGACAATTTAGCCATTCAGCAGAATTTCCCATCCAGAGCGACCCTCAGCTAGTGCATTCATCTTAAGATAGACAGGCGAGACAACCACATTTCACAGTCGTATCCCAACCACGTATCACATGCATAAAACAATACATAATACAATACAAAATGCATAAAAATGGTTCGTGTCTCATCACAGTACCTGTCATGCCGTAAGGTGTTATTTTATCTGTTTTTATTTCTAGTTTGAGTTACCTGGGGTGGCAGAGAGTTTCATTTAGCCATGGCTCTATTTAATACTGTGTGTTTCCCAGCCTCTGTTCTGGACCTGGGGACTGTGAAGAGACCTCTGGTTGCATGTCTCGTGTGGTACTGAGTGTCAAAACTTGCTTGAACAGACAGACAGTTCGGTACCTTCTACACATCAACACCTCGCACAAAGACCAATAGTGATACAGTCAATCTCTCCTCAACTTTGAGCCAGGAGAGATTTACGTGCATGTCATTGACATTTGCCCTCTGTGTACATCTAAGTGAAATACGTGCTGCTCTGTTCTGGACCAACTGCAATTTGCCTATGTGCTTCTTTGCCGCACCTGACCACACAACTGGACATTATTCCAGGTGCCACAAAACTAGGACCTGTCTGGTTGACTGAGATATCAAGAAATCAGAGCAATGCCTCTTCCCATGTTAAGTGTGTTCAGGTGTGTTGGCCACGCCCACTAATTGGCCACACCTGATCTTAATAAGTGATTGTTTTCTTTAAAATGGGGTCTGTTTGAATAGACTAACATGAGTAGCTTTGTATGAGTAAAAAAAACATGGCATTCTAGCAACATCCTGGTGGTGCAGTGGACTATTCCATGATTAGTGAACAGAAGGTTCAAATCTCACAGATACCATGCCACATTTTCTTTTTAAATGTATGTGTTTGCATGATTAATGCTAATTAATTTCCATGTGACCTATCTGTGCTTAGAGTTCAAAACAGGTAATCCTAGCTAGCAGTGTTATTAAAAGTCTTATTGAAACATGTTCTCAGAATGTTATTTCTTTACTTGAATAAAACCTCCCGGGAAAACATCCAGGGAACCATAGTAAAAGTTCTCAGAACCTCAGCTTTACCGGTCAGGACACTTATGGCTTCGTTCCCAGAACCAATGGAAAACCAAAAACATACATTCCCACAACATCCAAGGAACCAAATGTGCTAGCTGGGAAGAGTGTATGGGACTTAAAGTAGGTCAAGGACAGAGTAATACAGAGAAAATATGCAACTATGTCTATTTAGTTTGCAAAATGAGGCCAAATGTATCAAGTTTGCAACTTGATAATGCTTGTATAATTTGTCTGATTAATACTTTAGACAGTGTGGGACACAACAATCCATGTATGACACTACCATAGTCATGCACTGCTCTATTTAAGTGCACATTTTAGTGCAATATTGGGTCAATGAACAGGGATTCATGATTCAGACCAACATAGTTACTCCTTGTCTTGTGTCATGCAGTAGGCAGGTTTTAATGGACAAACTCCCATGGTACTAGCACTGGTTGTCTTGTGAAGTCCTGCAGTTTCACTGGAATCCCATTGTGTCCTGTAGTTTCATATCCTGCAGTTTTACAGTTTTTCAGATTATTGCGATAGTGACTCTGTGTCATGTCCCTCTCGTTGTAGTTACTGAGGCCAGAGGAGGTGGAGATCCTGGTCTGTGGCAGTCCCAACCTGGACATGGGCTCTCTGCAGAAGGCAGCCCAGTATGAGGGCTACAGCAAGACTGACCCCACCATTAGGTACTGTAAACCCATCATCATATCATTTATTGTGTAAAAGGCCTGATGTCTTATAGATATTAAAGCCAAAATCCTGAGTTTTTAAATGACCATTGAACAGCAGGAAATATCCCAGATGGTGCATTTAATTAAAGTAGGTCCTAATGATTGTGCCTAACCCTAACCTTAAAGTAAATAATCTAATGTGTTGCTCCGTCTACGTGGTCAGGGCGTTCTGGGACGTGGTGCTGGGCTTCCCTCTGAAGTTCCAGAAAAGGCTGCTCCACTTCTCAACAGGAAGTGACCGCGTCCCCGTGGGAGGAATGGCCGACCTCAACTTCACGATCTCCAAGATTGATGCCTCCACCGAATGGTGAGATACTGCAGATGTCCTCACTGTGTTCTTTCTTATTCATTGTAAACATGTTGAAATGTACTAAAAGCAGACCTCCTTTATTCAGTTGCTATTGTCGCATTTGATTTATACAGAACAGCAACTGTGAACAAACGTGAATTTATCGTTGACATTTTCTTCCTTCCAGGTTGCCTATATCTCACACATGTTTCAACCAGATCTGCCTGCCACCATACAAAAACAAAAAAGAACTGAAGCAGAAGTTAACTATTGCCATTTCAAATGCGGAGGGATTTGGACTGGAGTGAACTCAGATAACGACAATGGTTAAACTGCCATTTATCTTTGGTTCGTGGTCAGTAGGGTGTGTATATTTGAACATGTTCAGATATGCTACCAGTAATCTCTCAGCTTTCAGTATTTCTTAACAATATACTTAATTAACCAATCTGTTTCTGTAGAATATTGAGTGAAAAGTTACATTACAAGTATAGCCTTCAAAGCTCCCCCGTTTGTGCTATAAATAACTTGCCTTTTGGATATCAACATGGACATGGAAAATGTTCTGCCCTGTCCATTAAGCAATGGAGTTGTTTATTAAAGTAAGAGGTTGAATGTAGGTCAGAACAGGGCTGGGTTGGTCTGTGATAAAATAGTTAGACAAACAGTCTGCCAGTACTGTGGTGTCAGCTCTTAAAGTGACAGAGCCCATCTCTCCTCCTGAACAGAGTTCCTGTACCGCCTCTCTTTGACAAAGGCCTTTTCAGGCCTAAGATTTAAATCATTCCGAGTCTGATGGTAAATTATGAACACAGATATTATCTTGTTGGTATTTATACTAATATATTTTGTTTTCAGAGGTCTCAGAAGTTTTGAAACATTTGGAAGACGTTTCCGTTATGTTGTTCGGGAGCAGAGTTTTTAGACGAACCTTTCTGGATGTTTTCATGTAGAGCATGAAAAGGAATCAAGCTTCGGTAAGGTTTATCATGTTGGGGCGGCAGGTAGCCTAGGGGTTAGTGTTGGTCCAGTAACCGAAAGGTTGCTAGATTGAATCCCCGAGCTGACAAGGTAACAATCTGTCCTTCTGCCCCTGAACAAGGCAGTTAACCCACTGTTCCTAGGCCGTCATTGTAAATAAGAATTTGTTCTTAACTGACTTGTCTAGTTAAATAAAGGATAAATAAATACAGTAGTGTGCTGGTATATGGCTATTATTTATGTGGGAACTTACTGTGTACCTTGTTTGCTTACTCCCACATTGTCGGTGATGCCTCTCGGTACAGATTACTTCTCTTGGTACAGTTGGCATATTGTATGGAGAGGTATGAAATAGTTACAAAACACCAATGAGATCACGATTGATATCAAGGCAAGTATGAGTTCGGTGGACCTCGCACACCTGCAGGTTAGAACGATGAGATGGATTCATGAAATGTACAGTATCGGGAACTATGTCATGTGATTTAATGCTGTTGTAAAGGGATCTCTTTTGTAAAGTGGTGACACTTGTGTGGTAGTTAGTTCGCTCAGGATGTCCACATTTCATGGACTGTATGATTCTTATAAAATCTTGAAAATAAAAATAAGGTCTTTGTTGAAACAGATCTGTTTCATGTGTCTCTCCTGTTGCATGTGGTGTCCAATTAACCAAAGGTTACCAGGCTTAGACGATCTTGCCTTACATTGAGTCCTCCCTCATCACTCTTTCTCCTCAGGTAATGGACACTTACACTAAAGAATGTCTGCCTGTGCTTCTCTAACAGGAGCAATCGGTTGTTTGGATTTATGAGCCCAGGTCAACCGTTTATAGTTCTCCCCAACAGTGAGGAAGTGAAGTTGCAATGCATACCACCAACTGTGATGTAATGGAAGTTAGTTAAAGTATACTGCATAGATAACTATTTACATCTCATCATTGAATGTATATGTTGGACATTGGGGATTTAGTCACAGTTAAGTTCAGTGGAGGCTGCTGAGGGGAGGACGGCTCACAATAATGGCTGGAATGGAGTGCATGGAATGGCATCAAACACATGGAAACCATGTGTTTATTTGATACCATTCCACTGATTCCTCTCCAGCCATTACCACGAGCCCATCCTCCCCAATTAAGGTGCCACCAACCTCCTGTGGTTAAGTTATCCTGCACTCTAGAAAACATACAAAAGTGTCTGAATACTTATGTAAATGTGATATTTCATTTTGTTATTTGAAATACATTTGCAAAAATGTACAAAAAACTGTTTTTGCTTTGTCAATATGGGGTATTGAGTGTAGATTGAATTATTTTATCCATTTCAGAATAAGGCAGTAACATAACAAAATGTGGAAAAAGTCAAGGGGTCTGAATACTTTCTGAATGCACTGTAAGTTATCCTGCATTCTAGAAAACCTACTAATCATGTGGCCTGTTGCTGATTTTAAATATGTGCACTATGTTCTTCCAGAGAAGCCTTTTAGCATAGTTGACATGATGAGCTAATGCTTTAAATTTGGAAGTGTTAAGCAGTAGCCAAGCTTGTGAAAATATAGACCAGTCCCCCAATCACAGGAGGGGTCCCCCAGCAAAAATAAAATGACTACTAGCCTTCCATTTAAATCTGGACCCAGCTGCTGCTAGGAACCTCTAAAAGCATCTATGTATAGACAGTCTCTGTAGACTTTCTCTAGTCTATGTACAACTTTGTACTGTAGCCAGCTGAGAATGGACTCCTATCATAAAGGTTATCAGATAGCCAGTCAGTCAGCAACCATACTCACATGATAAACAATAGAGACTGCTGTAGATGACGCAATCACATCACATGGCTGATCAGAAGGTTGAGTCTCTCAGTAATCTATTTGACCTTCCTACAATCAGACAGCTATGTGTGTCCAGTTTGGCCCCGCGTGACTGACAGCCCTCCTCTGTCTCACACCTCAAGGTTGGTCCAGATCAAGAATCAGGCCAAAGGTAGACCAGAGAACTCAATAGCCAGGGGCCACCTTCATATTTGTCTGATCAAGGCCATATAACACGTCACCACATGCCATCGGAGGCGTGTTAAAAACACTTTATAAAGGTTACCGCCATTCATCAGATCACCAACTGCCCGGTTTCTGAAGTGACAATGTGTACATTCATAGTTTGGATTGCAACTGGAAAAAAGTCAGTTATCGCATTCAGAATGCCTTCGAGGCATGCCAGGCCACTGCTGATTGACGAACAGGGTTGGACAGGTTGGGTTGCTACAGCAGAGGGCTCGACTTAGAACGGTAGAGTGTCGACAAGCAGAGTAAAAAGGTGCTCCCATTTTTGTGTGCCTTTGCTGTACTTTGAGAACTGAACGTAATATTGATATAAACCCAATGTACCTGAGCGTGGACTGGTTGAAAACACGTACAGGCATAGGATTTTAATTTGACCTGCAGTGTCGCAGCAAAATTATTCCAAACTTTTTGTCCATAATGTTGCTTGAGCTGTGGTTAGGTTATTATCTGGTCAAAACGAGGCTACATGAAAAGCGGAATACTGTTAATATAACTGTGTGCTAGTGCGTGTTTTCTGTGAATTTATGTAACTGATGAAGCTCATCTGCATTTCCTGCAGTGCAGGAACATTTTCAGCAACAAAAGAGTGATCTAATTAAGATCCTACATCTGAGTACCAGTACTTGCAAGCAAAGTCACAACAGGGCCTAGGTATGTTCACTCATGACAGCTGCCCGAATACCTCAGCTGTGACTCCTTGGCTCACATTACCCAGTGGTTCCCAACCAGGGGTATTAGGACCCCTGGAGGTATTTGGCCTATCCACTTGAGAAAACTCATGAGATCATTGGCTTACTGGTAAAATGCACATGAGGGGGTACGTCAGGGGTACTCCGGGCAGAGCTAAATTCAGTTAGTGGTATAGTAGCCGAAAAAGGTTGGGAACCACTGTCATAACCCATTTTTTACTGGCACAGGTTTAGTCTCTCTAGACAGACGGGTTACCTCCCACAATGTACCAATGTTCCAGGTCTGGGATTTCCGAGACTAGCACAGGTTGGCAAACCTACAGCACTACACCGTTGCTAAGTGCAACGAATTGTAGATTAACTGATTGCTCTCAGGTAGAGAAGAGTATAAGAACCTTATGTCCGAAGTTCACTGAAACCACTCCACATCATGCAAAACATGTACTTATCATGAAACCAAATTCATAACTCTTAAGTCATATCCACAAGTATCTGTTTTCATTCCTTATTGTCTGCTACTGTAGTTCTACTGTATAGCCTGCTATGTCCCAGTTCTTCACAATAACAACTTCTTCCCTTTGACATTTGATTGACTTAACTACATGGCTGTGAACATGTTGTCACACTCCCCCAGCCTATGACCAGCATAATAGGAGGGAAATTATGAATGTTTTCACTTTTCATTCATAGGTTATTGCCTCCCGAGTGGCGCAGGGGACTAAGGCAGTGCAAGAGGTGTCACTACAGACCCTGGTTTGATCCCGGGCTGTATCACAACCGGCCGTGATTGGGAGTCCCATATGGCGGTGCAAAATTGGCCCAGCGTCGACCGGGTTAGGGGAGGGCGTCATTGGAAAATCAGACTTTGTCCTTAACTGACTTGCCTAGATACATAAAGGTTCAATAAAATACATTTAAAAAAAATGTAGTGCAAGGTAAACATTTCAGGGTCAATGTCAAGGTTGTACAGAGTATTGGTGACACATGTTTATTTTGCTTAATCTAATGCTCTAGTACTGCACACGCATTAATGTGTCAGTTAACCATCTGAATAAAAAAGGTTCTGAATGTTGTTTTGCACTGTGCACGGCGTTCACAGATTCCATTGTAGTGAAGTGACATTTATCATACAGGCTATATTATATACAGTACCTCACACCCAAACCCGTAATAAGACTATGCAATGAATATTAAACTGAATATCGGACATTATTATGTGAATGCTATAGGCCCATAAGCGAATCCGATGGTTCTAGTCAAAGTAGCGAGCCTTGCGTCACCACTCAGAATACTATAAGTTACATGTGTCCAACATAACCCTAATATTAACAGGCTGAGAGACAAAGAGCTAATATCTTGCGATCAATGTCCCAGCATTAAATGATTGAGTTAACCTCAGCTCAGAGCTGCACAGTTAGAGGCCGAGCATATACAGTGAGGGAAAAAAGTATTTGATCCACTGCTGATTTTGTATGTTTGCCCACTGACAAAGAAATGATCAGTCTATCATTTTAATGGTAGGTTTATTTGAACAGTGAGACACAGAATAACAACAACAAAAAATCCAGAAAAACGCATGTAAAAAATGTTATAAATTGATTTGCATTTTAATGAGGGAAATAAGTATTTGACCCCCTCTCAATCAGAAAGATTTCTGGCTCCCAGGTGTCTTTTATACGGGTAACGAGCTGAGATTAGGAGCACACTCTTAAAGGGAGTATAAACTCTTAAAGGGAGTATAAACTCTTAAAGGGAGTATAAACTCTTAAAGGGAGTATAAACTCTTAAAGGGAGTGCTCCTAATCTTAGTTTGTTACCTGTATAAAAGACACCTCTCCACAGAAGCAATCAATCAATCAGATTCCAAACTCTCCAAGGATGTCAGGGACAAGATTGTAGACCTACACAAGGCCGGAATGGGCTACAAGACCATCGCCAAGCAGCTTGGTGAGAAGGTGACAACAGTTGGTGCGATTATTCTCAAATGGAAGAAACACAAAATAACTGTCAATCACCCTCGGCCTGGGGCTCCAGGACCAGTGTGGTTGTTACTGACAAGAAGCAAATGGCTGAGCTCTTTAATTAATCACCACTTCATTAAGGCAGGATTCTTATTTGACTCAGCCATGCCTCCTTGCCTGTCCAACATTTCCTCATCTTACACCCCTTATAATGCAAGTATCCCCGATGCTCCTCCCTCTTTTTCCCTGTGTCACTACAAAGTTTCTCCCTGCAGGCGGTCACTGAGTCCGAGGTGCTAAAGGAGCTCCTTAAAAACTTCTTAAGGATCGGTGTCCCAACTTCAGGTGAAACTGGAGGGCGCGCAATTCAAATAAATGATCATAAATATTATGGATTTTAAACATTTAGGTACATAGAAGTGTCTGATATTGACTGAAAGCTTAAATTCTTGTTAGTCTAACTGCCCTGTCGATTTACAGTAGCTATTACAGTGAAAACATGCCACGCGATTGTTTGAGGACGGTGCCCCACATCAAAATATTTTTCCACCGGCACAGTTTCACACATTCACATATAACGATTAAATAGTCACTTACTTTTTGAAAATCTTCCTCTGATTTGTCATCCAAAGGGTCCCAGCTTTAACATGTAGTGTCGTTTTGTTAGATAAAATCCTTCAATATATCGCAAAAAGTCAGTTTATTTGGCGCCATCGATTTGAGTGATCCACTCGTTCAACTTGCAGAGAAAGGAATCTGAAAATCTAGCCCTAAACTTTGTTGCAACAAGTCAAAATACATTTCTATTTACTCCTCAGATACACTAAAATGTCATCAAACTATAATATTCAATAAGTATGTTCAATATGAAACCGATTTTAGCAGGTGGATAATGACTTCATGGCTCGCGCAAACACGAATTTCCAAAACTGTGTCCTTCTACTAAAACTGATATTTCTTATTCGTTTTTGAAGTTACAAGTCTGAAACCTTGAACATAGACTGCTGACACCCTGTGCAAGCCATAAGAATTGCATCCAGGGAGCTAATTGTCAATATGAACTTTCTCTTGCATTTCTAAGAGGATGGTTGGTTTTTTCTTAAATAAAATAATAAACAATATCCAACACCTGCACAAAGCCTTTTAGATGTGAATACACTACAATATACTGAGCTGTTTGGTTGCAGGTGTTGGGTAACTTTATAAAGAGCAAGGTTGGGTTGTTGATGCTGGGTTATTGGTGCCAGGTTATTGAGATATGACCCAGCGGGTCAGATCAGAAGACTGGAGGCATATCTTATTAGGCACGTGGCTTTTAGATATTTATTTTTTGTCCACCTGTGAGAGTAAATGTTATTCCTGTTCATCAGTTCTGTTTTATAGCTATGACATGTTAAGGTTGAACATTGACATTTTTGTAACTTCAGTACGCCTTATGTAACACCTGGTACAGTGGCTGTCGGGGCCGTTTAAGACGAGAGAGGACGGTATTTTTGGATAACTGTCATTCATATTCCATTCACACAGCTCAATGTAACATCGATAGGTTTAGACTACTGCATGATACTCACATTTTCCCTGTACCAATCATGAGGTTGCTACAACCTAGCATATGAATGAAAGTTTACAATGTACGCAAGATGCACAGGTCGAGAGAAATTTGAGTAATCAAGGTGATAGACTGTTACGGATACAGTTATCCTGTGTGTGTGTGTGTATCCTGTGTGTGTTTCTTTTCTCTCCTTCTCCCCTCACAGGTGAAAACCATCACTCCCCAATCAGTCAACAATCAATCATCAATCAGAAGACACACCTCCTCCTATTTCCTACCCTATCACTGTTCCTTCCCCATGGTTTAAAAACCCCATCATTTGTTTGCTCTGGAGCAATCTCTAGCTCAATAGCTCTCTCTGCAAATGCCATGTCTGTAGGTCTCTGTGTTTCACTCTCGCTTTGTGTCTTAACCTCTCTTTTGTTTGAGCACCTCCATAGCACTTTGTCATCACCTGTGAGTATTGTTTTTGGGTTATGGTGTTTGTTTGTTTGCTGGTGGGAAAAGGAGAAACCAAGACAAGTCGCCCATGGGCATACACTACCCGTAGGTGAACTTTGTTAAATACACTAGTTAGAACTGGGCGGACCACCCACTGTATTTTTGGTTAGTTAGTTAGCTGTTGTTAAAGTAGGCTAGTCTAGCTTAGGGGTGTTTTTGAATACTTATTGTTTCTTTCCTTGGGTCCAGCTCAGCCCCTTTTCCTGCTCCCCCCCGTTACCGTGTGTTTATAAATAAACCTAGAGTTTGACGGTAGATTTCTGTTGTCGTGGTTATTTCGTGCACACTTTTACTTTGTCACAATAATAATTTGCATGAGTTATGTTACGGGTCTCATTACCATCCCCCCTAGACTGTAGGGCCAAAAGGGATTCGTAACATAAGTGGAGCCTCGTCCGGGATCTGTCATAACTGACACCCATGCCGCTCATGTAGATTGTTGTAGTGGTATAGTTCAGTGTTGAGCGTCATAGCTGAAGTAGCATTAGTGTTTGCTATTTTCTTTGGCACTTGTGAAGTAGTGCAAAATGACTACTTTTGATTTGAGATCCTTTTTGGATAACCCTTCGTGGGAGGTTTTTGACAAATGTCGTAGAGTTGATTTAATGACCTTGGCTGACCATTATTCAGTATCGATTCCGCAGAGTTTAGTTAAGGCGGAGGTTAAACAACTAGTATTAAATGTATTGTTGGAAGAGCAGGTGCTTGTGTTACCGCTGCCTGAGCCTACTACCCCTGTAGCGGATGTTGCTGCTCCTGTAAGCCCATTGGTGTCTGATAATGAGGGCGAGGCTAAAGCTCCAGCCACATTGTCCCGTTTTGATCCACTCTCCCCACTGTCAAATGGTGATGCCAGGAGGGATGTCCGTTTAGCACAGTTCCAACTGGAGGTGGAAGAGAGAGCCCAAATTAGGCGAGAGACTCTCCAGTTGGAGATGTGTAAAATAGAGGCAGAAAAAGAACGAGAACAACGGCATTTGGAGATGTGTAAAATTGAGGCAGACAGAGAACAAAGGCAGTTGGAGTTCAAAATGCGCCAGATGGAACTGGAGGCAGAGACAGCGAGGCTAGCCTCCGGTCCTACTGTGCCTGTTTGTGAGCCGTCCTCACCTACTGTGTCCTCAAACACGTTTGACATTAGTAGGCAGATTGCCTTAGTACCTTTGTTCAGAGAGTCAGAGGTTGACTCCTATTTTTGTGTATTTGAGCGTATAGCCGTAGCATTGAAATGGCCTGAAGAGGTATGGTGCCTATTACTTCAGTGTAAATTAACTGGTAAAGCCCAAGAGGTTTTGTCAGCGTTACCTCTGGAGGACAGTTTGAATTACGAAGTGGTCAAAGCTACTGTTCTTCGTGCCTATGAGCTTGTGCCTGAGGCATACCGACAGAGATTTAGGTCTCATAGAAAGTCTTCTAGTAAGACTTATGTGGAATTTGCTAGAGACAAGGGAAATCTGTTTGATAAATGGCATGCTGCTAGTAAGGTAACTGATTTCAACTCTCTCCGGGAGTTAATCTTGTTGGAAGAGTTTAAAAATTGCTTACCCGAACGCATTGTAGTTTACCTAAACGAACAGAAAGTATCCTCCCTGGCAGAAGCGTCTGTGTTGGCAGACGAGTTTGTGTTGACGCACAAGAGTGTTTTTTCGGCTCAAACTGAGAGTAGAGCCACTGAGTTTCCTACCTTTAGCCCTAGTCGGCCAGCAGTAGTATATCAAGCACGCCAGAAGAATGAGCGTCCCTGTTTCTATTGTCATAAAGTAGGACATATGATTAATGATTGCTTCCTGCTTAAACGCAAACAAGGGATGCCTCTTCGTGCCAAGCCACCAACAGGTGTTGCTCTAATTAAATACGGTTGTGAGGTCTGCAACAAAACAGGTGCCTCAGGGTAACTGTAGTTTGAAAGTCTCAGTCCCCGACCGCAGTTATGAACCATTCATTTTCGAGGGGTTTGTGTCCCTAAAGAATGACGAAGCGTCTCAACGACCGGTTAAAATCCTTAGAGATACTGGTGCGGCGCAGTTTATATTGTCTGATGTGTTGCCCTTATCTGACGATACATACTGTGGTTCCAGTGTGTTAGTGCAGGGTATTGAAATGGGTTTTGTCCCAGTGCCATTGCACTTTGTGAAAGTACACTCTGAGTTAATCAGTGGAATATTCAGAGTGGGGGTACGCCCTATGTTGCCAGTGAAAGGTGTGACCTTTATAATGGGTAACGATATTGCCGGAGGAAAGGTAGTACCCGTATTGGAAGTATTGGATAAAAGTGACCACTCTCTCTCGAATGAGCTGGCACAGAGTTATCCACATGTGTTCCCCGCTTGTGTTCCCCGCTTGTGCTGTCACTCGTGCTCAGGCACTACAAGAGGGTGACGTGATAGATTTGTCGAACACTGTTCTGTTCAAAGAGGTTGATCAAGAAGATGGATTGTGTGATACCTCTGAGAAGCTGATCACCTCTGACAAACAGCCCAGGAAAGAAGCAAAGAACGTTGAACTTATTGCTGATGCAATACAGTTACCAGTCACTCGTGAGCAGCTGATTGCTAACCAAAAGGTTGACAACAAGCTTGCTAAATATTTTTCTAGTGTTGTCTCATTGGAAGATGTGAAGAAGAAGAACGTGGCTTACTTCATTGATGGTAATCTCCTCATGCGTAAATGGAAATCCCATGTTGACGCGGATGGAGATTGGAATGCTGTTTACCAAATAGTGATTCCTACAGCCTTTCGACAAAATGTGTTATCCCTTGCTCATGATCACCAGTGGTCTGGTCATTTAGGAATCACAAAAACTTATGATCGGATCCTTCGACATTTCTTTTGGCCGGGTTTAAAACAAGATGTGGCTCAGTTCTGTCGGACATGCCACACATGTCAGATAACAGGAAAACCAAATCAGGTTATTCCTCCCGCTCCTCTTTGTCCCATACCTGTCATAGGTGAACCATTCGAGCATGTGGTGGTTGATTGTGTCGGACCGTTACCGAAGACAAAATCGGGTAACCAGTTTTTGTTAACGATAATGTGTATGGCTACAAGATACCCAGAGGCCATTCCTCTGAGAAGGATTACAGCCCCGGTAGTGAGCAAAGCCTTAATAAAATTCTTCACGACATTCGGGTTACCTAGGGTGGTACAAAGCGATCAAGGAACCAATTTCCTATCCAAGCTCTTCAGGCAGGTGTTAAAATCCTTGTCAATTACGCACCGTGTGTCAAGCGCCTATCACCCAGAGTCTCAGGGTGCACTTGAAAGATGGCATCAGACACTGAAGTCTATGCTACGTAAATATTGTTTGGAATCTGAGAAAGATTGGGATGAGGGAGTTCCTCTAGTTTTGTTTGCTGCTCGTGAAACTGTGCAGGAGTCCCTAGGTTTCAGCCCGGCTGAACTGGTGTTTGGTCACACAGTGAGAGGACCAATGAAAGTCCTTAAAGAACAGTTCTTGTCCCAAGAGTTGTGTACCAGAGATGAGAATGTGTTGGACTACGTTAGTCGCTTTCGTGAGCGCCTACACCAAGCTTGTGCTCTCGCAAAGGAAGCTCTGTCTTCCTCACAGAGGAGCATGAAAAGACACTATGATAAAGAGGCTGTTTCTCGTCCACTACAGCCAGGTGACCAAGTACTGGTGTTATTACCTGTTCCAGGATCTTCACTGTCAGCTCGTTTCTCGGGTCCTTATTTAATTGAAAAGAAAATAAGTGAAACTGACTATGCGCTTCAAACTCCTGATAGACAACGCCAATCTCGTGTGTGTCACATTAACATGTTGAAAGCTTACCACACCCGACCCATCACACAGTTAGAGAGTTCAAAAACAGAGGAAGGTACTGCTGTCTCTGCTACTACTGCTATGATAGTGGACTGTCATATTGATGATGTTGATGGCTTGGAGTTGCGCAATACTCAGCAGCAGTGTGTTAGATTGCCCAACTCAGAAATGCTGCTGTCTATCCAATCTGGTCTGGTTCATTTAACGGATGGACAGGCCAATGATATTGTGAGGCTACTACACAGTTTTCCATGTCTCTTTAATGACATTCCTACTCGCACAAATGTGTTGGAACATGACATTAATGTTGGAAATGCTACACCTATCAAGCAACACCCATATCGTATCAACGCTTCCAAGAGGAAGATAATGAGGGATGAGGTGAGATATTTGTTGGAGAATGACCTGGCTAAGCCAAGTTCAAGCCCTTGGAGTTCTCCTTGCATTTTGATTCCTAAACCTGCTGGTACGTCCAGGTTATGTACGGATTATCGAAAGGTAAATTCTGTCACAATGCCAGATTCGTTCCCGTTACCCCGACTGGACGACTGTATCAACACTATTGGTGCTGCTAAGTATGTAACTAAGTTAGACCTCTTAAAAGGTTACTGGCAGGTTCCGTTAACTTCACGTGCTTCTGAGATTTCTGCCTTTGTGACCCCAGATAACTTCCTACAGTACTCGGTCATGGCTTTTGGGATGCGAAATGCACCAGCCACTTTCCAACGACTGGTTAACTCCGTATTAGCTGGCGTTCCTAATTGTAGTGTATACCTTGATGACCTAGTGATTTATTCGTCTGAGTGGTCAGATCATGTTGACTCGCTAAGGGTAGTATGTGAACGGTTGGCAGCTGCTTCTCTAACCCTGAACTTGGCAAAGTGCGAGTTTGGGAAGGCTACTGTTACTATCTCGGCAAAGAGGTTGGCCATGGACAGGTGCGCCCTGTTGATGCCAAGGTCTTGGCTATAACTGCATTCCCTGCACCTACCACCAGACGAGAGCTACGCCGCTTTTTAGGGATGGTTGGCTACTACCGTAGCTTCTGTAAAAATTTCTCTGCCGGCTAGATCATTTGTGTGGTCCCCTGATTGTAAGAGAGCTTTTGAATCTGCGAAAGCACTCTTATGTAGTACACCTGTACTTGCTGCTCCAGATTTTGAACAACCGTTCAAACTTGAGGTAGATGCTAGTGCCAGAGGTGCTGGTGCTGTTCTACTGCAGCAGGACAAGAGTGGAGTGGATCATCCCGTTTGTTATTTTTCACGTAAATTTAATAAATGTCAAACAAACTATGCGACAATAGAACAAGAAGCTCTTGCTTTGTTGTTGGCTCTGCAATACTTTGAAGTATATATTGGTTCCAGTGCCCTACCCGTGATTGTATATACTGACCATAACCCCTTAGTTTTTCTCCACCGAATGTACAACCTGAACCAGCGCCTTATGCGTTGGGCGCTGATTGTACAAAATTATAATTTGGAGATCCGCCACAAAAAGGGTTCTGATAATGTGTTGGCAGATGCTTTGTCTCGTGTGTGAAAATGATTTCTGTATGTTTTGCAAGGTTGTTGCTTTGTTAGTATTCATTGAAATACTGTAGTCGCAACCCCTAGGGTTGCTCTTTTAAGGGTGGGAGTGTTACGGATACAGTTATCCTGTGTGTGTGTGTATCCTGTGTGTGTTTCTTTTCTCTCCTTCTCCCCTCACAGGTGAAAACCATCACTCCCCAATCAGTCAACAATCAATCATCAATCAGAAGACACACCTCCTCCTATTTCCTACCCTATCACAGTTCCTTCCCCATGGTTTAAAAACCCCATCATTTGTTTGCTCTGGAGCAATCTCTAGGTCAATCTCTAGCTCAATCTCTCTGCAAATGCCATGTCTGTAGGTCTCTGTGTTTCACTCTCGCTTTGTGTCTTAACCTCTCTTTTGTTTGAGCACCTCCATAGCACTTTGTCATCACCTGTGAGTATTGTTTTTGGGTTATGGTGTTTGTTTGTTTGCTGGTGGGAAAAGGAGAAACCAAGACAAGTCGCCCATGGGCATACACTACCCGTAGGTGAACTTTGTTAAATACACTAGTTAGAACTGGGCGGACCACCCACTGTATTTTTGGTTAGTTAGTTAGCTGTTGTTAAAGTAGGCTAGTCTAGCTTAGGGGTGTTTTTGAATACTTATTGTTTCTTTCCTTGGGTCCAGCTCAGCCCCTTTTCCTGCTCCCCCCCGTTACCGTGTGTTTATAAATAAACCTAGAGTTTGACGGTAGATTTCTGTTGTCGTGGTTATTTCGTGCACACTTTTACTTTGTCACAATAATAATTTGCATGAGTTATGTTACGGGTCTCATTACCATCCCCCCTAGACTGTCGGGCCAAAAGGGATTCGTAACATAGACATTGACAAATTCAATACCGACTTGCACACTCTTGCCTGCATCTAGCTGATTTAAGGTGTAATCATTAGTCCAGCAGTTGCAAACAAGCAAACTCAGGTATGTTTATCATCGTTTCGTTCCATTTGCTTCCATTTAAGAAACGTTGAATGAATACATCCTGATTACACACAAACACAGTTCACTTTCATAGCAGTGAACAGCATGATCCCTTTGATCATTGTATAATTTCTTCTTGCATCTATGCTCTCTCCTCCTCTCACATTTTCCCTTCGCTCGTGGACTTCAGTGCACAACACATCAGCTGTCTGTGACTAGGCAAAAAAAACGTTCCAAGTCAAACCTTCATATCAAAACCGCTAACCGCTACACACAGCCGACATCATTGTCACCCTATTATGATGTCAGTCAACATAGCTACTAGAACTAATGCGCTAGTAAAGACTCCAAGATGGCGTCGCTGTGAGAGGGAGTGTTTTCCACTCTTCAAAGCAATATTGAGGGTTAGGTGGTTAACAGTCAAATATTGGCTATTAATATTGAAATATTGAACTTTTTTATGGACATGGGATAAGTTTAGAGTTAGTTTTTGTCAAGTTGAATGGGAAGAACACGACAGAAAGACAAAAGTAGACGAAATATCCAAGTCTCACAGAAGACGGCTGACATGCTAGCTAGCCACAACGAGGACCAGAGCAGCATGGATATTCAAGAAGCCGCGATCTCAAGCAAGAGAAAGAACAAAACTGACCAGGATGAAATCCTTACAACCTCTTTACCTCAGACCCCAAGTAAAAATCCACCGGTAAAAAAAAGTAAAAGACATTTCCATGTCAGAACTTTTCTCTGCAATCCAGAGTCCTTGTCTCCTAAACAAGACTCCACGCTCTCCAAAGTGTCCATCATAGAGCGGGCTACAGAAGAAACATCAAAGAAGATCGATAATCTGTCAAACTGTCAATCAACTACGCACAATTGTGAGTGAGAACAAGGGAAAGATAACGCTCCTAGAGAATGAGCTGAAGAAAATGCAATCCAAAAATAATGAGCTGTGTGAGAATGTAGCTGAACTTCAAAGGAACTCTCGCAGGTGGAATCTGAAAATCCAAGGTGTAAAAGAGGTAGAGGGAGAGGATATTAGAGAAGTAGTCATTAATATCCTGGGAAAAGTGGCACCATGCATCAAAGACAGGCTAAGAGACGTGATTGATGTGGTACATCGACTTGGGAAACGAAGATCTGATGGACCCCCTCGCAATATCATCTTGCGCTTAACTATGCGCCATTACAGGGACATCATATGGAAAATGGCCAAGGGGAACAAGTTTCTGGATCAGGCTGCCAGAGAGAAACTGTGGCCGCTTATACAGAAGGCGAGAGAAGCTGTGGCCGCTTATACAGAAGGCGAGAGAAGCTGTGGCCCCTTATACAGAAGGCGAGAGAAGCTGTGGCCGCTTATACAGAAGGTGAGAGAAGCTGTGGCCGCTTATACAGAAGGCGAGAGAAGCTGTGGCCGCTTACACAGAAGGCGAGAGAAGCTGTGGCCGCTTATACAGAAGGTGAGAGAAGCTGTGGCCGCTTATACAGAAGGCGCGACAAGAAGGGAAGAAGGCGGGGTTCAAGGGCCCACACGCGTTTATCGAAGGACGAATGATTACTGGGTAACTCTGTTGACATTAAGCAAATTGGAACTGTGAGTACTACCATGAGTACAGTTAATGTACTGCCAATTATACATGTACCGTTCGAACTACAACTGATGAACACTTGCTAAAGAAAATGAAGTAAATAGATTTGTTATTCTGTTAACCACCGCTACCTCATCTGAGCGTAGTTTTCCGTCGAGTCATCCTCTCAAGGTTCACTGTTTGTTTTATTGTTCACATTAATACTTGTTATCTAATTTGTGTTCTTTATTTTTTAATGCAGGAGTTCGTTTTCAATTCACTCAATATTAGTTAGTCTGAATGCTAGGGGTTTGAGAAATCCTACAAAAAGGAAAACTTTATTTTTATACTGTAAACGCAGTAATGCAGATTTTGTCCTTCTTCAGGAAACTCATTCGGGTGGCCTATTTCAGTCATGGATCAAATCATTCTGCTGGTGTTTTGACACTTATTCACAAGTTTAAAGGTGACATTCTAGAATCCACATCTTCACAAGGCGGCAGATGGGTCATAGTAACTGTTAAACTTGACAATGCTATTTTCATCATCTGTAATGTATACGGACATAACGCACATGCTCCTAATTTACATTTACATTTACATTTAAGTCATTTAGCAGACGCTCTTATCCAGAGCGACTTACAAATTGGTAAGACCCTAATAAGACCCTTTTTACCCAATTTACCAGGAAAGTACAGGATTTAAACAACAAATACTCTGAGGCTTTTCTAATTATTTCAGGGGATTTTAATGAAACACCTGATGCATCTGCTGATCGTTTTCCTCCTAGAATGAGTCAAAACCTTCAAAATAGTAACATTATCATTACATTATGCAAGAATCTCTGTCTTGAGGATGCCTGGCGTTATTTCAATCCGGATGCTAAGGGTTATACCTGGACCAACAAAACTATGTCACATAAATCTCGAATAGATTTATTCCTAATTTCCCCTTGTTTGTTACAATTTGTTATAGATGTAGATCATCAGTCGGCTCCCTTTTCTGATCATCACTTGATTTTCCCTGAATTTACAAGCTACTAAAAAATCTAAATATACTCCAGGATATTGGAAATTAAACAATACACTTCTTAAAGATACTGATCTCATTGAAAACATCAAATCATTAGCTAAAGATATTTTTGCTAGGAAAGACTTGGGTCATGGAAGTCGATGGGAATTTTTCAAACATAATGTCAGAGTGGTAGCCATTAAACGCGCCAAAGAGCTGATGCAATTAAAGAACAATAGAGAAAAGGAGATGATGAGCAAGCTTGACAGTTTTCTAAAGAAAGATAATCTATCTGAAGAAGAGGAGTCTGTGTTCAGGTCTTTACAACTAGAATTAGAACAGACTTACACGGATCTGGCAAAGGGGGCCTTTGTAAGGTCAAGAGCCAAATGGATTGAAGAGGGGGGAAAAAACACAAGTTACTTTTTTGCACTTGAAAATAGAAACTACAAAAGAAAATCTATAACTGCACTCAAAATTAACAATGTTTTATGCAAAGATCCCATTACAATATCATCATTTGTCAATTCCTTTTATGAAAACCTTTACAACTCTCAATTTCAGGAAGACGGTTGTGAAAGTTACATTTGCCACATTCAGAATTGTGTCCCTGTAATTGAGGATGATTTCCACTCAGTTTGCGATTCACCTGTGTCAATTGGAGAAATTAGAAAGACTCTGAATTCAATGAAAAAAGGGAAATCACCTGGCCCTGATGGCCTATCAGTTGAATTCTATAGACAGTTTTGGGAGTTACTAGAAGACCCGATTTTCAATATGTTTCAAGATTGCATTAAAAAAGGGGAAATGGTCTCCACTATGAAACAGGACCTTATTTCACTGATTCCGAAGCCTGATAAAGACCCTTCTCTCATTGACAATTGGAGACCAATTACTTTATTACAAATTGATTGCTCTGCTTTATGCCAAAAGATTAAAGAAAGGAATAGATACCATTATAAATGAGACTCAAACAGGATTTATGAAGGGCCATCACATAAGCTCTAACATTTGTTTAGTCTTGGACCTTATAGATTATTCAGATGCAATTGACTCAGATGCGGTTGTCCTATTTCTGGACTTCTGTAAAGCCTTTGACACAACTTAACATGAATTTCTCTTTAGGTCTCTTAAACTTTTGGGATTTGGTGAACATTTTATTAAAGTAATTTGCATGTTTTACAAAGATATAAATAGTTCTGTGCTACTAAACCTTAATACTTCCAAAAGATTTAGTATCAACAGAAGTGTACAACAGGGATGCCCAATTTCGCCATTTTTATTCATTTTGGTTGTGGAACTTCTATCTCTAGATATTCTGAATGATGCAAAATTGTATGGCTTAACCATTTTTAACAAAGAAATCAAAATTTCCCAACTGGCTGATGATACTACTCTTTTCTTAAGAGACAAAGACCAGGTCGCACATGCCCTTAATGCTATAACTGCATTTTCTATTGCATCAGGATTAAAACTGAATGTTTCTAAATGTGAAATTTTATGTGATAAAGAAATGGAAAATATTCCTGTAAAGGACTGTGTTAAATATTTAGGAATACATCTGTCAAAAAACCACTTAGTCAGACAACATTTGAATTTCTCTCCTAAAGTTAAGAGAACTAAAAATATATTTAATAACTGGCTACAAAGAGATCTTTCTATACTTGGGAGAGTACTTCTGTCCAAGGCAGAGGGACTGTCTCGTTTTGTGTACCCCTCATTATCGTTATGTGTAAATCCAGCTACTTGTAAAGAGATCAATAAGACCTTTCTTGACTTCATCTGGAAAAATAAGCCTCACAAACTAAAAAAATATGTCCTTTCTAACCAAAGAGCTGAAGGCGGTCTAGAAGTGTTGGACTTTGTTGACATAAATAACACTTTCAAGATAAACTGGTTGAAAAAACATTTGCTCGATACTGATTCAATATGGTATTTCATTCCAAATAATGTGTTTAATAAATTGGGAGGTCTTCAATTTTTACTGAAATGTAATTATATTCCTGAAAGATTACCTGCTAAATTGGCTAGGTTTCCAACAAGCTTTACTGGCCTGGAAACTATGTTTCCGGCACAATTTTTCCCCTCATAAAGCTCTTTTGTGGAATAATTCAGACATAACTGTAAGGAATAAGTCATTGTTCTACCCCAGCTGGCATGAGAGGAATATTGACTTTGTCCTTGATATTTTCGACAACAAGGGTGATATTCTCACATATGAACAATTTATAACATTGAAAGAGTTTCCAATACCTTTCAGAGAGTTTATTTCTGTGATCAAAGCCGTTCCCAGTGGTCTAACTACACTTATGAAAAGTCATCTTAATTTTGGGAATGATCACTAAGTTTATCCAGAACTCAGATTGGAAGGCGTGGGCTTACTTGAGAAATCTTGTTGTAATAAATATATAAGACAAATTCTTCATTCACAAAACCAACTTACACCGAGAGGAACGATTTTCTGGTAACATGCTTATTCCTGACATTGTCTGGAAAAATGCATGGTTAAGACCTTACAAATACTGTATACCAAACGAAGTTAAGGAAGTGCACTTCAACATTTTGCATAAGATATATCCATGTAATTCTATGATGTCCAAATTTGTGGCTATTGATGATATCTGCGTTTTCTGTGAAAAAGAAGGTGAGAATCTGTCTCACTTGTTCTTTGAATGTAAATTTGTGTCCAAATTTTGGGAAAACCTTGCAAAGTACTTATTTACCATTATGAACACTGCCTATAATTTTAACATAAAATATATAATATGTTACTATTGCAATGATAACAAAACCCCTGAAATGATTGTTAATTTGTTTTATTCTTGTTGCCAAATACTTTATACACAAACAAAAATTCCAAAATTCTATACCAAAATTACCAATTTTTCTGATTGAATTTAATTATCTTATTAAAACACTAACCCTAGTGAATAACAAAAATAATAACATCTTCATGAATCATTATAATAAGATATTTTCAGAGTGAATATAATTGCACTTAAATTGTTTCTTTTTTGTATTTTATTTATATTTTTTGTATGTTTGATGCATTGTTAATACCTGTGTTTGGTTTGTTAGACATGTTTGATGTAGCAATGTAAGTTCATTTTTGTATTATGAATAATAAAATTAATTTTAAAAAATATATATATATATATATATATATATTGTAACGGCGTTCTTCTATCTCCTCCTCTGATGAAGAGGTAGAAAAAGGATCGGACCAAAATGCAGCGTGGTGGTTACTCATATTCTTTAATGAAGAATAGCGATACATGAAATAACTATATATAAACAAAACAACAAACGGAACACTACACAGAGACAGGAACAATCACCCACAAACACACAGTGAAACCCAGGCTACCTAAATATGGTTTCCAATCAGAGACAACGAGAATCACCTGACTCTGATTGAGAACCGCCTCAGGCAGCCAAGCCTATTCTAAACACCCCTACTCAGCCACAATCCCCAATGCCTACAAGAACCCCAATACGACAATACAAAAAACCCATGTCACACCCTGGCCTGAACAAATAATTAAAGAAAACACAAAATACTAAAGACCAAGGCGTGACAGAACCCCCCCCCCTAAGGTGCGGACTCCCGGACGCACCTCAAAACCATAGGGAGGTTCCGGGTGGGCGTCTGTCCATGGTGGCGGCTCCGGCTCGGGACGTGGACCCCACTCCATAAATGTCATAGTTCCTCCCCCTCACGTCCTGGGATAATCCACCCTCGCCGCCGACCATGGCCTAATAGTCCTCACCCAGAACCCCACTGGACTGAGGGGCAGCTCGGGACTGAGGGGAAGCTCGGGACTGAGGGGAAACTCGGGACTGAGGGGCAGCTCGGGACTGAGGGGCAGCCCGGGACTGAGGGGAAGCCCGGGACTGAGGGGAAGCCCGGGACTGAGGGGAAGCCCAGTACTGAGGGGAAGCCCAGTACTGAGATGAAGCCCAGTACTGAGATGAAGCCCAGTACTGAGATGAAGCTCAGGCAGGTAGTAGGTTCCGGTAGATCCTGGCTGGCTGGCGGATCTGGAAGATTCTGGTTGACTGGCAGATCTGGAAGAGTCTGGTTGACTGGCAGATCTGGAAGAATCTGGTTGACTGGCAGATCTGGCTGCTCTGGCTGCTCCATGCAGACTGACAGCTCTGGCTGCTCTATGTAGACTGGCAGCTCAGGCTGCTCCATGCAGACTGACAGCTCTGCCTGCTCCATGTAGACTGGCAGCTTTGTGCAGACTGACAGCTCTGGCTGCTCCATGCAAACTGGCAGCTCAGGCTGCTCCATGCAGACTGACAGCTCAGGCTGCTCCATGCAGACTGGCAGCTCCATGCAGACTGACATCTCTGGCTGCTCCATGCAGTCTGACAGCTCAGGCTGCTCCATGCAGGCTGACAGCTCTGGCTGCTCCATGCAGTCTGGCAGCTCAGGCTGCTTCGAACAGGCAGGAGGCTCCGGCAGCGCTGTAAAGAAGGAAGGCTCTGGCTGCGCTGAACAGGCGGGAGACTCCAGCAGCGCAGGAGAGGAGAAAGGCTCTGGCTGTGCTGAACAGGCAGGAGGCTCCGGCAGCGCTGTAAAGAAGGAAGGCTCTGGAAGCGCTGAACAGGCGGGAGACTCCAGCTGCGCAGGAGAGGAGAAAGGCTCTGGCTGTGCTGAACAGGCAGGAGGCTCCGGCAGCGCTGAACAGGCAGGAGGCTCCGGCAGCGCAGGAGAGGAGACAGGCTCTGGCTGCGCTGAACAGGCGGGAGGCTCCGGCAGCGCTGCAGAGGAGGAAGGCTCTGGCTGCGCTAAACAGGCGGGAGGCTCCGGCAGCGCAGGAGAGGAGAAAGGCTCTGGCTGCGCTAAACAGGCGGGAGACTCCAGCAGCGCTGTAGAGGAGAAAGGCTCTGGCTGCGCTAAACAGGCGGGAGACTCCAGCAGCGCTGTAGAGGAGGAAGGCTCTGGCTGCGCTGAACAGGCGGGAGGCTCCGGCAGCGCAGGAGAGGAGAAAGGCTCTGGCTTGCGCTGAACAGGCGGGAGGCTCCGGCAGCGCAGGAGAGGAGAAAGGCTCTGGCTGCGCTGAACAGGCGGGAGACTCCAGCAGCGCTGTAGAGGAGGAGGGCTCTGGCTGCGCTGAACAGGCGGGAGGCTCCGGCAGCGCAGGAGAGTAGAAAGGCTCTGGCTGCGCTGAACAGGCGGGAGACTCCAGCAGCGCTGTAGAGGAGGAAGGCTCTGGCTGCGCTAAACAGGCGAGGCGCACTGAAGGCCTGGTGCGTGGTGCTGGAACTGGTGGTACTGGATCGAGGACACGCACAGGAAGCCTGGTGCGGGAAGCTGCCACCGGAGGACTGGTGTGTGAAGGTGGCACAGGATGGACCGGATCGTGAAGGTGTACTGGAGAGCCTGAGAGCAGGGCTGGCACAGGACGTGCAAGGCTAGGTAGGTACACAGGAGGCCTAGTGCGTGAGGCTGGCACAATTCTCACCAGCCGACTAACACGCACCTCAGGACGAGTATGGAGCGCTGACCCAGGTGCCATCAAATCCCCGACTCGCTCCGTCGGCGAATTCTGTACCTAAAGCACCAAGCTAGCAACTCCCTCATTACTCTCTCCTCCACTTTCCCCATTAACTCCTTCACAGTCTCTGCTTCGCTCCCCTCTAACACCGGCTCTGGTTCTGGTCTCCTCCTTGGCTCCTCACGATAAACAGGGAGAGTTGGCTCAGGTCTGACTCCTGACTCTGCCACACTCTCCCTGAGCCCCCCCCCAATACATTTTTGGGGCTGACTCTCAGGTTTTCTTCTGCGCCGCCGTGTTTTTCTCTTCGACTCCATTCTCCTATAGCCCTCTTCGCACTGCTCCAGCGAATCCCAGGCGGGCTCCGGCACTCTCTCTGGGTCGACCGCCCACCTGTCTATTTCCTCCCAAGTAGTGTAGTCCCTATATTGTTGCTCCTGCTGCCGCTGTTGCTTCTCCTCATACCAGCGCCTCTCAGCTCTCGCCGCCTCTAGTTCTTCTTTGGGGCGGCGATATTCTCCCGGCTGTGCCCAGGGTCCTTTACTGTCCAATATCTCCTCCCAAGTCCAGAAGTCCTTTGATCGCTGCTCCTCATGTCGCTGTTGCCTGTTACCACGCCACTCGGTCCGGGTGTGGTGGGTGATTCTGTAACGGCGTTCTTCTATCTCCTCCTCTGATGAAGAGGTAGAAAAAGGATCGGACCAAATTGCAGCGTGGTGGTTACACATATTCATTAATGAAGAATAGCGATACATGAAATAACTATATATAAACAAAACAACAAACGGAACGCGAAAACCTATTACAGCCTATCTGGTGAACACTACACAGAGACAGGAACAATCACCCACAAACACACAGTGAAACCCAGGCTACCTAAATATGGTTCCCAATCAGAGACAACGTGAATCACCTGACTCTGATTGAGAACCGCCTCAGGCAGCCAAGCCTATTCTAAACACCCCTACTCAGCCACAATCCCCAATGCCTACAAGAACCCCAATACGACAATACAAAAAACCCATGTCACACCCTGGCCTGAACAAATAATTAAAGAAAACACAAAATACTAAAGACCAAGGCGTGACATATATAAAAAATATTTAAAAAATAATGCGCTAGTAAATCTGCTACAGTCAGCAAGGAGTTTAGCAGTTACACTGGCCAGCTCCGGTGGCAATATATTAATAAAACCAAAAACTTACCTTGACTTGGAAGAGTACCTGTGTTTGATAGCCATAACCAGCTAGCTAACATAGCATCCCACTCTGTTTGAGCAGGGTGTTTGAGTAGGCTAAATTAGCTAACTTCGCTAGCTAAGAAAGTGAAAGTGAAAAAAATACAAAATACAGCTCTCTCTCTCACCACATTTTATGCACTGCAGTGCTAGCTAGCTGTATCTTATGATTTCAGTACTAGAGTCATTCTCTGATTCTTTGATTGGGTGGACTACATGTCAGTTCATGCTGCAAGAACACTGATAGGTTGGGGGATGTCACCTGGAAGTTGTCATAATTACTGTGTAAGTCTATGGAAGGGGATGAGAATCACTAGTCTCCTCACTTTTACATTGAAGTTACTGTACCCAGCGGTCGGAAACTAGCTTTCCTCCGGCTACACCATGGTGCTACCCTACAGAGTGCTGTTGAGGCTACTGTAGACCTTCATTGCAAAACAGTGACGTGAATATATTTACTATAGTTTTATCTATTCACTGAGGAGGATGGTCCTCCCCTGAGGAGCCTCCACTGACATGGGATATGACACAGTCTCCCACAGGAGCAACCAACGTCTTGGTCCGATGGCAGACACCGGTTTTGAAGTTTGCAGGCGGGGCTACCTCATCACATTACCATGACAACCGTGCCCGACTCATGTCCTCTACACTTACAGAAGTGTTTGAGTTCCCTAAAAGTCTATGCAAATCCCATTGTTGGGATAGACAGTGAGTGTACAAAACATTAGCAACACCTCCTCTTTCCATGACATAGACTGACCAGGTGAATCCAGGTAAAAGCTAATAGCCCTTATTGATGTAACTTGTTAAATCCACTTCAATCAGTGTAGATGAAGAGGAGGAGACAGGTTAAAGAAGGATTTTTAAGCCTTAAGACAATTTAGACATGGAATGTGTAAGTGTGCCATTCAGATAGTGAATGTGCAAGACAAAATATTTACATTACATTCAGAAAGTATTCAGACCCCTTCACTTTTCCCACATTTTGTTACGTTACAGTCTTATTCTAAAACTTATGAAATAAAACATTTTCCTCATCAATCTACACACAATACCCAATAATGACAAAGCGAAAATAGTTTTTTAGAAAGTTTTGCAAAGAATACAAAAATAAGAAATACCGTATTTACTATGAGACTGGAAATTGAGTGCAGGTGCATCCTATTTCCATTGATCATCCTTGATTGAAGTCCACCTGTGGTAAATTCAATTAATTAGACATGATTTGGAAAGGCACACACCTGTTATAAGCTCCCACAGTTGACAGTACAAGTCAGAGCAAAAACAAAACCATGAGGTTGAAGGAATTGTCCGTATCGCTCTGAGACAGGATTGTGTCAAGGCACAGATCTGAAGAAGGGTACCAAAAAATGTCTGCAGTATTTAAGGTCCCCAAGAACACAGTGACCTCCATCATTCTTAAATGGAAGAAGTTTGGAACCACCAAGACTCTTCCGAGAGCTGGCGCCCAGCCAAACTGAGCATTCGGGGGAGAAGGGAATTGGTCAGGGAGGTGACCAAGAACCCAATGGTCTCTGACAGAGCTCCATAGGTCCTCTGCGGAGATAGAAGATGATTAAATAATTAGACCCTGAAACTTAACCATTAGGGATTATAGTTATGTAGCATGCATAAGAAATAATTAAAGTATTAAACATAAGTCCAACTAGGTTGGACTGGGAGGGAGATAAATGTGTGTGTATGTGTGTGCCTAGGAAAATACAAAGAACAATTCAACTGTGTTTGAACAGACCTGGCTAGAACGCTGAGAAACTTATGATAGGACAGGGAGTACTTCTCAAGGTTTCCCTAATCTCGGGGGAATGGAACTGTCGGCTGGGTAGTGATACACAGTGGTGAGAACTATGGAGAAGGATACAAGTCACCTACTGTTCGTGTGTATGTATGTGCGTAGGATATCTACTGTTTGTGTGAAAGTATTTGCGTAAGTAAGGAGCAAATATAAAATAGATGTCTTTTTATAATGGACTTCAGAGTACTCTCGTGAATAAACATTTTGACTATTGTAAACTGAGACTCTTGTCTGTTTCATTCAACCAGAATCTTACAAACTGTGGGTTGCAGACTGAGTAGATTGATTGACGTTTATGAACATTGATAACGAAATCCTCATAACACTTCCAGAAGGACAACCTTCTCTGCAGCACTCCACCAATCAGGCCTTTATTGTAGAGTGGTCAGACGGAGGCCACTCCTGGGGAAAAGGCACATGACAGACCGCTTGGAGTTTTCCAAAAGTCACCTAAAGTACTCTCAAACCATGAGAACAAGATTCTCTGGTCTGATGAAGCCAATATTGAACTCTTTGGACTGAATGGCAAGCATCACATTTGGATGAAACCAGGCACCATTCATCACCTGACCAGTACCATCCCTATGGTGGGCTCCTGAGTGGCGCAGCGGTATAAGGCACTGCATCTCAGTGTAAGAAGTGTCACTACAGTCCCTGGTTTGAATCCAGGCTGAATCACATCCGGATGTGATTGGGAGTCCCATAAGGCGGTGCCCACCGTCATCTGGGTTTGGCTGGGGTAGGCTGTCATTGTAAATAAGCATTTGTTCTTAACTGACTTGCCTAGTTAAATAAAGGTTTTTAAAAAAGTTAAATACTGTGAAGCATGGATGTTTTTCAGGGGCCGGGACGGGTAGACTAGTCAGGATCAAGGGAAAGATGAACAGAGCAAAGTACAGAGAGATCCTTAATTGAGACCTGCTCAGGTGAGAAACATCTCGGCCCCCAAGGCAAAAATCCCGCGTTACCCAGGAGCACGAGTACAGGACATAACAAGGCTGCTTCCGACTGTTCTACCACAGATGCCGGGAGCTGACATTGTCATAGTCCATGTGGGATCAAACGACATCAGGAGGGCTAGCTCGGAACATTGAAAATTGATTTTAAAGAACTAATTTTAACATTGAAAGACTCCAAAAACGTCCAATAATTTCAGGTCCAATACCGTCGTTAGGCCGCGGGTGTGAAAGATTCAGCAGACTGCTGGCATTACACATCTGGCTATAAGACTAAGACTACACTTTTATTAATAACTTTGAAACCTCCTGGAAACAGAAGACTCTACAGAAATGACAGAGTCCATCTAAGTCATCCTGGTTCCTGGACTCTGTCCTCGCATTTCAAGGCTGCGTTGAAACAATGACTGGTAAATGATCCAAGACCAGCTCAGTTAATCACTAACACTGTGACAATGCGTCATCATAATACTGCACCAAATGTACTGTGGGGCAAAAAAGTATTTAGTCAGCCACCAATTGTGCAAGTTCTCCCACTTAAAAAGATGAGAGAGGCCTATAATTTTCATCATAGGTACACTTCAACTATGACAGACAAAATGAGAAGAAAAAAATATTTGGTCACCTACAAACATGCAAGATTTCTGGGTCTCAGACTTGTAACTTCTTCTTTAAGAGGCTCCTCTGTCCTCCACTCGTTACCTGTATTAATGGCACCTGTTTGAACTTGTTATCAGTACAAAAGACACCTGTCCACAACCTCAAACAGTCACACTCCAAACTCCACTATGGCCAAGACCAAAGAGCTGTCACAGGACACTAGAAACAAAATTGTAGACCTGCACCAGGCTGGGAAGACTGAATCTGCAATAGGAAAGAAGCTTGGTTTGAAGAAATCAACTGTGGGAGCAATTATTAGGAAATGGAAGACATACAAGACCACTGATAATCTCCCTCGATCTGGGGCTCCACGCAAGATCTCACCCCGTGGGGTCAAAATGATCACAAGAACGGTGAGCAAAAATCCCAGAACCACACGGGGGGACCTAATGAATGACCTGCAGAGAGCTGGGACCAAAGTAACAAAGCCTACAATCATCAACACACTATGCTGCCAGGGACTCAAATCCTGCAGTGCCAGACGTGTCCCCCTGCTTAAGCCAGTACATGTCCAGGCCCGTCTGAAGATTGCTAGAGAGCATTTGGATGATCCAGAAGAAGATTGGGAGAATGTCATATGGTCAGATGAAACCAAAATATAACTTTTTGGTAAAAACTCAACTCGTCGTGTTTGGAGGACAAAGAATGCTGAGTTGCATCCAAAGAACACCATACCCAATTTGTAAGTCGCTCTGGATAAGAGCGTCTGCTAAATGACTTAAATGTAAAATGTAATACCTACTGTGAAGCATGGGGGTGGAAACATCATGCTTTGGGGCTGTTTTTCTGCAAAGGGACCAGGACGACTGATCCGTGTAAAGGAAAGAATGAATGGGGCCATGTATCGTGAGATTTTGAGTGAAAACCTCCCTCCATCAGCAAGGGCATTGAAGATGAAACGTGGCTGGGTCTTTCAGCATGACAATGATCCCAAACACACTGCCCGGGCAACGAAGGAGTAGCTTTGTAAGAAGCATTTCAAGGTCCTGGAGTGGCCTAGCCAGTCTCCAGATCTCAACCCCATAGGAAATCTTTGGAGGGAGTTGAAAGTCTGTGTTGCCCAGCAACAGTCCCAAAACATCACTGCTCTAGAGGAGATCTGCATGGAGGAATGGGCCAAAATACCAGCAACAGTGTGTGAAAACCTTGTGAAGACTTACAGAAAACGTTTGACCTCTGTCATTGCCAACAAAGGGTATATAACAAAGTATTGAGATAAACTTTTGTTATTGACCAAATACTTATTTTACACCATAAATTGCAAATAAATTCATTAAAAATCCTACAATGTGATTTTCTGGATTTTTTTCCCTCATTTTGTCTGTCATAGTTGAAGTGTACCTATGATGAAAATGACAGGCCTCTCTCATATTTTTAAGTGGGAGAACTTGCACAATTGGTGGCTGACTAAATACTTTTTTGCCCCACTGTACATGATCTTAGGAATATTGGCAAACACACACAATGCAAGTAATTTAATTTATGCACCCATAATTGCACCGAATACATCTGTTTATCCTACTGCTATTGTAAGCAGTAATCATGAGCCTATAAACCAGAGTTACACTGTTAGCACAGAGGCGGTGTGCAATAATAGGAAGACAACTTTATGCAGCTCACCCTTCACTATCAGCTCCAATGTAAAAAACATGAGTAAGTCTACCTCTGATAAGCTTCCCAGTAAAGCATTAAAAACAATCAAGCTACCCAGAAAATTGCTCAAAATAGCCCATATTAGCATATGTAACCTAAGAAACAAGGCCCATGAGTCAATCACTTGCTTGTAACAGATGATATTCATTTTCTGACTATCTCTGAAACTGACTTAGATAATACCTTTGATTATACAGTGGTAGGAATACATGGTTATAACATCTACCGAAAACACTGAAACGCCAACGGAGGCGGTGTTGCTGTCAATATTCAGAACCACATTCCTGTAAAGCTTAGAGAGGATCTAATGTTAAATACTGTTGAAGTAATATGGCTACAGGTTCATCTGCCTCATCTAAAGCCCATTCTTGTGGGAAGCTGATATAGACCACCAAGTGCTAACAGTCAGTATCTGGATAATTTATGTGAAATGCTTGATAATGTATGTGATATCAATAGAGAAGTATATTTTCTGGGTGATTTAAATATTGACCGGCTATCATCAAGCTGCCCACTCAGGAAAAACTTCAAACTGTAACCAGTGCCTGCAACCTGGATCAGGTTGTCAGTCAACCTACCAGAGTAGTTACAAACAGCACAGGAATGAAATCATCAACATGTATTGATCACATCTTTACTAACACTGCAGATATTTGCTTTAAAGCAGTATCCAAATCCATAGGATGTAGTGATCACAATATAATAGCCATATCTAGGAAAATCAAAGTTCCAAAGGCTGGGCCCAATATAGTGTATAAGAGGTCATACAATACGTTTTGCAGTGATTCATATCTTGATGATGTAAATAATATTTGCTGGTTTGTGGTATGTAATGAGCTGCACTTGACGCATTTATGAAACTACTTATTCCAGTTACTAATAAGCACGCACCCATTTAGAAAATTACTGTAAAAACGGTTCAATCCCCTTGGATTGATGAGGAATTGAAAAATTGTATGGTTGGGAGAGATGAGACAAAATGTATGGCAATTAAGTTTGGCACGCCAACTGATTGGCAAAAGTACTGCAAATTAAGAAATCATGTGACTAAACTAAATAAAAATAAACTACACTATGAAACAAAAATCAATTATATAAAGAATGATAGTAAAAAGCTTAGGGGCACCTTAAATGACATTTTGGGAGGAAAAAAGCCTTCATTCATTGAATCAGATGGCTCATTCATCACAAAGCCCACTGATATTGCAAACTACTTTGATTACTTTTTCATTGGCAAGATAAGCAAACTTAGGAAATGACATGCCAGCAACACATGCTGACACTACACATCCAAGTATATAGGACCAAATTATGAAAGACAAGAATTGTACTTTTGAATTCCGTAAAGTCAGTGTGGAAGAGGTGACATTTTTTGTTGTTGTCTGTCAACAATGATAAGCCACCGGGGTCTGACAATCTGGATGGAAAATTACTGAGGATTATAGCAGACGATATTGCCACATCTTCAATTTAAGCCTACTAGAGAGCGTGTGCCCTCAGGCCTGGAGGAAAGTCATTCCGCTACCCAAGAATAGTAAAGCCCCATTTACTGGCTCAAATAGCCGACCAATCAGCCTGTTACCAACCCTTAGTTAACTTCTGGGGAAAAATGGTGTTTGACCAAATACAATGCTATTTCACAGTAAACAAATTGACAACAGAATTTCAGCATGCTTATAGGGAAGGACACGCAACAAGCACAGCACAAATGACTGATGATTGGCTGAGAGAAATGTATAAGAAAAAATGATTGTGTGGACTGTCTTGTTAGACTTAAGTGCAGCTTTTGACATTATCGATCATAGTCTGCTGCTGGAAAAATGTATGTGTTATGGCTTTACACCCCCTGCTATAATGTGGATAAAGAGTTACTTGTCTAACAGAACACTGAGGGTGTTCTTTAAAGGAAGCCTCTCAAATAGAATCCAGTTAGAATCAGGAATTCCCCAGGGTAGCTGTTTAGGCCCCTAGCTTTTTTCTATTTTTACTAACGACATGCCACTGACTTTGAGTAAAGCCAGAGTGTCTATGTATGCTGATGACTCAACACTAGACACGTCAGCTACTAGAGCGACTGAAATGACTGCAACACTCAACAAAGAGTTGCAGTTAGTTTCAGAGTGGGTGGCAAGGAATAAGTTGGCCCTCAATATTTCTCAAACTTAAAGCATTGTATTTGGAACAAAACACTCACTAAACCTTAAACCTCAACTAAAACTTATAAAACATCATGTGGAAATTGAGATGACTAAACTGCTTGGAGTAACTCTGGACTGTAAACTGTCATGGTAAAAACATATTGATGCAGTAGTAGCTAAGATGGGGAGAAGTCTGTCTGTAATAAAGTGATGCTCTGCCTTCTTAACAACACTATCAACAAGGCAGATTCTATAGGCCCTAGTTTCGTCGCACCTTGACTACTGTTCAGTTGTGTGATCAGGTGCCACAAAAAAAGGACATAGGAAAATTGCAATTGGCTCAGAACAAAACAGCACGGCTGGCCCTTGGATGTACACAGAGAGCTAATATTAATAATATGCATGTCAATCTCTCCTGGCTGAAAGTGGTGGAGATTGAGATTGAGTGGAGATTGACTTCATTACTACTTTTATTTAAGAGAGGTACAAAAAACAACAACCTGTTTCTTTCCAAATGCACTGTAACTGCCTTTGAATGGGGTATGGTAGTAGGTGCCAGTCACACCGGTTTGAGTGTGTCAAGAACTGTAATGCTGCTGGGTTTTTCAAACTCAGTTTCTATGTGTGTCAAGAATGAGTAACTACCCAAAGGGCATTCAGGCAAATTTACACAACTATAGGAAGCATTGGAGTCAACATGAGCCAACATCCCTTTGGAACGCTTTCAACACCTTGTAGAGTCCATGCTCCGACAAATTGAGGGTGCAACTCAATATTAGGAAGGTGTTCCTAAAGTTTTTTACACTCTTTGTATACCACCATTTGTAATAAATACTCTTAATATTATAGAATGTGTCAAATGCACAACTTTATAAGGAACATTTAAATGTGCTGTATGTAAACATGATGAAAAGACATTTACTTTCACAGGTGGTTAATTAAATCTATCTGTAATCCACGATGCTAATAAGGCACGCCTCCTGAAAATAACCTAAGGATTACGTAAAATAATACCCAGTTGCTCGGTCAATTTAGCATGAAAGCAAAAAATACCGAACCTATGGATTAAATTAACCCATGTTCGGGTAACTCCAACAACACAACATGTTGGGTTTTTCAAGCAATCCAATTGGCTGGGTCAAAATAACCCAGCGTGTGTTCTGTCCAATATTTAATCAACGCTGGGTTACCAAAGAACCCAAACTGGGGTGTTTTTAACCCTCTCTACTCTTTCTTTCCTTCTCCACCATTTTGCCACACATTGATTGTGAGATCTGGCTGCAGGCTGTTGCTCCTAACAGAGACTGACTGTGTCTGAAAACCAGTGTTGGGGAAGCTACTCTGAAAATATAGTTTACCGAGATACCAATTACTGTAAGAAGTTAGGCGACACTAAAGCTTCCCTTAAGAAAAATGTAGTTTACTTAACTAAAGCTACTTTTAAAAAGTTGTTCACTACATCCAAACTACTTTGTGAAAAATGATCATATTTAAATCTGAAATGTCATACAATACAAATTGCAAGAACAGATCACTCTGTAGTCAGATATTAACATTAATGTGTAATTTATCATGTTAAACACAAAAACCATGTTTCAAGTGTCATCTGAAGACGAAAAAGAAAGTAAATTCTTGCCTACTTCACCCATATTTTTTGTTGTGCACAAGACGTAGTGTGTAGTTCCAGTAGTTAGCTACACTGCTACATGGCAAAAAAGTAATGAACTTCTGAAAACACTACGAATATTTTAATTTAGTTCAACTACCACTAGGCTACTGTAATTTAATGACTAATTGATCTACATGTAGTTCACTACTCCAACACTGCTGAAATCATTACTAGCCATCAACACCTTGCTTCCTGGATTTGACAACAAGGGCGGAGGAAGCAAGAATTTGACAGCTAGTGACATTTTCAGACACAGCCTTTGTCTGCAAACTGAACTGCAGTGGCTTGCCCTGGTTCTGTCTGCCTCATCCATCCAGCCAGTTGGTGCGTGAGGGAATGCACTCACCCTGCCTAGTCCTATTCAGATCTCAGACCACAACAGAGCACTGGAGGGGGTGTGAGAGAGAGAGAGAGAGAGAGAGAGAGAGAGAGAGAGAGAGAGAGAGGGGGGTGGCCTCTTCTGAAAGAGAAGTTAAGCAGAGCTGCACGTAGCTCATGGCTGCATCTATTCGTCTCTGTTGCTAGAAGTGGCCGTTGAGAGAAAAGGTCAGGCTTTTGTCCTAATGACATTGTCCTGATTTTTATTTTACCTTTATTTATGCAGGTTTTTCTCATTGAGATAACATCTCTTTTCCAAGAGAGACCTGGTCCTCATGAAAACAAATCACTTGGAATCATACATCATACATCAGTGTTCAGTTTTATTTTGTTTACTTTGAACTGTTCTCTTCACCTGGCATCTGACAAGTGGGTGTGAGCGCATGCCGCTTAAATAACATACAGTGCCTTCAGAATGTGTTCAGACCCCTTGAATTTTTCCACATTTTGTTAGGTTACAGCCATATTCTAAAAGGTATTAAATTGTTATTTTTCCTCATCAATCTACATTTAATACCACATAATGACAAAGCAACAAAAAAAACATGACATTTACATAAGTATTCAGACCCTTTACTCAGTACTATGTTGAAGCACCTTTGGCAGTGATTACAGCCTCAAGTCTTCTTGGGTATGATGCTACAAGCTTGGCACACCTGTATTTGGGGAGTTTCTCACATTCTTCTCAGCAGATCCTCTCAAGCTCTGTCAGGTTGGATGGGGAGCGTTGCTGCACAGCTATTTTCAGATCTCTCCAGAGATGTTCGATCGGGTTCAAGTCTGGGCTCTGGCTGAGCCACTCAAGGATATTCAGAGACTTGTCCCGAAGCCACTCCTGCGTTGTCTTGGCTGTGTGCTTAGGGTTGTTGTCCTGTTGGAAGGTGAACCTTTGCCCCAGTCTATGGTCCTGAGGGCTCTGGAGCAGGTTTTCATCAAGGATCTCTCTGTACTTTGCTCCGTTCATCTTTGCCTCAATCCTGACTAGCCTCCAAGTCCCTGCCGCTGAAAAACACCCCCACATCATGATGCTGCCACCCTCATGCTTCACCGTAGGGATGGTGCCAGGTTTCCTCCAGACGTGACGCTTGGCATTCAGGCCAAAGAGTTGAATCTTGGTTTCATCAGACCAGAGAATCTTGGAAAACTCCAAGCGGGCCTTCATGTGCCTTTTACTGAGGAGTGGCTTCCGTCTGGTCACTCTACCGTAAAGGCCTGATTGGCGGAGTGTTGCAGAGATGGTTGTCCTTCTGGAAGGTTCTTCTATCTCCACAGAGGAACTCTAGAGCTCTGTCAGAGAGACTATTGGGTTCTTGGTTACCTCTCTGACCAAGACCCTTCTCCCCCGATTGCTCAGTTTGGCCGGGCGTCTAGGTCTAGGAAGAGTCTTGGTGGTTCCAAACTTCATCCGTTTAAGAATGATGGAGGCCACTGGGTTCTTGGGGACCTTCAATGCTGCAGACATTATTTGGTACCCTTCCTCAGATCTGTGCCTCGACACAATCCTTTCTCGGAGCACTACGGACAATTCCTTTGACCTCGTGGCTTTGTTTTTGCTCTGACATGCGCTGTCAACTGTGAGACCTTATATAGACAGGTGTGTGCCTTTCCAAATCATGTCCAATCAATTGAATTTACCACAGGTGGACTCCAATCAAGTTGTAGAAACATCTCAAGGATGATCAATGGAAACAGGATGCACCTGAGCTCTATTTCCAGTCTCATAGCAAAGGGTCTGAATATTTATGTAAATAAGCAATTCGTGTTTTTTATCTAAATAGAAATATTGCTTCGTCATTATTGGGTATTGTGTGTAGATTGGTGAGGATATGTATTTGTTTAATCCATTTTAGAATAAGGCTGTAACCTAACAACATGTGAAAACATTAAGGAGTCTGAACACATTCCAAAGGCGCTGTACATTTACATGTTAGTCAATTAGCAGACGCTCTTATCCAGAGCAACTTAAAGGAGTAATTAGGGTTAAGTGCCTTGCTCAAGGGCACATTGACAGAGCCTTGCCGGCTCAGGAATCGGAACCAGCAACCTGTCAATTACAGACTCAACACTCAAACCACTAGGCTACCTGCCACATATAATTGTTCTGTGCTCTTTTGGTTGACTGTTGTTTATAACAGTATTATGTAGTGTGATGATGGTACAGTGCATGCTGCTTAGTATGAGCACTGGTGAATAAAGTGTCTTCAGTTAGATGGAGATCTATTCAAAGAAAAGAAGCTTCTGCACACTGCCGACTTGTTGCTCCAGCACACTGTGCACTTGTTAATTTAGTGAAATCTACAGGTAAACGCCAAAATAAACATCTAAATAAAGTTTCTTAGTAGGGTGTTGGGCCACCATGAGCCACCAGAAACGATTCAATGCACCTTGGCATAGACGCTAAAAGTGTCTAGAACTCTATTGGAGGGATGCGACACCAGTCTTCCACAAGAAATTATATAATTTGGTGTTTTGTTTATTTTGAAAACGCACCGCCTCAGAATCTCCCATATTTTGTCAATCACCTTAAGATGCCATTCTGAAAAATGAAACTAAAGTAAAACCCCCAATATGCCTAGAGGCACCAGAAATATAATTGAGCAAATTGTTTACGTGCGAGACAAGCAAATATGTGATGAAGACTGGAAATACCTTGAGGCCTTGAAAGGGGAGTACTGTACTTGACTCTTGAAGGTCAGCCACTTGTCACAGACCAATGGGGAAAGTTATGATATCAAAGTGGTGCGATAAGTTCTCTCTCCGATGACGTTGACACTCGCAACATCAACAGGGTGGGAATGAAGTGTTCTTCTACAGCTTTTGGGAGTGCTGGGCAGCTATTACTTATTATTGCAATGTGATTTACTTAGTAACTTACTGTTACTTACTATTGCAATGTGGTTTACTTAGTAACTCACTATTACTTTCTATTGCAATATGGTTTATTTAGTCATTTACTATTACTTATTATTGCATTATGGTTTACTTAGTAACTTACTATTACTTATTATTGCAATATGGTTTATTTAGTAACTTACTATTACTTATTATTGCAATATGGTTTAATTAGTAATTTACTATTACTTAATATTGAAATATGGTTTAATTAGTAACTTACTATTACTTATTATTGCAATATGGTTTACTTAGTAATTTACTATTACTTATTATTGCAATATGGTTTAATTAGTAATTTACTATTACTTAATATTGAAATATGGTTTAATTAGTAACTTACTATTACTTATTATTGCAATATGGTTTACTTAGTAACTTACTATTACTTATTATTGCAATATGGTTTACTTAGTCATTTACTATTACTTATTATTGCAATATGGTTTAATTAGTAATTTACTATTACTTATTATTGCAATATGGTTTACTTAGTAACTTACTATTACTTAATATTGCAATATGGTTTAATTAGTTACTTACTATTGCAATGTACAGCTCGTCCTGGGGAGATATGTGCCTTGATATGAGACACTTCATAAATAGGATGTGACTTTTTAATGTTGAAAATATATTTATTTTTTTATTTTACCTTTATTTTACTAGGCAAGTCAGTTAAGAACAAATTCTTATTTTCAATGACGGCCTAGGAACAGTGGGTTAACTGCCTATAACATAACCCACAACATACTCTTCCTTACCAGATTACATTTGAGGTGCTTGTTGTACTCTTGAAAAAGTTGTGCTCCAGCACCAAAACACAGCCAGAAATGATAACGAAGGCGTACTGTAGGATACCTGTAGATTTGTCCTACATGTGGGGTTAGAGGTTTTTTAACTGATCACATGATCTAACCAGGAAAGACTCTGGGCCCTGGCTATAGCCCATAAATAGGACTGAGAGTTTTTTTTCTGGGCAGGTCATGGGGTCAGGGAAAACTCACGGACCTTCCTGTCTGGCTCTATCTTTAGAGTGGACAGTGAGCAGACCTGAACAGCAACAGGGGCACTAGAACAAAATCCAAATGGTTGACTATACCAAGGGCAGGTTTTACTTGAAGTCACAGCTCAAAGGTGTGTATGGATCTGTTCTTGGGTTGGCAGTTCAATTAGACCTGGGTTTCAATAAACAGAAAATGATCGACACCGACCATACCGATCACTTATCACAGGCCTTTTGCTGATATCATTCATTATGATAAGTAGCCTATACTATGGGTGGCAGGTAGCCTAGTGGTTAGAGTGTTGATCCAGTAACCATGAGGTTGCTTGATCAAATCCCTGAGCTGAGAAGGTAAACATATGTCATTCTGCCCCTGAACAACGCAGTTAACCCACTGTTTGTAGGCCGTCATTGTAAATAAGAATTTGTTCTTTACTGACTTGCCTAGTTAAATTTTTAAAAATACTAGAGAAATATGAAAGAATTTTGCTAATATGGGACAATTGATGGCTACAACTATCAAACTAGTAGTAGTAGTTTAAAGAATCATAAAAATTATATTTATTGTTATCGCGCCATTTCAGGCAATTTATTGCGATATGGATTTTTGCCCAGTTCTACATTGAACACATTTACCTTCCTTTCTGGCACATGGAAGCATCACAAAGATCACCCTGATTTGAGGCCTGGCAGCATGTGCCTGGCCATTACTCTACACACCCGACGCCCTGGAGTCAAATATACTGTAGTTTGTGCACGGTCTCAACTCCACTTTCAATCCTCACAAGACTCCCGTCTGCCTCAGTCAATTAGTATGAATTCATTTCAGAACATGATTGTGTCTTTCCCATGTATTGCTTGTGGGGGAAGGCGTTATTGAGCTATGGCTCGGATTAATTTCCTTGGTATGAGCTTTGACTGTATGTGAAAGGAAGTTATGGCTTGTGGCACTAAATGTGTGTCTATGCTGGCATGCATGTTTTCTCGGTGCATACTGTACATTCAAGCTAAGGCCTTATACCAATTAAAGAGGGAAAGCTCTGAGTAATTTCATCCCACATCTGGTTGGTTGGTGAAAATCATAATCAGATAAACAACAGTTTAATATTCCACCCAGGGGTGGACTGGCCATCTGGCATTTCAGGAAAATATCAGATGGGCTGGTACATTGTTTTGCCTCGTGGGCCTGTTTAATTTGGGGGTTTTGAGCAGAATGATCATTATTTGGCTAATAATGGGGAGCTCGAGGAATAAAATGGCCTGGTGTGTTAAAAATGCCAGAGCCGATTTCTGGTCCCAGTCCGCCCCTGCTTCCACCCCAATGCCCAGAGAGAGGCTACAAGCTTGAGACTTATTTATAGCAAGTTGTTATGGAAACTGTATTTTGGAAACAGTCCCAGCCTACCTCTGATTCATGCACAGAGTGGAAATATACAATAAAGGTCAAAGTTTGGACACACCTACTCATTCAAGGATTTTTCTTTATTTTTACTATTTTCTACATTGTAGAATAATAGTGAAGACACCAAAACCATGAAATAACACATATGGAATCATGTAATAAGCAAAATAGTGTTAAACAAATAAAAATATATTTCAGATTTTAGATTCTTCAAAGTAGCCACCCTTTGTCGTGATGACAGCTTTGCACACTCTTGGCATTCTCTCAACCAGCTTCATGAGGTAGTCACCTGGAATGATTTTCAAACAGTCTTGAAGGAGTTCCCACGTATGCTGAGCACTTGTTGGCTGCTTTTCCTTTACTCTGCGGTCCAACTCATCCCAAACCATCTCAATTGGGTTGAGGTCGGGTGATTGTGGAGGCCAGGTCATCTGATGCAGCACTCCATCACTCTCCTTATTGGTCAAATAGCCCTTACACAGCCTGGAGGTGTGTTTTGGGTTATTGTCCTGCTGAAAAACAAATGATAGTCCCACTAAGCGCAAACCAGATGGAATGGTATATCGCTGCAGAATGCTGTGGTAGCCATGCTGGTAAGTGTACCTTGAATTCTAAATACATCACGACAGTGTCACCAGCAAAGCACCCCCACACTATCACACCTCCTCATCCTTGCTTCATGGTGGGAACCACATGTGGAGATCATCCGTTCACCTACTCTGCATCTCACAAAGGCACGGCGGTTGGAACCAAAAATCTCAAATTTGGACTCATCAGACCAAAGAACAGATTTCCACCAGTCTAATGTCAATTGTTCGTGTTTGTTGGCCTAAGCAAGTCTCTTCTTATTTTTGGTGTCCTTTAGTAGTGGTTTCTTTGCAGCAATTCGACCATGTAGGCCTGATTCACGCATTTATTTTGGCCCCAATCTGAGGTGCAGTTAATTACCGATTTCTGTGGCTAGTACCTCTAATGAATGTATAACCTCTGCAGCAGAGGTAACTCTGGGTCTTCCTTTCCTGTGGCGGTCCTCATAACAGCCAGTTTTCCCATAGCGCTCAATTATTTTTGTGAATGCCCTTGAAAAAACGTTCAAAGTTCTTGAAATTGTCCGTATTGACTGACCTTCATTTCTTAAAGTAATGATGGACTGTTGAATGGCTAGGTGTGTCCAAACTTTTGACTGGTACTGTACATCAACACAAATGATCCTGAATGGCTATTTCTGAGTCTGTCATGTGTAAGGGTTACACAAGGCACCTATGTGTTGCAAGCCATTACTCATTGGCACCTACAGTGCCTTGTGAAAGTATTCACCCCCTTGGCATTTTTCCTATTTTGTTGCCTTACAACCTGGAATTAAAATGTATTTTCTGGGGCGTTTGTATCATTTGATTTACACAACATTCTCTGATTGAGAACCATACCAGGCCAGACGCAAACACAACATAGAAAACGGAACATATACAACCCACCCAACTCACACCCTGACCATACTAAAACAAAGACAAATCAAAGGAACTAAGGTCAGAATGTGACCGCTTGCTTGGTGGTGCCGCTTGCTTAGAGGTGTTGCAGACTCTGGGGCCTTTCAGAACAAGTGTATATATATATACTGAGATCATATGACAGATCATGTGACACTTAGATTGCATACAGGTGGACTTTATTAACTAATTATGTGACTTCTGAAGGTAATTGGTTGCACCAGATCTTATTTAGGGGCTTCATAGCAAAGGGGGTGAATACATATGTATTCCGTTTTTATTTTTTTGAAACATGTTATTTTTAAAATTTCAGTTCAACAATTTGGACGATTTTGTGTATGTCCATTACATGACATCCAAATAAAAATGCATTTAAATTACAGGTTGTAATGCAACAAAATAGAAAAAACACCAAGGGGGATGAATACAGACACTGTATGTAAACCATGTGTTGCAAGCCATTACCCAAATGATTGTTCTAGATAAATGATACGTATTTAACAACTCACATGGATAGAGTCAATTCTTTCGTACTGGTGTATGAGTGAACAGATTATAAAATGGATACCCCACCCCACTGCCCTTGACAATGGTCAAAGGGTACTGTAGAATGAACAAATTGTTTCCGGAGCTTCCAAGGATTTTCCAAAAGAAAAGGCAGGCAGAAAAGTCGAGACGACGACGACATTCCAACGAAGCACCACTCCCGACCAACATTTTTTGTTATCTGCCTGTAGCGAGATAGAGTTTTGAAGCCCATTTCCTGCTTGGACTTAGGTAAAAAAAAAGAAAAAAAAAAGCTATCTCTCAGGACAGGTAAAGTTGGAAAAAACAAAAAACGTATCCACACAGTCTGAGCTAGATCGAACCACGTAAATTAAACCAACCTGATGTATTTTTTGTAGCGGACATAATTGTTTTTCTTTCTTCATTTTAGTCATACAGGTACATTTGGTATAAATACTATACTGGTACATTTGGTATAAATACTGTACTCATACATTGGTATAAATACTGTACTTGCTAAACAATTGTTACACAAGTTGCTACAAAATATACTCTTGGGTATTCTGAGCTCAAACCCAGTGATCACACACTTTTGGTAATTGCTCTGTCGCTGTAGACCCAGGCTTTTTGACTTGTGTTTACTTTGACTGAACAGCATAGTGTTAAGAAGAGAAGGCTATGCTCTGGCATGAGGAGCCTATGGAGGCAGTCTGCCAACCTATCACCTGATGTTATGCAAAGCTATACTTCATTACTAGCACACTGCATGACCTCAAAGAAACGTGGCTGACTCCAATAACGTTAGGACAAATCGAGATGGTTGGGTGAGATGACATTAATTTAACAGTTTTATAGTGAGAGGATGATCTAGGCATGATCAATACTCATTCAGTTTGAGGCACTTGACTGAATGAGGTAGGAAATAGATCATTGAAAGCATCTTTTTAGAAATGGGAAAGTTTCCAAGCCATATCTGCCATCCCACATTCATCAGTGTCTCTGTGTGGCACAGTCACATTGAATAGAGCCACAGTACTCAGTTAAGCGCACACACTGGGCACTCAGTCACCCATTCACACCCATCCCTTTAGTGCTGTGCAGGCCTGAGGGCTAGAGCAGGGAGTGCTTTTAGGTTCAGGCTGGTCTACTCTCTCTCTCTCTCTCTCTCTCTCTCTCTCTCTCTCTCTCTCTCTGTCTGTCTTCTCTCTCTCTCTGTTTCTGTCTCTCTCTATTTCTCTCTGTCTCTCTCTCATTCAATTCAATTAAAGGGGCTTTATTGGCATGGGAAATATATATTTACATTGCCAAAACAAGTGAAATGGACAAACAAAAGTGAAATAAACAATAGAAAGTGAACTGTAAATATTACACTCACAGAAGTTCCAAAAGAATAAAGTAATTTCAAATGTCATATTATGTCTATATACAGTATTGTAGCGATGTGCAAATAGTTCAAGTACAAAAGGGGAAATACATAAATATGGGTTGTATTTACAATGGTGTTTGTTCTTCACTGGTTGCACATTTCTTGTGGCAACAGTTCACAAATCGTGCTGCTGTGATTGCACACTGTAGTATTTAACCCAATAGACATGGAGGTTTATTAGAATGTGATTTTTTTCAAATGATTTGTGGGTCTGTGTAGTCTAAGGGAAATATGTGTCTCTAATATGGTCATACATTTGGCAGGAGGTTAGGACATGTGGCTCGGTTTCCACCTCATTTTGTGGGCAATGTGCACATAGCCTGTCTTCTCTTGAGAGCCAGGTCTGCCTACGAATTTGATGTTCCTTTTGATGGCATAGAAGCCCCTTCTTGCTTTGTCTCCCAGATCGTTCACAGCTTTGTGGAAGTTAACTGTGGCGCTTATGTTTAGGCCGAGGTATGTATAGTTTTTTATGTGCTCTGGGGAAACGTTGTCTAGATGGAATTTGTATTTGTGGTCCTAGTAACTGGAAGTTTTTTGGAACACCATTATTTTGGTCTTACTGAGATTTACTGTCAGGGCCCAGGCCGGACAGTATCTGTGCAAAAGATCTAGATGCTGCTGTAGGCCCTCCTTGGTTGGGGACAGAAGCACCAGATCATCAGCAAACAGTAGACATTTGACTTCAGATTCTAGTAGGGTGAGGCCGGGTGCTGCAGACTGTTCTAGTTCCCTTGCCAAGTTGTTGATATATATGTGGAAGAGGGTAAGGCTTAAGCTGCATCCCTCTCACCCCACAGCCTTGTGGAAATAATTGTTCATGTTTTTTTGCCAATTTTAACCGCACACTTGCTGTTTGTTTACATGGATTTTATAATGTCGTATGTTTTTCCCCCAACTCCACTTTCCATCAATTTGTATAGCAGACCCTCATGACATTTTGAGTCAAAAGCTTTTTTTAAGCCAACAAAGCATGAGAAGACTTTGCCTTTGTTTTGTTTTTTTCAATTGGGGTGTGCAGGGTGAATACATGGTCTGTTGTACGGTAATTTGGTAAAAAGCCAATTTTACATTTGCTCAGTACATTGTTTTCAATGAGGACATGTACGAGTCTGCTGTTAATTATCATGCAGAGGATTTTCCCAAGGTTGCTGTTGACGCATATCCCACGGTAGTTATTGGAGTCAAATTTGTCTTCACTTTTGTGGATTGGGGTGATCAGTTCTTGGTTCCAAATATTGGGGAAGATGCCAGGATGATGTTAAAGAGTTTAACTATAGCCAATTGCAATTTGTGGTCTGTATAATTTATAATTTCATGTAGGATACCGTCAACACCACACGCCTTTTTGGGTTGAAGGGTTTGTATTTTGTCCTGTAGTTCATTCAATGTAATTGGAGAATCCATTTGGTTCTGGTAGTCTTTTTATAGCTGATTCTAAGATTTGTAATTGATCATGTATATATTTTTGCTGTTTGATATTTGTTAGAGAGCCAAACAGATTGGGGAAGTGGTTTATCCATACATCTCCATTTTGGATAGATAACTCTTCGTATTGTTTTTTTTTAGTGTTCCAATATTCCAAGAAGTGATTAGATTCTATGGATTCTTCAATTACATTGAGCTGATTTCTGACGTGCTGTTCCTTCTTTTTCCGTAGTGTATTTCTGTATTGTTTTAGTGATTCACCATAGTGAAGGCGTAGACAGTGCCTGTATTCATCCCCTGTCACGTTCTGACCTTAGTTCCTTTGTTTTGTCATTTGTTTTAGTATGGTCAGGGCGTGAGTTGGGTGGGTTGTCTATGTCAGTTTGTCTATGGTTTTCTATTTCTGTGTTTGGCCTGGTATGGTTCTCAATCAGAGGCAGCTGTCAATCGTTGTCCCTGATTGAGAACCATATTTAGATTTAGCCTGTTTTCCATTGTGTTTTGTGGGTGGTTGTTTCCTGTTCAGTGTTTTTGTTTCACATTTCAGGACTGTTTGTTTGTCGTTTTGTTTAGTGTTGCATATTTCATTAAATAATATGAACACTTACCACGCTGCACCTTGGTCCTCCTCTCCTTCCCCAGACGACAAGCGTTACATTCTCCTGCCAAGTTAACACCTTCACAGTGAAATGTTTTGTCCAGGAAGTTGTCTAAAAGGGATTGAAATTGTTGTTGCCTCATTGTTTTTGGTAGATTTCTACACTACTTTCTACACAACATTTCTTAATATTGTGCAGTTCCTTTGGCTTTGATGCCTCATGATTGAGTATTGCTCTGTTCAGGTAGACTGTGATTTTGCTGTGATATGATAGGGGTGTCAGTGGGCTGACTGTGAATGCTCTGAGAGACTCTGTGTTGAGGTTAGTGATAAAGTAATCTATAGTACTACTGCCAAGGGATGAGCTGTAGGTGTACCTACCATAGGAGTCTCCTCAAAGCCTACCATTGACTATGTACAGACCAAGTGTGCAACAGAGCTGCAGCAGTTGTGACCCATTTTTGTTAGTTGTTTTGTCATAGTTGTGTCTAGGGGGGCATATTTGGGAGGGAATGCTGTCACCTCCAGGTAGGTGTTTGTCCCCCTGTGTGCTGGGGGTGTCAGGTCCTTGTCCAGTTCTGGCATTTAGGTCGCCACAGACTAGTACATGTCCTGTGGCCTGGAAATGGTTGATCTCCCCCTCTAGGATGGAGAAGCTGTCATCATTAAAGTATGGGGATTCTATTGGGGGGCTATAGGTAACACACATGAGGACATTTTTCTCTTTGAGATCATTTCTTTATTAATTTCTAGCCAGATGTAAAATGTTCCTGTTTTGATGAATTTAATAGAGTGGGTTAGGTCTGCTCTGTACCAAATTAGCATACCCCCTGAGTCCCTTCCCTGTTTCACACCTGGTAGTTTGGTAGATGGGACCTCCAGCTCTCTGTAACCTAGAGGGCAACCAGTGGGTCTGTCTCAAAGGGGCATAGGTCTGATCTGGAGGGGCCTATATAGGGTGAGGCCAGGGTTTGTTTAGGTTGGTCTCAGCTGGTGAAGCTGTGGTCTGGGTGTAGGTCCTCTTGGCGTGGGTTCTCTCAGTGCAGGTCCTTTAGAAGTGGGTCTTGCAGGTCTGGGAGGGTGTCTCACTGGTCTGGGAATGTTGTCCATTGCTCTGTTGCTCCTATGTGAGGTGCTGGGGCTGCGGTTATGGGTGACTTCCTTCAGGGTCACGGCAATAGTTGGGATTGCTGCCTTGTAGAGGTGGACCTGGTCGTAAAGGCTGTTCAAGTCCAGGGTGGAGTGGTGGGCCAGGTAAACATTAGGTTTTGAGGCACAGTCCCGAGAAATGCTTGCGTTCACCCGCTGTATGGTGGTAAGGTGAATGTATTTTCATGGTAGCAAGGTGGAGATAATCACTTGTGCGTTGGGGAAAGTGGAAGAAGCTTTTTCAATCACTCCCTTGAGTGCTGTGTCCACCCGTTCCTGCTGGGCCCTCAGGTCATGAATTATAATGTAGGTGGGGGAACCTAATCTGTCCCCTGACAACAGCTCCAGGGCATGCCTAGTGTTTGGGCTCCAGAGTTTAGTCCCTTTGTGTTTGGGAAAAAGTTTATTCTCTTTAATATATTTGCTATTTGAGTCAATGAAGAGCACAATTTCTGGTTTTGGGTGTCCTCAGTGGATGGGTGGGGATTGTCAGGAGAGCTATCGGGGTAGCTGACAGGGAGGCTGTAAGGAAGGGGTGGGGTCCTGTGTTGTCTGTCCCATTGTGGTGCTGAGGTTGTGGTCTGGGTCTGAGGTGTTCTGTTCTGCTGGCTTCTCTAAGGGAGTGTCCTGCTCTCTGTCACACCTCAGCTTCCTCACCTCCTCCTTCAGTCCTGTTATCTGTGAAATGTGTTTCTCTCCCTCCTCCTTTACTGCATTTAGCTGTGCCATGTGTTCCGACTGCAGACGACTGTCCTCGTCTGCAGGACAGTTTGTAGAGGTGTGATCAGACTCAGTCAGGATGGAGGAGTCATCACCGAGAGAGAGCTTTTTCTGCTGTGCTCTCTCTTTGATCCCGTAAAAGTCCTGCTGGAAGTTTCATGAGGAAGCCCTGCACCATTACTGTCCCAGACTTGTACACGTTGACAGAGGTTGTTTCAATTTCCTCAATGTCTAGTATTCTGAGTTTCCACCCTGGGCCAATACCCTCTCTCTTGACATAGGGGTAGTGTGCTCTTATAGCACTGTGCCATGCCAGGGGATGGTCTGTGTGGAAAATTAAGTTGCTTATGTGCCCTCTTTGTAGCAGTCAGCAATAGTGTCTCTGGATTGACCATGAATAGCTTATTTTTGTACTTATTCTGTGTAGTGTTATTTTTAATGTCCAAGTAGTACTGTACTGTGATGACATCTGTACAGGGATACGGCATGGCACAGGAGGCTTCAAAGGCCTCTGAATTTGGATGGGGGAGACTTTGAAACTGCTGCCATTGTTAGGCTCATGAGTTTTCACACATCTCACTTTTCAGTGCTAATTGAAATTGCAGCCAAGGTCTGTTCTGTCCTAGCAGCTTGGTAGCTTAGTAGACTTATTTTTAAATGTAACCTTTATTTAACTAGGAAAGTCAGTTAAGAACAAATTCTTATTTACAATGACGGCCTACACCGGACGGTGCTGGGCCTATTGTGCTCCGCCCTATGGGACTCGGGAGCCGAGTATTTATTAAGCTCTATAATACAAAATTACCTAGAGATTATTGTATTTTACTTTTTGGCTTCAGAAGTATGTTCAGACTGAACATTACTCACTCAGTTTTGTGTTGGATGGTATTTCCAGGTTTACGCTGTGTTTCTTCTGCAGGTTCTGGTTTGTTAGAAGTTTTTTCTTGATAGTCATTGGTAGTAAGAATCCTTTCAGGTAATTTTGTCTAAAATCAAGGTATTAGGTATGGAATTTTGATTTGGTTTGAAGATTTTAATATAGAGGGTAGTATCTTGTATAAGTCCTTGTGAAAAAAATCTAAGTTTATCTACATTCATCCAACTATAATTCCATTTTTTCAGAATAACTCAGGAGCCCATGAGCTCATGGTCCATGCCCACCCCCCTACTCTCTCTCTCTCTCTCTCTCTCTCTCTCTCTCTCTCTCTCCCCTCTCCCCCTCTCTCTCTCTCTCTCTCTCTCTCTCTCTCTCTCTCTCCCTATCTCTCTCTGTGTGTATTTCTCTTTCTTCGTCTCTCTCAGATTCTGTCTCACCAAATGATTCTGCTGTTATGGGTTTAAGAGTGTAGAGAGTTGGGTTATGGCAAAACAACAAAGGAGGCTTGCTTTTCACCTCAGCCTTTATGCCCACAAGCTACAAAACGTCTGCAGAAAAGAGGGAATTAAAAAATAGACATATTCACACCCTTAATGATGCACTCAAACTTTTGTGTAGTTTCAGTCAGTCGTTCTGAAAGTGGTGCTCACGAGCCAAAACGGGTCCCGTTGTTGGTATATTACGTCATCCAGTTGTGTACTACGTTATCACTTCCTGTGATATTCATAACAGAATTGTTCAGTTCCTGTGATATGTTACGAATCTAATTCATGCAATATGTTACACATTTCTTGTGCTTAATATCCCGGAAAGTACCTTTAACTCAGGTAAAAAATAAGGTGAATACTATACTGGGCTGTCATCTCCATGCAGACAATCTCCACTGAGTCACAAATTGGTGACATATCCTGTTTATCCCACATCCAGTGCTCTCCTGCCCTCCCTCATCCCCCTGATTCTCGATCTGGCCCAGTTTTAGAAGCTGTTATCCTGCCTGACCTTGCCATCTACTCAGTCGCTGTGTGTTTGCTTAAACAGGAAGCTCCTGTTCTGCACGCCACTGGTAGACATATGAACAACACTGTGGTGCCGTGGAAACAATCTTGGTGCACCCAGTTATTGCCCAGTTGCGCCTTTTCATTTGATAGCTCTTATGGTATGCAATGTATATCGGTTATAGGTTAGCTAAGGGTTAGCTTGTGATATGACCAAAACATAGGTCTACATGTCATAGTCTCTGTGGGCTACTATTACTACCCAGGACACATGTTACATTCAACTGTTTATCATTAAAGGTCATGTCAGAATAGAGCTGACGTATGATTTGTCCTGCAACAGGCAGCTACGTTAGGGAATTTAGCACTCAGTGTATGTGCACTATTTGTGGAATATAAAATGATGTCAAAACAGATAGACCTTTCTAGGCACAGGGATAAAACCCTATTTCCTTACATAACCTTGTCTTCATTCTTGACCTAATTGGGGCTTGGAAGTGCTCTTAAAAACCTTGGTGGAATGCAGAAGAACTCTCTCTGGATGCAAATGAGAGCTCATTGAATTAAACAGGCTATGTCTTTGGCTTTTGGTGTCAAAGCAATTTAGTGCTTCTATGGGCTTGATAAGCTGACAAAACTTCCCTTTTGGAAAGACGGGTTGTCTAGCAACGACACACATGGGCTTCCCATTATAAACCATTCTCCATTGTGTTTTAATTTCCTCCCATTACGTCCAATTTGGTGGTTTAAAAATGACTGGTTCAACATTCTACTTTGGCTTTGTTTCTGCTCCACAGACAGGAGTTGGAACACAACCTATCGTAATGTAGGTGTGATTAGTAAAGTATGATTCACAAACATTTACAGCTGGTAGGTGTGACACTCTGTTTGGTTTGCTTTCTATTCAACAAATGGGGACTATTTCAAACAAACAATATCTTTGTTTACATATTAATAATTTTAATAATAATGCTCTTACATCAACTGATTTTTCAACTAGTCGGCTCAGGGATTCAAACCAGCAACCTTTCGGTTATTGGCCCAATGTTCTAACCGCTATGCTACCTTTTGTTATCTGTGTAATAAAAAGGACATCATTCCTGGTTGCTAAAATTAAAATAGTTTGCCTAATTTCAGTTTATGTGACAAAAAAAGAAAGAATAGTTTACAGTATCATTGTACCATTTAAACCAACATGAAATATATTTTACATAACCAGAAATATTGTATTTTCAGCTGTTTGAAGATGGTGTTAAAAACCAAAGTAAAAGACACAAAAACTAAACTTAAGAGTGGAAAGCATAGAAATAGTGCATATAGATCCACCTCTTCTAACATGTGCGTTCAATGAGAATGACAGATCCATAACTCACATTTCTATGTGGATTTGGCCGGGTCGCCCAAAAAGTTACATATTACGGCTTTAAATAAGGGTGGCGTTTGGGATCCACCCTCTCCCTTTGTCTTCACGGTTATTGTCATACACACCTCTGTTGACCTTTAAGCTATGCCAGAACCATCCACACCTGGGTAAACTCAGTCAACAGTTCAGGATGTCTTGATACATTCCATTCTCTGGTGTATAAGCAGACTTCAGATCAGGTGCACAGCTGCATGGTTGGAATTATTCCCAATCCAAGATCAACAGCCTAGCAACATGTAAAGTGTGAATACTTCCCTTCTGAGAGGGATTTTACACCCACAGTTCAATCCGCTTCAGGTCATGCAGCTTTCTCCCCTCCCCCACTACCTTCAGACAAGGCCACAGAGTAGCTTACTGCCCTTCAGGAAGACCCCAAGGCCAGTTGCACAAGGGCTCAAGATAGGGAAAGACACATCAAAGAATACGACAGGTTTGGATGATCAGTTCTACTGCATATTCATCTTTTAGAATAGCTTTTTAACCATCCCTCCATCCATCCATCCACCCATCCATTATGGTAAATGTAAAGTTATAAAGTAAAGAATATGAGAGAATGAAGAGTGGTGTTCTTTGATGAAATAGGTTTACAGATGGAAGTATGCAGGGGAGGAAGGGATGGAGGGATATAGGGAAGGAGTGATGGGGGTAGAATAGTTATGCCCCAATGTTTTCATTACCGGAAAATCCTGGGAGGATTTGGTTAGACTTGAGTGGAGCGTGCCGTTATGCTGAGGCGAAATAAGTGAAGTCTTTGAAAATATGTTTTCAATTTCCCCCTGTTTTAAAGGAATCCCTGTTATCTCTGTGCCAAAGCTCAAGGCTCTGACCAGAGAATATTCAGACACACCTTACTATCGATATGAAATTACTGTAGCTATCTTATGATAATTCCTCAATTAAAGTTTGACCACTTGAACTGGGTCAAGATTAGCTTGTATATCAAACTCGGATTTGAAAGTCCAGAAGACAAATCCACTATACGGGGTTGAGGGTCTTAAGGGTTCGTATAATAGTAATTTAGAATGGGTATAAGAGGCATTTTCATTGAAACAGGCTTACGTATGTTAGCTTAGATACATTTTGAGTTGAAGATTGTAATCTTTTCTTGAACAGGCTATATGTTGATAGTAGTATTCGGAGCAAATATGGCAGGCCTATGCAGTTACAGTGCCTTTGGAAAGTATTCAGACCCCTTCCCTTTTTCCACATTTTGTTGCGTTACAGCCTTACTCTAAAATATATGAAATAAAAAATGTTCCTCATCAATCTACACACAATACCCCATAATGACAGGTTTAAAAAAATGTTTGCTAATTTATTAAAAATAAAAACAGAAATACCTTCACATAAGTATTCAGACCCTTTGCTGTGAGACTCGAAATTGAGCTCAGATTCCTCCTGTTTCCATTCTACAACTTGATTGGAGTCCACCTGTGGTAAATTCATTTGATTGGACATGATTCGGAAAGGCACACACCTGTCTATATAAGGTCCCACAGTTGACAGTGCATGTCAGAGCAAAAACCAAGCCATGAGGTCGAAGGAATTGTCTGTCAAAAATCTGCAATACTAAAGGTCTCCAAGAACACAGTGGCCTCCACATTCTTAAATAGAAGAAGTTTGGAACCAGGCTGTAATCACTGCCAAAGGTACTTCAACAAAGTACTGAGTAAAGGGTCTGAATACTTATGTAAATGTGATATTTCCGTTTTTTGCTTTGTCATTATGGGGTATTGTGTGTAGATTGATGAGGGGGGAAAACGATTTAATCCATTTTAGAATAAGGCTGTAATGTAACAAAATGTAGAAAGTCAAGGGATCTGAATACTTTACTTTGTATATCACAGGGGGGAAATAAATATATAAGTCTTTCGTCTAGGGTAACATATCCCTATATACAGTACATATGAAGACCGATGGCTTATTTTAAGCCGGACTTATGCTAGATGGGGCCTTGTGATTTACAATGTAATGACATGGCTGTGAATCTGGAAAGAGAGGGTGAAATGTCAGTTGAATACAATCCAGTCAAATGTTTATAATTCAGAAGACTGGGTCCTAGTTACAGTACGTTACTTAACTTTCCATAACTTAACCGAGTTGTAGAAAGTACTAAGTATGCCTCAGTTTTTTTTCTGGCCATTTTACTTCAGACATGAGAAATCCCAGCTATGAGGATAAACCTCTGCCTGTGGCCCTTCAGTCTCCATGTTTGAGCCTGGGACATCATTATGGTCAGTGAGATCAGCACGCTATAAATAGAGGGGAGAACAGTGTCCCTGTGGAATGATATAATCCCCATGTTTGCTCTACTCCGGTCCTCACCGGCCACTCTGATGTGAATTTGCGACACATGCTCTGAAGCATATCCACCACAATCCCTGTCCATCGGTTTCAAAACACAAGCAAAAAATGGCCATGTGGAGGGAAGGATATGAGGCGATGCCATTGCCATACAACAGTGTTTGAGAAAATGATTGTTTTTCTCCAACTGTGAAGAACTCAACATGTTACTTAATAATGCTCTTTTGGGACGGCAGGTAGCTTAGCAGTTAAGAGCATTGGGCCAGTAACCGAGCCGACTAGGTGAAAAATCTGTCAATATACCCTTGAGCAAGGCACTTAACCCCTCTGCTAAATGACTCAAATGTAAATATAAAATGAGAACTCATATGACTGCCTTGCTCAAGGAAATACATTTTCTCAGTACTTCCATGTTCATTGAACATGTGCCTTGCCAATTAGAAAGTGCAGTCATGCCACTCTGAAAGCAACAGGTATGTGCAGTACAGTAGACATTTCTGACTCATTGTGAGAACTCATTCTAGCCGAAGTCAACGTTGACTAAGCCATTTGTCACTCACTCCTTTTCACGTTTCTCACCTGTATATTCGCAGGGCGTGTTGACATTAATGCTCGTGGCATGTCGATGTGAAATCAAACCTCACTCTCATTGTTGATATGACAGGCTGGCCTTAGATGACTGTCTCAAGCACTCCTGTCTCCTTTACTCCTTTTAAGCAATAAAACGGCATTCTTTCTCAAGAGCTCTGTGACTCTTTCTGCGTGGTTTACATCATACTGTTTGTTTACTTTCTATTTCCTCGTGCCATTTCTACATTCCAGGGTCCCAGTGGAGTAGACAGATGTCACGTAGCCCTGTGAGGGTTCAAGGGGTTGGATTTGTTCTGATAGAGTGGGGGAGGGGGGTGTCAATATTAGGACGGTGTTCCTAATGTTTGGTATACTCAGAGGATATATTTATATTCAACATTGATATGGTTCATTCTGATATTTCTTACTTTCTTGTTTGTTTTTTGACTTTTTGGATGATGTGTCTATTGTTATTGTGTTACTAGATATTACTGCACTGCTGGAGCTAGGAACATAAGAATTTCGCTGCACCTGCAATAACATCTGCAAATCTGTTGACCCAACCAATAAACTTGTATTTGATTTATCATGGTAAACTGCATAAAACAATATCAAACACTCATACGATAACTTCATGTACAGTGTATCTTCTTCACCCTTTCTCTTCGTATAACAATGGCTCTCTGTACAATTACGAGCAGCTACAGTACAGTGCCTCCAGAAAGAATTCACAGCCCTTGAATATTTCCACATTTTGTTGTGTTACAGCCTGAATACAAAAATATGAAATTGAGATTCTGTGTCACTGGCCTAAACACAATACCCCATAATGTGAAAATAGAATTATGTTTTTATACATTTGTACAAATTCATAAAAAATGGAATAGCTGAAATGTCTTTAGTCAATAAGTATTCAGCCAATTTGTTATGGCAAGCCTAAATAAATTCAGGAGTAAAAATGTGCTTAACAAGTCCCATAATAAGTTGCATGGACACCTCATGACTACCTCATCTCTGTACACCTAAGGTCCCAGAGACTTGCAAACACAGATTCAACCACAAAGCCCAAGGAGGTTTCCCAATGCCTCGCAAAGAAGGGCAAAAATTGGTAGATGGGTAAAAAAATACAAAATATATTCAATATCCCTTTAAGCATGGTGAAGTTATTAATTTACACTTTGGATGGTGTCTCAATTACACCCAGTCACTACAAAGACACAGTTACTGGAGAGGAAGGAAACAAATCAGGGATTTCACCATGAGGCCAATGGTGATTTTAAAACAGTTACAGAGTTGAATATCTGTGATAGGAGAAAACTGAGGATGGATCAACAATATTGTAGTTATTCCACAATACGAACCTAAATGACAGAGTGAAAAGAAGGAAGCCTGTATAGAATAAAAAATATTCCAAAACATGTATCCTGTTTGCAATAAGGCACTAAAGTAAAACTATATAAATAATGTGGCAAAGAAAATAATTTTATTTCCTGAATACAAAGCGTTATGTTTGGGGGCAAATCCAACACATCACTGAGTACCACTCTTCATTATTTTCAAGCATTGTGGTGACTGCATCATGTTATGGGTATTGAAAAAGAGAGCCACCAATTGGTGATGGACTCCGATAGAGGTGCCGGTTTAGATTGTAAGTGCAACTGACCTAGCGTCCCGGTAAGAGGACTGAAATGACCAGTAGGAGAACACACATGTATTGCCACACAAGACGGGCACACACACGTAGCAAACAGGAAGAAGGATGGACTACTGGAATAGTTGTAATAATAGTGGCTCCAAACCTGGGCTCCAAAATGCAACTGAAGAGTTCAAAGATTATGTTGGGGGTTCTCCTGCCCCTGGCTAGGCCACTGATTGGCTAGCAAGGTATGTGTCACATGACACAGGTCAGGAGAGAGTTGCCCCTAGCAACAGAGTTTCCAAGGGCCAGAGGTGTGAAACCTGAGGATTGTAGCCTCTGCTGGGCTGGAGAGTTTCTCTCTAAAGTTTGTGCCTCTGTGTCCCAGGGCCAGAGAGAGGGTTTGAAAGAGGTTTAACAGGTATGCTTGTCATCAGCAAGGACTAGGGAGTAATAGAGCTAACCACAGGCAGAATCCTAGAGGAAACCATGGTTCAGTCTGCTTTCCAACACACTCTGGGATACAAATTCACCTTTCAGCAGGACAATAACTTTAAACACAAAGCAAAAACTGGGGTTGCTTACCAAGACAACATTGAATGTTCCTGAGTGGCCTAGTTACAGTTTTGACTTAAATCAACTTGAAAATCTATGGAAAAACTTTAAAATGGCTCTCTAGCAATGATCAAAAACTTGACAGAGATTGAAGAATTTAAAAAATAATAATGTGCAAATGTTGCACAATCCAGGTGTGCAAAGCTCTTAGAGACCTACCCAGAAAGACTCACAGCTGTAATCGCTGCCAAAGGTGATTCTAACATGTATTGACTCAGGAGTGTGAATACTTACGTATGTAAATTTGGTATTTCTGAACTTAATTTTCAATAAATTTGCAAAAAAATAGGTTTTTGGGTGATAAAAATAAATTAATGTAGGCTGTAACACAACAAAATGTGGAATAATTCAAGGGGTGTGAATACTTTCTCTAGACACTGTAGCCCAAGACTCTGACTAATGTGAGTGACAGTTGACATGTAGATTATTCTTCCACCATGCCAGGCAGCTGAGGCGTGCGCCAAGAATAATATGCAAGTAAGTAAAAAAGAAACCTCTGGGAAAAGCTCCAATTTAAAATGTTACAGAGCTTAGAACATTGAAAATGATTTTTATAAGTGGATAACATTCGTTATTGTGTGCTGTGCTCTATGAATCTCTAGTGATATCTACCAAACTTGATTATCATCTTTAAAACCCTTAAATATGTCATTACATTCTACATGAGGGCTTGACAGGACGAAATAGGAGACGAGGTCGTAAACATTATCTGGTCACAGCGTGTGACATTAAGACAAAGTATGTGTTACACAATGAGTTTCCACCTCTACCGATGTACAGTAAAGGAGTATCTTGGAGATGTGGCCCATTCACCAGTCCATGTCACCAATATCAACTAGTGACAGAGTTGGCCCATTAAGTAATGGACATTACAACAGTCACTCAGATGCATTTGACTATTGATCAGGAGTTACTATGCAATGTTTCACCTATGGGGTAGTGTCTGGTATTTTGGGGTTGCCTGGCGTTATTCGTAGGACTTATTAGTAGGACACATTCTCAGCCGTTGTTTTGTAAATCAGAACTCTGTCTCAAATGAACGTTCTGCTGTGGACAACTTGATAATGAAGAGATAATGAAAAGGAATTTTAATCATGTGTTTGTCTGCCAATATGCCATGTCTCGTTAGACACGGCTACAATGCTTTCACATCAGAGTGGAGTGTATCAAAACCACATGAAGTAAATCCTAATACTAAGAAGGAAGAGTGTGGGAGAGGGCAAGTGTTTCTTTCCAAGGTGATGAAATGGCTGACACATTGCACTGTGACGTGAACTAATGAAATGACCTAGTGAAATAACAGAAAATCCTACCTTTGTAAGGAAAGGCTATGTCTACACAAGACTGACATTTGACTGATCAGCATAGTTCCATAGACTTGAGAGGAATTCTTTCATTTGACCTCTACCAGAAATGATATGCAATCATTTCAGTTGACAAAGACTCCAGTAAGAATTAATTAAGACAGACCATTAGATTGAAATAGTCCCTGACAAATTAACAATTTTCACTGCAATGAGCAAAAGGGAAATGACTCAAATATGTCAGTAAACAATGATGAAACATCCTGTTTCTCAAGAACCCGGTTACAAACACAGATCTTACTTTGGCTTCAATGTTCAAGCTGATAGTATCAATACTGAGTGGGGGATTTTCTAAAAATAGAGAACCACTGACAACTCCAAATACTATGTCCAGCTGAAAGGCACCTGTTACAGTGTCTGGAAATATTTTGAATTGTAATGGATTTCAAATTGATGTATCATTATAACACCATAAAGTCTGGAAACATTACTCTCCATAACAACTCATTCAACTCATCTGATGAGTAACCAAAGTTAACACACATCTGTCAGGCTATTGGGCTCATTCACATGGAGCGAATAGCAGAGGAGCCATTCTGGGATGCTGGCTAAGGTGAGGCGTTGGCAGTGTAAAGGGGTCTATTGGTATGAATGAGTAGGAGTAATATAAGGGGTCTAAAAGTAGTGACTGGACAGGGCTTATCGCCCACAGCTGCTGTCTGACATACCTGACCTTTTGACCTGCAGAAAGGTGAAACGATCCATGGACTCTTGGCTTGGTTGCTGCAAATCTTGCATTTCTACTTATAGTAGATTATTATGAGCAAGTTATGAGAAAGTTGGACTACCTAAGAAAATGCAGTATTATCGTAATTTATTATCTATTTACTATGATATATGAACTGTAGCATTAACATAAACATCACAGCAGTAGGAGAGTGGTACTCATGTTTGGGCTACTCTGATAAGAAAAAGTGTTTAATGCTGTTTTTAAAACTGCTTTTGGGATACCCAGGAAACCCAGTAGTTGTTTTTCTGTGTTCAGTGGCCTATGAGGATGATTGCTCTAGAACAGAGGAGGTATTTTTAGTTAGTCAGTCAGTCAGTTTTATCCAGCCATCCTTAGGACTGTAAGGCATCATGGGAATCAGACTCAGACAGTAAAGCACAGCAGTGGGTCGCTGTTCTTTACCCAAGACCCCTAAATAAAATGTCAACAGAGCTCACTGGACCATGCTGTTTATGTCCAGCAGTAATTAATTTCAGGACCCCATTATTTGCAGGGTAGGCTTTGCCAAATCCAACAATGTTTTTGTACTCTATTGATCTGAACTGAAATAGTCATATTTGGTGTGTGATATTTGTACATCTGTTCACGTGCTGATCGATGCATGAATGTGTTGGGTGTATTGACCATCGAGCTCTGACCATCAGAACAAGACCACACCAAAAATAAATGATAAGCCTCAGCCAGGGGACAGACTATCAAGAACATGCTTCTTAGTTACTTTAATCAGGAGATCTACAGTTGCTCCTTGCTTTAATCAATCTAAACCTGAGCCACTGACTCGCTCAATTCACCTCTGACCTTCAAACAGCAAACACAGAAGCCTCCTCACCCTACCTATCCGGGAGAGTTATTTCCCTTCATCTCTGTGACTCAACAGAATGCTCACTTTTCTACACTTTGATTAATGCCAAGTCAAACATGCCAAGTTACTCCAGGTCAGTGCATCCTGAAGAAAACAGAATACCTCAACAGCTTTGTGGGCAAACGACTAGCAGGCAGTCCTAAATGTTTGCACACACCGTCTGTGATGTTCTGAGCTTCTCTCTGTCTCTAATAATATCACCGACCTGTCTGGTCCAGTCTAGTGTATGCTCAAACATCTGGCAGCTCATCACATCTTGGTTAATGAGGCATCTGTCTGTCCAGTGCTGTCCATGAACCTACCCTGCATAGCTATTCGTCTCTTCAGGATTCTGCAAATCAAGTGAGGCTCTCTGCGCGCCGTGCGTCACGTGACACTGGAAACATAGTCTACCATCGAGGCATGGACCAGACCCTGACCTACTGCTCTCAGCTATGGTGACCACATTTATGATGCATCCATTTAGAGACAGTCCCGAGGTTTCGGGATGTTTTTGTTCGTTCTAAATTCTCTTAACTCCTTGTTTGAATGGGTCACCCCTGTATATATGAACTTTGTTATGAGTCACACCACTTTAATAATTTGTTCACCGTTTAGTCACAAAATGTAATTAAGGGCTCTATATCAATCAGATCCGCTTTAGCCGACATCCGCATAGCAGTTGTTTTGGCGGTGTCGGAGGTGGAACTGCATTAGAATTGTCAAATCCGCAAGAGGCTTTTGGCATATATAAAGCGGACCATGCCATTGGCTGCACGGAGTTGCATTTGATTTAATGATTTTACATTTGAGCATCATTATTTCTATATAGCCTACACTTCCTCGTTCTAAACTTCTAACGAGAGTGGGACAGGTGTGGCTTCGTGACAATGATCAAGAGCAGCTACTCACCAATTTGACAGCTCCAATGCAGTTCCACCTCCGACATCGCCGAAACATCAGGCATGCCGGTTTTGGCTATCGCCGGTTAATGCTTGATCTGATTGAATCTAGGTCTAAGGAGGTTCTACTTGGGCTTAGACAATGGTATTGCATGAGAAGGTGATGCCAGCTGGATAATTCCTCTTAGAAAATATATTCGTTAACCTAAAATTGAGATTGAAAAGTCAAGAGTCTGTCACACTATAAACATTAGATTTTATTTCTGAAAGGAACAGAGAAAACAGTAAACCATTTCACACACAGAGACCCTTCCTTGCAGTAGAAAAAGATGCTGGCGGTTAGACACCATGGCTCGTGTCATAGCCCTTTGCATTCTGCCTCATGCTTATTTACACTTGAACAAACAAAGCAGCTGACAATGTTCACCACTTCCTGGTAAACTCTGAAGCCTCAGTCCCAAGGCATAGCCCTCTAACACTGACCTCTTTTCCATTCATTTCCCTTTTAAACACTTCCCTTACTTAGTCGTACATTCCTTAAATAACATCCCCACTCTCCTCATTCTCTTTCCCCTATTTCCCATAGGAGCGTTCACATACCACGGGTTTATAAAACACATTGAAGATAGAAAAGCACTTACATACAGTAGCAGCAAACATTAAGAGGTTAGGAAGAGCATATAAAATATGTTTGCATGTAAAGGCTTTTCAAAAATACAATGGACGCATGTATGAAATGCTTTGTGCAAAACAAAGGTAGGTGCTCCATTTAGGCCTACACCTAATTGATAATATGCTGGGGTATAGTCATGCATATTTACCTGTATTGCTTTTCTTTTTTGTTTACCTGAAAGTCTTCACTCAAACGGTGCCATGAAACACTGAAGCAACTTCAATATGAAGTTCGTCACCAAATTATTCCACTTTCAACGTCTCATTCTTTCACATTCTCACATTTAAAAGGCATACTGTATTTCGGTCAGTGCAAAGACTGCCCTGGAACTGTCAACCATGTCCGTCAACATTGGGGCGACTTACGTTATACTGACATTTTGATGGCTTACCTTTATGTCTAACGGCAAGGAATAGTTCCATCTCTTACAGGGCAAGTAAAGCTAATTCTGTTGATATAAAACTCGCCAAAACAGATCTCCATGTACAAAATGCTAAGTGCAGGCTCCCAAATCTGGAGTTATCTTTCTCTTTTTGAAAAAGCCTTAGAGCTGGATTAAATCCGTAGAGCTGGAGTATTGCGACAGATCCGAGTTATAGCGCAAATTAAATTTAAAGGCAATGTTCCTATGTTCGTGGAGACTGCATTTACGGTAAACGTTGCATATGTCGGCTCAATCGGAAATGACCTTGAAATTTTAACAGATCTTTCGCGATACGGATTGAATCCAGTCCCTACTCGCTGTGTATACAGGTGGTGAAGTAATGCCATTGTATTACCAACAGCTTAACCTCATCCCCAGGCTCGGATTGCTGGCGCATAGAGTAGTCTCGACAGAGTGAGCGGGCTGGTGGCCGAGATTACAAACAGCTTAATGGACAATCAAATTAACATTATAAAGGAAGGCATCTATGTTACAACAACTCATGATTTACCACATTTTTTAAATTCACTACAAAAATTGTGTACACTTTTAAAGTCTAAACCAATTTCTAGATATCTCAACCTTAAAATGCACTTTGCTATTTGTCGTTAATTCTAGCTATATTTTTGTGGCTATGGCGGCATTTTACCACAATGCTTTATGTTGAGTACTGGTCACAGTGATTAGGGGGTTAACTGGATGATAAGATGCTTACAGGCTCAAACTGTTGTTTGTAGATTTCTATACCTTCACATATACCCCAAAACATGAAGAGAAAGAAACCCATTCTGAACCTTTCCATTGTGACAAAACAAACATGCCCACTCTAAAGCCCCACAATGACCTCAACTGTTGACTTGAACATCTTAACTGTTCAGATTGTGGTTATATCTTCACTGTTGAGGGGGGTCAGCCAGCACTCATGTGTACATACTATTACATTTTCTGTTGTCACTCCTCTTACATCAAGCAATTAGGAGTTGATTCTGTTGGAGAAGCTTGTGGATTTCTCATAAAAGCCTTGTTGTTGCTTCACCAGTATGGGGTTGTATTCTCTATGTGTCCCCAGCTCTGCCATTCAGGGAAGAATCCACTGGACGTTCTCGGGCTCCCAAACTGGTCAAACTCCAACTCCGGGCTCTTGCCGTCGCTCTTGAACTCCACTGGTGCGGTGGTCTGGATGATGGGGTTGCTGGTCTGGTTTGCATCCGTGTCGTTGTGGAGCAACTTGTAGTTCTTCTCATCGTTGTTGTCCCAGTACGTCTGATCCTGGGTGGTGAAGCATATGCAAAACTCCACACGCTCCTGTGAGGGCACAGAACTTGGCAGGTCGACAGTGAACGCGAAGGTGTCAGTGTCCAAACAACCGTACACATTGTTTAGGTACGTACTAGCAATGTCCGTGTGGGTTTTCCACGAGTCAAACGTTAGCCGGATGGAGACCGATTTCTCAAAGCTTACGTTCCTGACTTTCACAGTGCCGGTGAGCGACCGTTCCTGGAGTATGCAGTTTTCCAGACATACTTGGTTCTTCTTGAGCCGGTTCCTGAAGTCCAGATAGTCTGCAGCGGGCTGTGGGAAATCCAGAGTAAAACTTTTCTCCACAGAGACCTTGAGGCCAGCGGTGGCATTGGCCAGGTCAGACAGGTCAAATTGCAGGTCAGACAGTGGGTCCTCCTCAAACTCCTTGAACACGTGGATGGCCGTTAGGGACATGCCTTTTGAATCGGCAAAGACCACCCGCTTCTTCCCCTTGGCCCTGGCACTCTTCCATCCCAGACTGGAGTCCTCTAGCTGCTGCTTGGAGCTGATGCATGGCCTCAGTGGTTTGTAACGGTTGACCAGGTTTCGCGATCGGCAGTCCTCGTACGTGCTGAGGAAGCTGCGGAGGGGTGGAGAGCTTGCCAGGCAGATCCTCATGGCTACATCTACTGGCATTATGGGACCTGGCATTGGCCTGGGGTTCAACATGTGGAGGACCCTGTTGAAAAAGAAGAAAGCACCAGACAAGGTTAAAGGCTAAATAGTTATCTGTTTAGGTGAGACTGAAAACAGTCAAATGTAGTCTAAGTAATGGAACGTTCCGAATGCAGCTGTGAAACCCTGACTTGATTTCACTGGACGTGCCACCTTCTCCCAGACCCCTGCTGACGTAGGTCATTAATTTTAAGAGACCTGTCATCCAAATTAATCTGGCACAGATTTGTAAGTATATATAATACATTGGTTCCTGGAACAGTTTGAAAATCTACACTGACAATAATGCTCAAAATAGTTTACAGCAGGCTATAATAATTAGTTGTAGGGAGCTATTTTGCATAATTTAAGAATTATAACAGGCCTCATTCTCAAGAAAAATAATTAAGCAATAAGGCAGGAGGAGGTGTGGTATATGGCCAATATTTTTTATTTAACCTTTATTTAACTAGTCAGTTAAGAACAAATTCACAATATACAATGGATAAGGACTGTCCTCATGCACTATGCAACGCAGAGTCACAAACCCCTGAGGTGCCTTATTGCTATTATAAACTGGTTACCAACATTATTAGAGCAGTAAAAATACATGTTGTCATATCCGTGGTACACGGTCTGATATACCACAGCTGTCAGCCAATCAACATTCAAGGTTCGAACCACCCTGTTTATAATAAGCAATGGCCTACAAAAATCTAGAAAATAAATAGCTATCAACCTTTAAAACGTTTTTACTTACACTAGAATGGCACATACAGGTTTACGTTCGTAGCAATGGTTTTGGGCAGTAGCCTAGGGCAGGGTTTCACAAACTTGGTCCTGGGTGAACACATTTTGGTTTTTGCCCTAGCACTACACAGCTGATTCAAATAACCAAAACATCATCAAGCATTGATTATTTGAATCAGCTGTGTAGCGCTAGGGCAAAAGCCAATACGTGCACCCAGGGAAGGGGGGAGGACAGAGTTGGGGAAACCCTGCACTATAGAATGGCCAGTCAATAAAACAATTAAGAAACAGTCTCCAAGTTCAAATAAAATTGGTCAGTGAGTGAGTGAGTTAATCATATTTCAGCCAGAGGTAATATCACCTGGCATTCAAAAACGCTTATATTTAAGTAACGTTTCATGTTCTTTCATTGCGCAGTTCAAAATAATTGTCCTATCTATTTACTGTGCATCGAAGCGCTTCATCTTTGACGCACTGTGAGCTTACCTTGTGCAATTCATTGGAAAGACAAACACTTTAAATGTTGCTGGTGAATAAACGGACTAACTTTTTAAAAACTAAATCGAAAAAAATGTTATTTAGCCATTCCGATGAAATATGGTTGAGGTTCCTGAATGCTGCGTGGCACGCCCCCTTCCCCTCTGCAGTCCAGCTGTACTGTTAATGGCCTCCGCGTTTTCAATCCGTAGGCTACATCGGACGATTTGCATACTGCTTCACGTGAATACAGGATGATAGCCAATGGAGAAGCCAAACGAGGATGGCTCGAGCAATCAGCGAGCAGCTTTGCCTGTCTACAGTCCGCCCCAGGTGCTGAAACGTCTAGTCGGCTCAGGCTACGTTGAAGGATGGGGAGTGGAGGCGGAGATGGCTTGACAGAGTCATGATAGACCTCTACTGGTTGTTTTTCTGTTTAGAAACAACTAGCATGTAAATAACATAGTTATAATATTGTGTTGCACCCCCCCTCCCCAGTGCTTCCCACGTTGTGTCAAGTTTCCTGGATATCCTTTGGTTGGTGGACCATTCTTGATAAACACAGGAAACTGTTAAGTGTGATAAACCCAGCAGTGCTGCAGTTCTTGACACAAACCAGTGTGCCTGCCAGCTACTACCATACCCTGTTCAAAGGTACTATAGTATTTTGTCTTGCCCATTCAACCTCTGAATGGCACACATACACAATACATGTCTCAAGGTTTAAAAATCCACCTTTAAACGGTCTCCTCCCCTTCATCTACACTGATTGAAGTGGATTTAACAAGTTACATCAATAAGGTATCGTAGCTTTCACATGGATTCACCTGGTCAGTATATGCCATGGAAAGAGCTGGTGTTCTGAGTGTTTTTTACACTCAGTGTGTATACATTATAGACTTTGTAGACATTATATACATTATTCCTTAAAGTAAGCTTATCATATCTCATAATATTTGGAAGATAGGCCTGAGACATTTCATAACATTTCATTAGCCCATTGGTGAAATTCCAGGTCTAGTTGACTCCTTTTGTATGGGAAAGTATGGGACCACAATCAAAATATAAGCCTGGGTTGGGAGACATTTCTATTGAGACCTTAGGCAACTTCAGGCTCTGAAATACCTCCACCCTGACACAGCAAATCTATTTGAACTTGTCTGAGCAGTGTATAAATTCATCATAGGGATTGTATGATCATCTGCAAGATGCCATTTAAAGCTAGTAAGGAGGACTCTACACAGAAGCGTCCCGGGGAAACATTGTTCAATTCTGTCTCTGTAGGTCATGCTGGCCTTAGAGCGGTGCAGATTACTGTAGCTCTTTCTAGCTTGTGATGGGCTGGAGAAGTGTTCTCACCACAACCATGAATGTGGTAGGTACTGAAGAGGAGAGGCCTTGGAGAGGACAGTGCGAGAGAGGGTGTCAAGTGAAATGTCTGGCATTAGAAGCCTTACAACTCAGATATGTCTCTGTGAATCAGCTCTTGTCTCTGTGGGGAGATAAGTTGCTGTGAGTGACTCTTACGTAATCGCAGTGCGAAAATGGAAACCATTTCACCACACAGTTCATTGGTACTGACTTCAGTTATAACTGTATTGGATTATCTATTTTCACAAAGGCCAACACAAGGTTTTTCACACAGACAATATTCTCTCCAGTGGTGTAAAGTACTTAAGTAAAAACACTTTCAAGTACTACTTAAGTAGGTTTTTTTTGTATCTGTACTTTACTATTTTTATTTTTGACCATTTTTACTTTTACTTCACTACATTCCTAAAGAAAATAAATGTACTTTTTACACCATACATTTTCCCTGACACCTAAAAGTATTCGTTACATTTTGAATGGTTAGCAGGACAGGAAAATGGTCCAAATCACGCACTTATAAAGAGAACATCCCTGGTCATCTCTACTGCATCTGTTCTGGCAAACTCACTAAACACAAATGCTTTGTTTGTAAATTATGTGTTGGAGTGTGCCCATGGCTATCCATAAATTTTAAAAACAAGAAAATGGTGCTGTCTGGTTTGCTTAATATAAGGAATTTGAAATGATTTATACTTTTACTTTTGATACTTAAAGTACATTTGATCAATTACATTGACTTTTTATACTTACCGTTTATTTAAAACCAAATATTTTTAGACTTTTACTCAAGTAGTATTTTACTGGGTGACTTTCACTTTTACTTGAGTCATTTTCTTTTACCGTATCTTTACTTTTACTCAGGTATGACAATTGGGTACTTTTTCCACCACGGATTCTCGCTAAAAACATTTTTCTTGTTGCAACATATTTCCATATAGCAACCATTTTGCATAAAGTATGTGCTTCCCTGGTTCGGTAAAGTAATATGTCTAGCGGTCACTGTCAGGAGTTCCTGCATATTCATTGGTTCATGCATAACAGGAAGTTAACTTTAATGCCAGTCTGCAGGTCCACAGAATGCATGTTCACTGCTTTACAGTAGCAACACACAGTGCCTTCAGAAAGTATTCACACCCCTTCACTTTTTACTCATTTTGTTGTGTTACAAAGTGCGATTAAAATTGAATTAATTTTCATTTTTGGTCAACGATCTACACAAAATACTATGTAACGTCAATATGGAAGAAAAATTCCAACACACATATATATATATATATATATATATATATATATACATACAGTATATCACAAAAGTGAGTACACCCCTCACATTTTTGTAAATTTTAGCAAAGTGTAATTTCTTCAGTGTTGTCACATGAAAAGATATACTCAAATATTTCATCCGTCCGCAACCGCAGGGCTCTCCAGAGGGTGGTGCGACCAGCTCAATGCATCACCAGGGGCACACTGCCTGCCCTCCAGGACATCTATAGCACCCGGTGTCACAGGAAGACCAAAAAGATCATCAAGGACCTCAGCCACCCGAGCCATGGCATGTTTACCCCACTACCATCTATATATAAGGTGGAGACAGTACAAGTGCCTCAAATCTGGGACCGGGAGACTGAAAAACAGCTTCTATCTATTAAATAGTCACCACTAGCCGGCCTCAGGCCGGTACCCTGCCCTGAACGTTAGTCACTGTTACTAGCCGGCTTACCACCCGGTATTCTATCTACCCTGCCCTATGTACATAGTCATTGAACACTAGTCACTTTCAAAATTATTACATACTGTTTTATCCACTTCATTAGTACAGTGGGGCAAAAAAAGTATTTAGTCAGCCACCAATTGTGCAAGTTCTCCCACTTAAAAAGATGAGAGAGGCCTGTAATTTCCATCATAGGTACACTTCAACTATGACAGACAAAATGAGAAAGAAAAAAATCCAGAAAATCACATTGTAAGATTTTTAATGAATTTATTTGCAAATTATGGTGTAAAATAAGTATTTGGTCAATAACAAAAGTTTATCTCAATACTTTGTTATATACCCTTTGTTGGCAATGACAGAGGTCAAACGTTTTCTGTAAGTCTTCACAAGGTTTTCACACACTGTTGCTGGTATTTTGGCCCATTCCTCCATGCAGATCTCCTCTAGAGCAGTGATGTTTTGGGGCTGTTGCTGGGCAACACGGACTTTCAACTCCCTCCAAATATTTTCTATGGGGTTGAGATCTGGAGACTGGCTAGGCCACTCCAGGACCTTGAAATGCTTCTTACGAAGCCACTCCTTCGTTGCTCGGGCGGTGTGTTTGGGATCATTGTCATGATGAAAGACCCAGCCATTTTTCATCTTCAATGCCCTTGCTGATGAAAGGAGGTTTTCACTCAAAATCTCATGATACATGGCCCCATTCATTCTTTCCTTTACACGGATCAGTCGTCCTGGTCCCTTTGCAGAAAAACAGCCCCAAAGCATGATGTTTCCACCACCATGCTTCACAGTAGGTATGGTGTTCTTTGGATGCAACTCAGCATTCTTTGTCCTCCAAACACGACGAGTTGAGTTTTTACCAAAAAGTTCTGACCATATGACATTCTCCCAATCTTCTTCTGGATCATCCAAATGCTCTCTAGCAAACTTCAGACGGGCCTGGACATGTACTGGCTTAAGCAGGGGGACACGTCTGGCACTGCAGGATTTGAGTCCCTGGCGGCGTAGTGTGTTACCGATGGTAGGCTTTGTTACTTTGGTCCCAGCTCTCTGCAGGTCATTCACTAGGTCCCCCCGTGTGGTTCTGGGATTTTTTCTCACCGTTGTGATCATTTTGACCCCACGGGGTGAGATCTTGCGTGGAGCCCCAGATCGATGGAGATTATCAGTGGTCTTGTATGTCTTCCATTTCCTAATAATTGCTCCCACAGTTGATATTCTTCAAACCAAGCTGCTTACCTATTGCAGATTCAGTCTTCCTAGCCTGGTGCAAGTCTACAATTTTGTTTCTGGTGTCCTTTGACAGCTCTTTGGTCTTGGCCATAGTGGAGTTTGGAGTGTGACTGTTTGAGGTTGTGGACAGGTGTCTTTTATACTGATAACAAGTTCAAACAGGTGCCATTAATACAGGTAACGAGTGGACAGAGGAGCCTCTTAAAGAAGAAGTTACAGGTCTGTGAGAGCTAGAAATCTTGCTTGTTTGTAGGTGACCAAATACTTATTTTCCACCATAATTTGCAAATAAATTCTTTAAAAATCCTACAATGTGATTTTCTGGATTTTTTTCTTTCTCATTTTGTCTGTCATAGTTGAAGTGTACCTATGATGAAAATTACAGGCCTCTCTCATCTTTTTAAGTGGGAGAACTTGCACAATTGGTGGCTGACTAAATACTTTTTTGCCCCACTGTATATATTGTGTTCTAGTGAAGGCACATTTACTGCTGTACACACCTTTCCTATTCATATACTGTCTATACTGTCTATAGACCGTACACACAATCATATACATACAGTAAACTCCAAAAATATTGGGACAATGACACATTTTATTGTTGTTTTGGCTCTGTACTCCACTACATTGAATTCGAAATGATACAATGACTATGAGGTTAAAGTGCAGACTGTCAGCTTTAATTTGAGGGTGTTTTCATCCACATGGGGTGAACCGTTTAGAAATTACAACACTTTTTGGACATAGTCCCACCATTTTACGGGACCAAAAGTATTTGGACAAATTCACTTATATGTGTATTAAAGAAGCAAAAGTGAAGTATTTGGTCCCATATTCATAGCACACAATGACTACATCAAGCTTGTGACTACACATTTGTTGGATGCATTTGCTGTTTATTTAGGTTTTGTTTCAGATTATTTTGTGTCCAATAGAAATTAACTGTAAATAATGTCTTGTCATTTTGGAGTCACTTTTATTGTAAATAAGAATAGAATGTTTCTAAACACTTCTATATTAATGTGGATGCTGCCATGATTATGAATAATATAGAAATTACTCACAAATATCGTACCCCCCCCCCAAAATACTAACCTTCCTTGTTATTGTAATGGTGAGAGGTTAGCATGTCTTAGGGGTATGATATCTGTGCATCTGTAACTTTCTCACTCATCAATATTCACAAGTAATTCAGGATTATCCATAATCATGGTAGCATCCACAGAAGTGTTTAGAAACATTATATTTTTATTTACAATAAAAGTGACTCTGAAGTGACGCCAAACTCTGTCGTTGGAAAACCCTGTCCCATAGTACCTGTAAGCTGTTAGGAGAGTACTTTGATGTGGGAAGATATGAACATGAGAAGAACTCCATGATCAGATGTCATTTCAGACAGTAGTGTGAAGCAGCAGCTTATTTATTTACTGTATATCAACCAACCAGGCCACATTCAAAAACATACCCACACATAGCTCAGTATACTATACTTTTCAAAAGCTTGATGATTCATTGGTTATTTGAATCAGCTGTGTAGTGCTGCGGTAAAAAAACCTAAACGTGAACCCAGGGTGGGGCCCCGGGACCAAGTTTGGGAAACCCTGCTATAGGAGGTGCTGAAAAATGATCCTCCTCAGTCAGGGATATGAATGGAGGGCAAAGACAGGGGCCTGGCAGCTACTGAAAGAAGTAGTTTTAACACATCAAGTTCAGATGCCTTTGCTGTTAGGTCATTGGAAATAGAAGTTACTTCATATCATCAATTTCATTAGATTTTTTTTTGTGTGTGTAACCCTTCAACCGAAGGTTTATTTGTAGCTGGTGGTATGGTATATTTTTAGTAGTATAGTCAATATGAATAATTCAGAGTCTTGATATTGCATATACTATAAATATACAACATGTATAATACATTTCCATGTCGGTGAATTTGTAATAAGATACAAAATCTGTAAAACCTGCATATCTATGTGGTTATTTGAAGGAAGGGTTCAGTTATCCCCCTTAAATATTTATCAAAGAGAACACTACGGATGAGACATTGAATAGCCATTCATGACTCATTTAATGTGCAGGTTTTGGGATGGCACAACTGGCTACCAATGACCTATGATAGACCTGACGCCGCTCAGTTGTCCAAACCATTTGAAATAGAGCCAATGTCAATGATACACCGGCATTTACACAGCAAATTCAAGGTCAAGTTCCCTTTTTTTTTAAGACTTGGGAAAACTGGTGCTAACTTATCTTAGATGAATCAGAGAGGATGTGTTAATAACTTGATAATATTGTGTTAATAACTTGATAATATTTTTTCCACCTGAAATATAAACAATTTGTTACTATTTTCTGAAGTGTTGAATAGGTGGTAGCAATGTAGTCGGCATGGATGGGTCTGCTGCTGCTAAAATGTGACTAATAGCACCATCTAGTGATAAATGAGGAAGAAGACCGCAGTGAACAACACCCACAATACATTGCCTGAAAATATCAAGTTAGCTCTGAATAAATTGATCCTCTTGATTAATAAAATATGTATTGTTATTATTTTAATATCTTATATTACAACTGATATTTTATTTATCAATGTATTTATTTATAAACAGCAACAGTCATTTTCTAATTTAGAATATGAATCCAAGCATAATCCTTGAATGGATCTACTTAAGCCTCAATGTGGACCAAGTGCACCTATAAATAAATACCATCTTTCATCCTCAGGATTTGGCGTCAGGAAATTGCACGCAGGGATGTGGTGGACTAATGCCAATGTGCACTCCCAGGATGGCGGAGGCCTCGTATCCCTACACAACGCCCGCTCCTCCGGCTATGCTGAGGAGATCAACCTCAGCTGGGCTGAGTGCAAGACTGATTCCAAACCCAGGGACAACTAGAACTACATGATCGATGTCTACATAGGTACTGTTGGAGGCTGTCCCCTTGGAAAATGTGCATTGTTTAAGCAGTGACTGTCCTCTTGTGGCTTCAAGTAAAGTGGTCACATCTCCAGAAGACTCAGATTGATACACCAATCTGTAATATGCTTTAAGGCCCACTTTTTTAAGAGCCAAGTGTGGCAACGGGTGTGCCCTCTCTATATTGTTTCTGTATAACATAGGCTATTTCTTGATATCTTGTAAATGGTGATATGGGTGATTTGGTGTTGTATTTCTGCTGCAACATGGAGCAGAGACAACGATTCGTAACACAGATGGGAGGACAGCGCTGGACCAGGCTGAAGCGTCCACTAAAGCAGTGCTGAACGGTGAGTGGGAGGACCATGTTCCTCACAAGCATTTTATATATATTGCATCTATTTTGGGCATGGGAACAGAATAGAACATGTTTCTTTGTGATACAAGAATTGCAGAACATGCAGTTGAATGAATCAAAACAATGAAACACAAAAGTTATTTTGGAATATGTTTTCACACTTTCTTCAACACAGGTGAATATATAAAAGATGACTTGCTTGAAAGTGCAAGGTGGAGAATATCTCAGATGCTTTAATGACCTCCATTCAGATGCCTTGTTATCAACTGTGACCATTCTTGTGCTCTTCATTCTAATACACGTGGTGCTTTCATAGGAGTGGGAATGAAGACAAGCTGATGGCCCTGCTAACACCATGTAATTCATGTGAACTGTCATGCCAGTGACGGTCGGAAGGTAAGTCACGTGCTCTTCTAAACTGTTCATGAACAGACTATACATTTTTCATCACATCTCGAAAATTCCAAATGCACAAAAATTATGTAAAAAACATTCCGGCCGACTGGATGTTAAAATATATTTTTGCCCAAAACATTTGACCTAAAACGAGTGTATCAGTCTCTAACCAATTAAAGTATCAAATCCAAAGACACATTTTCAAAACCACTGCTTTACCCACGTGTGTTCTGGCTCTGGCCCAACCCATTGGTTTCTGGACCAATCCCCACTAGCAGCTCAAAGAACACCTGACCCATAAGCCATGTTTATTTTTTAATTATTGTTCCTATTCTTTTTGAACCGTATTTGTCTTGCTTGGAGGTCACCTACAATACTTGAAACTAATTGAGTCCAAATGATTTTAGGCAGCGGGAACTGTCAGATGAGCAGCCCTGTTCTCCCTATGTAATTGTTGAAACGCTCTCTTATCTGACCTCTTGTGTCTGTTACAAGATTAGTTCAGACATCGTGCTTTGCTCCAGGCAGTACGTGAAGCTGACCTGGCCCACCTAAAGAAGCACCTGTCACTGGAGACCATCACCTTCAATAATCCCCTTAACCATGAAATCGCTCTGGTAAGAAACCTCACCACTGAGTTACCAACATACTACAGATACTGTTTCTGCTTATTATGGGGTGGCATGTAGCCTAGTGGTTAGAGCGTTGGACTGGTAACCAACCGAAAGGTTGCTGGATTGATTCCCAGAGCTGACAAGGTAAAAATCTATCGTTCTGCCCCTGAACAAGGCAGTTAACCCACTGTTCCTAGGCCTGTCATTGTAAGTACAAATTTGTTCTTAACTGACTTGCCTGGTTAAATAAATTAAACATAAAAATGATATAGTCAATGTATTGAAGCACTTGTATTATATAGATTTCTCTGGGTTACTCTGTACTTTCAACTAAGCAAAGTTTTAAGATCTAAAATGTGCTTTTAACAGCACTGCCAAGTGTGTGACTAACTGCTGAGAAAAGGGGCCGATTGGAATGAGAAGACTAAAGAGTCGTGAATACTGCAAAGTGTGTCAGTCAGTGACCCTTATCCCACAAGCAATTATCAGTCACTTTACACTTACCATTGTTGATATGACATATATAACTGGGTGAGTCTGAATGCACCGATAAGACTCTGAACTAAAGGTTCCTTTTGGTTCCATTGTGAAACCCATAGAAGTAGTATCACAACAACTTAAACTCGTTCGTGATGTGTTTTGTCAAAGCTTCCTTGCACCTGGCTTCTGAAAAATCCCACGACGACATAATCGAGGTGCTGGTGAAACACGAGGCAAGGGTAAGTTCAGGTGTTATCATGTTATCAATAGCATAAAGATCAAGCCAACTTGTGTGTTTGCTCTAGGATTCAAATCAAATAAAACAAAATGTTATTTGTCACATGCTTAGTAAACAACAGGCGTGGATAGACACACAATGAGTAACGATAACTTGGCCATATACCAGGGGTACCAGTACCGAGTCGATGTGCAAGGGTACGAGGTAGATATGTACTTATACAACGGAGGCTGGTGAGGGGAGGACGGCTCATAATAATGTCTGGAAAGGAGCAAATGGCATGGCATCAAACACATGGACACCGTGTGTTTGGTGTATTTGATACCATTCCACTTGATCCACTCCAGCCATTACCACAGGCCCATCCTCCCCAAATAAGATGCCACCAACCTCCTGTGACCTATACCTACACTGCTACCGTCTGGTATAGAGGTCCTGGATGGCAGGGAGCTCTGTGATGCACTGCGCCGTCCCCACTACCATCTGTAGCGCCTTGCGGTTGGATGCCAAGCAGTTGTCATACCAAGCGGTGATGCAGCCAGTCAAGATGTTCTCAAAAGTGCAGCTGTAGAACTTTTTGAGGTTCTGAGGTTCCGTGCCAAATCTTTACAGCCTCCTGAGGGGATGAGGTGTTGTGGTGCCCTCTTCACGACTGTGTTGGTGTGTTTGGACCATGATAGATTGGACATGAAGCTCTCGACCCGCTCCACTACAGCTCCGTCGATGTGAATGGGGGCGTTCTCGGCACCTCCATTTTCTGTAGTCCACAATCAGCTCCTTTGTCTTGCTGATTTTGAGGGAAAGGTTGTTGTCCTGGCATCACACAGCTAGGTCCCTGACCTAGGCTGTGTCATCATTGTCGATGAGCAGGCCTACCACCATTGTGTCGTCGGCAAACTTAATGATGGTGTCAGAGTCGTGCGCGGCCACGCAGTCGTGGGTGAACAGCGAGTACAGGAGAAGACTAAGCACGCACCCCTGAGGGCCCCCATGTTGAGGGTCAGCATGGTGGATGTGTTGTTGCCTACACTCCCCACCTGAGGGCATCCCGCCAGGAAGTCCAGGATGCAGTTGCAGAGGAAGGTGTTCAGTCCCAGAGTCCTTAGCTAAGTGATGAGCTTGGAAGGCACCATAGTATTGAATGCTGAGCTGTAGTCAATGAACAGTATTCTCAGGTAGGTGTTCCTTTTGTCCAAGTGGGGAAGGGCAGTGTGTAGTGCAATAGAGATTGCATCATCTGTGGATTTGTTGTGGCAGTATGTGAATTGGAGTGGGTCCAGGGAGTCTGAGATGATGGTGTTGATGTGAGCCATGACCAGCCTTTCAAAGCATTTCAGATGTGAGTGCTATGGGGCGATAGTCATTTAGACAGGTTACCTTGCCGTTCTTGGGCACAGGGACTAAGGTGGTCTGTCTGAAACTTGTACACTCTTATAAAAAAGGTTTGTGCGGCTCTCCTCCTAGGAGAATCCTTTTTGGTTCCAGGTAGAACCCTTTCCACTGAGGTTTCTATATCGAACTGAAAAGGGGTTCTTCAAAGGGTTCTCCTGAGGTGACAGACAAAAAGTATTTTTTGGTTCTAGATGGCCACTTTTTTTCCTAAGAGTGTAGGTACTACAGACTGGGTCAGGAGAGGTTGAAAATGTCAGTGTAGAAGCTTGCCAGCTGGCAAGTGCACATGCTCTGAGTCCTGGTAATCCATCTGACCCTGCGGCCTTGTGAATGTTAACCTGTTTAAAGTTCTTATGTTAACCTGTTTAAAGAGCGTGATCATACAGTCATCCGGAACAGCTGGTGGTCTCACACATGGTTCAGTGTTCCTTTGCTCAAACATAACAAAATCAATAGTGCTAAATTCATTGTTTTTGTAATTTTCTATTCTCCCTGATCGCCTAGCTTTTATTTAGGTTATTGTTAGTTCTCAAAGATTATATTATTTTAAAAGTTCAAGGTCCAAAAAAGTTATAGGTCCATTATCTTTTCTACATACTTTATATTTGATTTTAATAGTTTAAGTTTACACTGAAACGTCCCCCCTAAAACATGATTTCATTACTGTTTGGACTAGGTGACCCAAGAAACACAGATGGATCTGGTGTTCGGTAATAAACCAGAGAGAATCACTAAATCCTTCATTATGGTTATTGGGCTGTCTGATCATAATCTTACACTTATAGCCAGAAAGCTTTCCATGAACAGGTTTAACCACTCCACTGTTAGAAAGCTTGATCAGCTCAGAATACCTAAGAGTGAATTCAATTATTTTGAAAACGCAATTAAGGTAATGAACTGGAATGATCTCTTGTCCTATACAGATGTGGAAGCTGATAGTCAGGTTTTTCTATCCACAATCCAGATTACAACAAATGGCGTCCTAAAGAAAATCATATCCAAACCTGGCCAAAATAATAATCTTCCTTGACTAAATGGAGCAATCTGGAAACTGATGAAATAATGAGATCATGCTCTAAAAACAACCCTGAAGTTGAAATTAGAGCATGACAGACGTAGGTTTACCATGTTGAGAAATAAATCAGACAGGCCAAGGCAAACTTTATCAACATAATTGGTGAAGCAAAGGAAGAATTCTAATTGATCTGGCAGAATCTAAAAAAGTTGACAGGGAAAGACCATATTAGCACAGCAAAAAGACTAGAAATCAATGTGAATGACAGTCTAACACAGGATGCAGTCGAAATAGCAAATGTCTTCAATTCCTACTTTGTTGACTCTGTCAAGGTACTGACACAGAAACCCTCCACTGGTGTCTTGGGCTCAGTGCTAGTGAATGACACTCAACCTAAGGGAGTGTCGTGTCTTTACTATCATTAAATGAAGACATTTAGTTTTATTCAAAGATTCTTTGTAATTTGCATTTCGAGGGGGCGGCAGGGTAGCCTAGTGGTTAGAGCGTTGGACTAGTAACCGAAAGGTTGCAAGTTCGAATCCCCGAGCTGACAAGGTACAAATCTGTCGTTCTGCCCCTGAACAGGCACTGTTCCTAGGCCGTCATTGAAAATAAGAATTTGTTCTTAACTGACTTGCCTAGTAAAATAGGCTGACTGGCGGCTCCTGGCTGACTGACGGCTCTGGAGGCTCCTGGCTGACTGGCGGCTCACTGGAGCTCTTGAGCACCGAGCCTGCCCAACCTTACCTGGTTGAATGCTCCCGGTAGACAGGCCAGTGCGGCGAGGGGGAATAGTCCGCACTGGGCTGTGCTGGCGAACCGGGGACACCATGCGTAAGGCTGGTGCCATGTATGCCGGCCCAAGGAGATGCACTGGAGACCAGATGCGTAGAGCCGGCTTCATGGCACCTGGCTCGATGCCCACTCTAGCCCGGCCGATACGAGGAGCTGGAATGTACCGCACCGGGCTATGCACATGCACTGGGAAAACTGTGCGTTCCACCGCACAACACGGTGCCTGCCCGGTCCCTCTCACTCTCCGGTAAGCACGGGAAGTTGGTGCAGGTCGCCTACCTGGCTTCACCACACTCTCCTCTGCCACCCCCCGAGACATTTTTGGGGCTGCCTCTTGGGCTTCCAGCCGCGCTGCCGTGCTGCCTCCTCATACCAGCGCCTCTCTGCTTTCGCTGCCTCCAGCTCTGCTTTGGGACGGCGATATTCCCCTGGCTGAGTCCAGGGTCCTTTGCAGTCCAGAATCTCCTCCTATGTCCAGGAGTCCTGTGTACTTTGCCGCTGCTGCTGCTGTCCTTTACCACGCTGCTTGGTCCTTGGTTGGTGGGTGTTTCTGTAACGGCAGATCTCCTCTTCCTCTTGGCGGGCCGGGCACAGTGCGCGCTAACCAAGGTTGCCAGGTGCACGGTGTTTCCTCCGACACATTGGTGCGGCTGGCTTCCAGGTTGGATGCGCGCTGTGTTAAGAAGCAGTGCGGCTTGGTTGGGTTGTGTATCGGAGGAATCATGACTTTCAACCTTTGTCTCTCCCGAGCCCGTATGGGAGTTGTAGCAATGAGACAAGATAGTAACTACTAAAAACAATTGGATACCACAAAACCCACCCCAACTCACGCCCTGACCATACTAAATAAAGACAAAACAAAGGAAATAAAGGTCAGAATGTGACACATCCATACATCAATTGTCTTAAATAATTTATTTACTAACTAAGTAATTCACAGAAATGCATAAACAAGCAGTAGATAGTTACAAGAAAATGATAACGGAGTTTCCCTAGTGGGATAAACCGGCATCGCGGCTTGGTGTACAAAAGGGAAGTGTTGGTCAACTGAGATAAGACAACACACAGTTGATAATTATAACAATTGAAATGCTAATCCTTTGCACATGAACGCTCACTCATTCGGGAACAATTGCAATCAATATATATATTTACGCTCAGTGTGTCGTCGGGGTCTCTGTTGAAAAGTTTGTTTCTGTTGGAGAGTCTGTCCGTCCTCTCTCTCTCTCTCTTAGAATGGATGGTTCAGAGTGACATTCATTCATGTCGTTATAGAATAGATGTTTCGGCGGGTGTCGGTCTTCGCTTCCTAGCTGCAGACTAGTAATTAATATCAAAGACTTGTTCTTATTCTGTCGGTATCGATAGTCTAAGAGTTTAACCACGTGGTATGGTTAAAAGATTCAGCCATCTACTTAAACCTTGGCCCTCTCGTTATCGAGGTAAGCTGGTCTGCAACCTTTGTCCTCTCATAATTGAGGGAAACATGGTCTGTTGAGAAATTCTCAAGGTGGGGGTTTTATTCGGGAGAGCAGAAAAAAGGCTGTCTCATGACGCCAGGTCCTAACTGTGCTCATGGGCGGTCCTCTGATTTAGTTAAACTCAAAATGGAATTGGAGTTTCCTTCATTAAACAGTCCAAAATCCCATTACACAATTTTACAAACAGTATCATCCTCACTCATTCATCTTATACAACAATTAGATGTAAACCTCATATCTGAGGCTATTATATAAACAGCGTTATAGTAATGTGGCCGTATTGTCTCCCCTGAGTTTCACAAAATTGTACCAAATGGACCAGTTCGTAGCTGGATTCTTCAAATATCTTTTATACCTTCTCCGGAACATAAATGTTGTTCGGACCTCAAGTTCTGTGAGGTGGAAGAAATTCCTTGGTTCTCTTCTATGAAAACTCTCTCTATATACTGTGGCCAAGAGGAGATAATCTCCTCCCGGAATTTACGACATCTCTCTGACCACAAAAGCCTAAGTGTAGGAGACAGGGAGAGGGGGATGGGGCTTGCTGTACCCAAAAAGGGCAACGTCATGACAGGAGGTTTCTGAGTCAGAGGTGAACAAAGTGATTTTCTCACTACAGAACTCGAAAGCCGAAGATGTGTTTGGCCTGGACTTTGCCTTTCTTAAAACTACAAAGACTCACTCTTTAGCCCCATTACTAAGGTCACCAACACATCTATTGGTCAGGGGGTGCTTCCAAGAGTCTGGAAGTCGGCCATAATAACGGCCATCTTTAAATCAGGTGACTCTGCTGACGTGAGTAACTACAGGGCCATTAGTATACTACATGTGGTGTCGAAGGTTGCTGAAAAGTGTATAGCAGAGCAACTGATTGCCCACCTCAACAACAGCCCCTTCACATTACACTCCATGCAGTTTGGCTTCAGAGCAAAACACTCCACAGAAACAACCAACTGCTTTCTTCTGGAAAATGTGCAGTCCAAGATGGACAAATGGGGTGTGGTTAGGGCTATATTTCTAGACCTAAGGAAAGCTTTTGATACTGTTAACCATAAGGTTCTCATCACAAAAGTTCAACTCTTCCCCAGGGTGCCTTGAGATTATTGAAATCATACCTTGAAGGCAGAACCCAGTGTGTCAGAGTGAGCAACGAGCTCTCGCCCACTCTCAGCTATGATGTGGACGTGTCCCAAGAGTCAATACTGGGGTCCCTCCTGTTCAGCCTGTACATTAATGATCTGCCTTCTGTCTGTACTGGGTCTGAAGTTCAAATGTATGCAGATGATACAGTGATATATGTGCATGCAAAGAGCAAACAACATGCTGCACAAGAACTCACTACTGTAATGGTCCAGGTTACAAAGTGTCTCAGTGACTCATGTTTGCATCTCAATGTGAAAAAAAGTCTGCATGTTCTTCACAAGAGGGCAACTGATGCTACTGAGCCAGATGTCTTTGTGTCAGGGGAGAAGAACAGTCTGCATGTTGTTCACAAAGAGGACAACTGATGCTGTTGAACCAGATGTCTATGTCAGGGGAGAAGCTCCAGGTGATAAGTACCATGGCATCATAATTGATTCCAATCCTTCTTTTAAAAAACAGGTGAAAAAGGTAACTAAAATCACCAAGTTCAATCGAGCTCATTTCCGATTCACACCGAAATTGTTTGACTACAGAGGTAGAAAAACTGTAATTCAATTCTATGATACTCCCCCACTTAAGTTAACATACTGCTTGACTAGTTGGGCCCAAGCTTGCTGTACAGTATTAAAACCTATTCAGTCTGTCTACCAATAGGCTCTCAAAGTGCTTGATAGAAAGCCCAATAGCCATCATCACTGTTACATCCTCCGAAAGCATGAACTTCTGAGTTGGGAAAATCTTGTGCAATACAATGTCTTGTATTCAAGATCCTAAATGGCCTGACTCCCCCCTCCACTTAGTATTTGTGTTAAACAGAAAATCCAAACCGTTGGTAGCAGATCCACAAAGTCTGCCATGAGAGGTGACCGTATAGTTCCCTTAAGGAAAAGCATATTTAGTCCATCTGCTTTCTCTGTGAGAGCTTCCCATGTCTGGAACACACTGCCATCAGACACACAACTGCACCACCTTCACAAAAAACATGAAGACTAAAGGCTTGTGAACATAATAACAAGCTGTGTATTGCCACTTTCCATGTTGTCTGTAGCTTGTGAGGTGTTGAAGCAATGTTGCTTCTATGCATTTTGTTTTGTTGCTTTTGCTCTGTCTGCATGCTACATGTTTTATTTTTCCTTTATTTAACTAGGCAAGTCAGTTAAGAAGAAATTCTTATTTTCAATGACAGCCTAGGAACAGGGGCAGAATGACAGATTTGTACCTTGTCAGCTCGAGGGTTTGAACTTGCAACCTTCCGGTTACTAGTCCAACGCTCTAACCACTAGGCTACCCTGGCGCCCCTATGTTGTTCTGTTCTTTTCTGGGGTTTTTTACAAGCAAAAATTAAAGCAGGAAGCACCAGTGACTCGGTCTATAAAAAATGGTCAGATGAAGCAGATACTAAACTACAGGACTGTTTTGCTATCACAAACTGGAACATGTTCCAGGATTCTTCCGATGACATTGAGAAATACACCACATCAGTCACTAGCTTTATCAATAAGTGCATTGAGGACGTCGTCCCCACAGTGACTGTACGTACATACCCCAACCAGAAGCCATGGATTACAGGCAACATTCGCACTGAGCTAAAGGGTAGAGCTGACGCTTTCAAGGTGCGGGACTCTAACCCAGAAGCTTACAAGAAATGTCTCTATGCCCTGCGACAAACCATCAAACAGGCAAAGCGTCAATACAGGGCTAAGATTGAATCATACTACACCCGCTCCGACGCTCGTCGGATGTGGCAGGGCTTGCAAACTATTATAGACTACAAAGGGAAGCACAGCCGCGAGCTGCCCAGTGACACGAGCATACCAGACGAGCTAAATCACTTCTATGCTCGCTTCGAGGCAAGCAACACTGAGGTATGCATGAGAGCATCAGCTGTTCCAGACGACTGTGTGATCACGCTCTCCATAGCCGACGTGAGTAAGACCTTTAAACAGGTCAACATACACAAGGCTGCGGGCCAGACAGATTACCAGGATGTGTGCTCCGGGCATGTGCTGACCAACTGGCAAGTGTCTTCACTGACATTTTCAACATGTCCCTGATTGAGTCTGTAATACCAACATGCATCAAGCAGACCACCATAGTCCCTGTGCCCAAGAACACAAAGGCAACCTGCCTAAATTACTACAGACCCGTAGCACTCACGTCCATAGCCATGAAGTGCTTTGAAAGGCTGGTAATGGCTCACATCAACACCATTATCCCAGAAACCCTAGACCCACTCCAATTTGCAAACCGCCCAAACAGATCCACAGATGATGCAATCTCTATTGCTCTCCACACTGCCCTTTCCCACCTGGACAAAAGGAACACCTACGTGAGAATGCTATTCATTGACTACAGCTCAGCGTTCAACACCATAGTGCCCTTGAAGCTCATCACTAAGCTAAGGAACCTGGGACTAAACACCTCCCTCTGCAACTGGATCCTGGACTTCCTGATGGGCCGCCCCCCAGGTGGTGAGGGTAGGTAGCAACACATCTGCCACGCTGATCCTCAACACTGGTGTCCCCAGGGGTGCGTGCTCAGTCCCCTCCTGTACTCCCTGTTCACCCACGACTGCTTGGCCAGACACGACTCCAACACCATCATTAAGTTTGCTGACGACACAACAGTGGTAGGCCTGATCACCGACAACGATGAGACAGCCTATAGGGAGGAGGTCAGAGACCTGGCGTTGTGTTGCCAGAATAACAACCTATCCCTCAACGTAGCCAAGACTAAGGAGATGATTGTGGACTACAGGAAAAGGAGCACCGAGCACTTCCCCATTCTCATCGACGGGGCTGTAGTGAAGCAGGTTGAGAGCTTCAAATTCCTTGGTGTCCACATCAACAACAAACTAGAATGGTCCAAACACACCAAGACAGTCGTGAAGAGGGCACGACAAAGCCTATTTCCCCTTGGGAAACTAAAAATAATTGGCATGGGTCCTGAAATCCTCAAAAGGTTCTACAGCTGCAACATCGAGAGCATCCTGACCGGTTGCATCACTGTACGGCAATTGTTTGGCCTCCGGCTGCAAGGCACTACAGAGGGTAGTGCGTACGGCACAGTACATCACTGGGGCAAAGCTGCCTGCCATCCAGGACCTCTACACCAGGCGGTGTCAGAGGAAGGCCCTAAAAATTGTCAAAGACCCCAGCCACCCCAGTCATAGACTGTTCTCTCTACTACCGCATGGCAAGCGGTACCGGATTGCCAAGTCTAGGACAAAAAGGCTTCTCAACAGTTTTTACCCCCAAGCCATAAGACTCCTGAACAGGTAACCAACAGGTAACCAAATTCCCCGTACTATTTGAATTGTGTGCCCCTCCCCCCAACCCATCTTTTACGCCGTTGCTACTCTCTATTTATCTTATATGCACGGTCACTTTAAGTATACATTCATGTACATACTACCTCAATTGACCCGACCAACCAGTGCTCCCGCACATTGGCTAACCGGGCTATCTGCATTGTGTCACACCACCCGCCAAACCCCTCTTTTTACACTACCGCTACTCTCTGTTCATCATATATGCATAGTCACTTTAACCATACCCACATGAACATACTACCTCAATAAGCCTGACTAACCAGTGTCTGTATATAGCCTTGCTACTGTTATTTTCAAATGTCTTTTTACTGTTGCTTTATTTCTTTACAAACCCACCCCCACACACACACACACACACACACACACACACACACACACACACACACCTTTTTTCACACTATTGGTTAGAGCCTGTAAGTAAGAATTTCACTGTAAGGTCTACACCTGTCGTATTCGGCGCACGTGACACACTTTGATTTGATTTGATGTGCTCACTGCTTATTGTTTGCCTGTATTGTTATTGTAATCGTTTTTAATTACCTGCCCAGGGACTACGGCTGAAGATTAGTCGATTCATGTGCACTGTCCGTGTAAAAATCAACTCAAAACCCTCATTTCAATGGCAGAAAAATCCCTGTCTCCTTTTAAAAAGAATGTAATTGTGAATTGGTTTCAGTGATGAGGCGAGGGGTGAAGTATGTGTATTGGCCAAATGATTAGCACTCATGTCTCTCTCAAACACAAAAGACTGTCGGACACAAACGGTTACTAGATTGCTTTGATCAGTGTGGGTCCTCTCCAAAGACCCTTGAGAAATGAGCTCATCACACCGCTGTCCTCCCCCGCTGCCTGGTGCCCGCTCTAACTCTGTCAAATAAAGGGGTTTCGTCTGGACAATGTCATGCATTACATTCAGTTCACTGTGGTAGAGAGTGCAAAGTAGGATTGCAATACAGATCAGTGCTGCACTCGGAGAAAGCAAGGCAGTTGAGAGAGGTCGATGAACGAATGTTACAGTTACCCTTTCTGTCCCAAGAGATGTTTTCCCTCTTTTTCTTCCCTTTGTTTCCTCAGCCTGTTGGTTGGGTTTCGATCTCAAACCAGAGAGAAAAACAGAAAGAGTGAATTGACTTGTAGAGGCCCAGTACAAGACCAACTGTATATCCCAGTCCGAGATACAAGTTGACATAAAGAACAAGAGGAAGAAAGAGTCCAATGTCCAATGTGTTCACATTTGTAGCACATAGATGTGTCTGCTTTGCTCATCAAGTACGACGTATGCGTGAACGCCACAGATAAGTGGGCGTTCACCCCACTGCACGAGGTGACACAGAAAGGGACGAACCCAGCTGTGTGCCCTGCTATTGGCAAATGGGGCCGACCTCGCCCTCCACAACCAGGAAGGCTAGTCACTACTGGACCTCGTCAAGGTAACCATCCTCACACGCTTGCTATTTTAAAGGTTATTGGGTTTGTTTCTTCCCCCGCTTCGCGGACCAGATCAGTCCAGCTGGCTGTATGTTTGACACTCCTGGGTTACGTTGTCTGTCACCCTCACAGATAGCCACCACACTCACCTGCAATATGGATGCAGATATACAAAAATGAATTCTATATGCTATATGAATTAAACAAAAGTTATTCAAAGTATACATTTCTAAAGTTACAATAGATTGCCATAGATGTTCTGTTAATTACCAAAATTACTAAAGAATCCGGTAACTTTGTTAAATTAAAGGCAGCTTTGCAACCCTAATCATGCCCTCTTTCTGAAAAGACGAGAGGACCCGTCTCTGTGCCTGGCAAATACATTCCTAGAATGTGCTCTCAATTTCATCACACATTGATCAATGACTTGAATGGACTGTATGCATGTCATGGGTTAGCTCATATAGAGGCATGTAGCCTTATTCATACTCATGGGTCGTTGAGGCGTTGGCATCAATCGCTAATGCAGTCTATTCGTGTTCCTCTGTACGGTTGTACTGTGATTGTCTTCATTATTTTGTGTCATTCTTAATTTCTCCTCTTGGTCGATAAGTGACAAATACACCATTTTTTGCTTCATTTCTCTTTTCTTTTTTTCAACTTTTGTATTTGCTATTTTATTACGATCCCCATTAACTGTTGTGAAAGCAGCAGCTACTCTTCCTGGAGTCAACTTTCTCCAGGCAGACGATGTTTGTGCCTTGTTGACATCGGCTAGGCCACCTTCAGCCCTGCACGGTTGCTATAAACCCAACGTCATCATTATGCCGGCCCCTGTTGGTTCCCCCCCAGCCTCTCAACCAGCTGGACGCCCCTGTCCAGCAGCAGTCTGGACAACCAGGCCAACAACATGCACTGCCTTCCCTGAGCTATCTGCTCTCCTAGGACCATCTGTTTAGTAGTTATCCTGTCAGCTTTAAACCAATTCCGACCAGATAATGGAAGCCGATTCTCAACCGTACTTTCAATTTGGTTCAAGTTATTACAACATTATTGACCACCATTGGAATGCATTCTCTTTTAGAGAGTAGATTCTTGTTCATTCACCATTTCCCCCTCTTGAACTGCAGATCCAGAAAGGTCAACCATCGAAGGAGGATCTTGTTCATTCCAATGAACGGATGGTGTTCCACGGTAAGAGAATAACACAGCCAATAGCACAGCCCACGTTCCACTGAGCAACCATCAACCCATGACACTTCAAAAGCCCCCACATGTCATATTGTGTTCTTGTGTTCAAGGTTGATCTTTTCTCTTGTGCTTCCCCTTTTATTTTGTGTTTTGAACCCTCAGAAATCCAATTTACAGTAGTGCTCATTCCAGCATTCATTGGATGACTCATCCACTCTTGGCCAAACAGGTTTACCGTTTGTAAAAGCCATCATCCACAAGGGTTTCGATGAAGGGCACACTTACATAGGAGGGCATGTTTGGAGCAGGCAATCTACCTTACGGAGAACTCGTGGAAGAGTGAACCAGTACGTCTACGGAATAGGAGAAGGCACAGGCTGCCCTCTGCACAAAGACGGGTCCTGCTACGTGTGCCGAAGGTAAACCAGCCGTCCAGTCCTTTTGATATTTCTCTACTACAGTGAACAATATCACAGCTCAGGTCGTAGTCACCACAGTTCAACTAGATCAAGCCGTGGCTTGTCAACATAATGAACCAATGAGACTTTCATTAAGAAATCATTTCTCAAATGTATCAAGTGGATAGGATGGCGGTTCATTCCTGGTGTCACATGATGTCTGATTGTCTGTGATGGGCTCTATGGCTTCTATATGTCTCCAGGCACCTGCTTTTCAGTGCCATAAAGTTGGCCCACTCCCCTCCAGGACACCACTCTGTCACGGGGAGGCCCAGTGTCAACGGACTGGCACTGTCAGAGTATGTCATCTACAGAGGAGAGCAGGTACAGTAACTAGTTGCTTTGGCAACTGATTTAGTGTGCTACCTTAATTTTGACACTTTGAGTCAACTACTGAAGTTGCAAGTGTCACTGGATTATCATTTTTTGTCATCAGACTTACATTAGAGTTGTAATACTTCTCCTCTTAGACCTAATGTGTTAGTTGGATGGAAGAACCTGACACCCTCAGCACACAGGGGGACAAACACATGCCTGTAGGTGACAGCATTCCCTCCCCCATATGCCCCCCAAAGCACAACTATGACAACATAACAACATAACCAACAAAAACAGATCACAACTCCTGCAGCTCTGTTGCACGCTGGGTAAGTATCTAATCAATGGTAGGCTTCAAGGGAACACCTATGGTAGGTACACCTATAGTTCATCTCTTGGCAGTAGTACTGTAGACTACTTTATCACTGACCTCAACCCAGAGTCTCTCAGAGCGTTCACAGTCAGCCCACTGACACCCCTATCAGATTGTAGCAAAATCACAGTCTATTTGAACAGAGCAATACTCAGTCATGAGGCATCACAGCCAAAGGAACTGAGTAACATTAAGAAATGCTATAGATGGAAGGACTGTAGTGTGGAAACCTACCAAAAAACAATTAGGTAACAACAAATTCAATCCCTTTTAGACAACTTCCTGGACAAAACGTTTCACTGTAACAGTGAAGGTGTTAACTTGGCAGCAGAAAAACTAAACTGTTTTTCCCCTCTCAGCTTCGCTATCAAATCAAAAAAGTTCAAACAGAAAACTGACGAAAATGAACAACAATGACAAATGGTTTGATGAAGAATACAAAAACCTAAGAAAGAAATTGAGAAACCTGTCCAAACAAAAACATAGAGACCAAGATAACCTGAGTCTACGCCTTCACTTTAGTGAATCACTAAAACAATGCAGAAATACACTACGGAAAAAGAAGGAACAGCACGTCAGAAATCAGCTCAATGTAATTGAAGAATCCACAGACTCTAACCACTTCTGGGGAAATGGCAAAACACGAAACAAACAACAACACAAATAATTATCTATCCAAAATGGAGATGTATGGGTAAACCACTTCTCCAATCTTTTTGGCTCTATATCAAAGAACAAACATCAAAAACATATACAGTTGAAGTCGGAAGTTTACATACACTTAGGTTGAAGTCATTAGAACTAGTTTTTCAACCACTTCACACATTTCTTGTTAACAAACTATAGTCGGTTAGGACATCTACTTTGTGCATGTCACAAGTCATTTTTCCAACAATTGTTTACAGACAGATTATTTCACTTATAATTCACTGTATCACAATTCCAGTGGGTCATATGTTTGCATACACTAAGGTGACTGTTACCTTAAACAGCTTGGAAAATTCCAGAAAATAATGTCATGGCTTTAGAAGCTTCTGATAGGCTAATTGACATCATTTGAGTCAATTGGAGGTGTACCTGTGGATGTATTTCAAGGTCTACCTTCCCAATCAGTGCCTCTTTGCTTGACATCATGGGATTTTTTTAAAAATCAGCTAAGACCTCAGAAAGAAATTGTAGACCTACATAGTGTGGTTCATCCTTTGGAGCAATTTCCACACGCTTGAAGGTACCACGTTCATCTGTACAAACAATAGTACGCAAGTATAAACCCCATGGGCCCACCCAGTCCTCATACCGCTTAGGAAGGAGACGCATTCTGTCTCCTAGAAATGTACTTACTTTGGTGAGAAAAATGCTAATCAATCCCAGAATAATAGCAAAGGACCTTGTGAAGATGCTGGAGGAAACAGGTACAAAAGTATTTATATCCACAGTAAAACGAGTCCTATACTGACATAACCTGAAAGGCCGCTCAGCAAGGAGGAAGCCACTGCTCCAAAACCGCCATAAAAAAGCCAGACTATGGTTTGCAACTGCACATGGTGACAAAGATCGTACTTTTTGGAGAAATGTTCTCTGGTCTGATGAAAAAGAAATGGAACTCTTTGGCCATAGTGACCATCGTTTTGTTTGGAGGAAAAAGGGGGAGGCTTGCAAGCCGAAGAACACCATCCCAACCTTGAAGCACGGGGGTGGCAGCATCATGTTGTGGGGGTGATTTGCTGCAGGAGGAAGTGGTGCACTTCACAAAATAGATGGCATCATGAGGAGGAAAATTATGTGGATATATTGAAGCAACATCTCAAGACATCAGTCAGGAAGTTAAAGCTTGGTCACAAATGGGTCTTCCAAATGGATAATGACCCCAAGCATACTTCCAAAGTTGTGGTAAAATGGCTTAAGGACAACAAAGTCAAAGTATTGGAGTGGCCATCACAAAGCCCTGACCTCAATCCCATAGATAATTTTCTGTGGGCAGAACTGAAAAAGCATGTGCGAGGCCCACAAACCTGACTCAGTTACACCAGCTCTGTCAGGAGGAATGGGCCAAAATTCACCCAACTTATTGTGGGAAGCTTGTGGAAGGCTACCCAAATGTTCGACCTAAGTTAAACAATTTAAAGGCAATGCTACCGAATACTAATTGAGTGCATGTGAACTTCTGACCCACTGGGAATGTGATGAAAGAAATAAAAGCTGAAATAAATCATTCTCTCTACTATTATTCTGACATTTCACATTCTTAAAATAAAGTGGTGATCCTAACTGACATAAGACTGGGAATTTTTACTAGAATTAAATGTCAGGAATTGTGAAAAACTGAGTTTACATGTATTTGGCTAAGGTGTATGTAAACTTCCGACTTCAACTGTACATGTTCAAATACAAGTCTTAAACTATTAAAGACTACCAGAACCCACCGGATTATCCAATTACCTTGAATGAACTATAGAACAAAATATAAACCCTCCAACCCAAAAATGCCCGTGGTGTTGATGGTATCCTCAATGAAATGATAAAATCTACAGTCAACAAATTCCAATTGGCTGCACATAAACCCTCTTAAGGATCAGACCCTTTTTTTCCATTTTCACCTAAAATGACATACCCAAATCTACCTGCCTGTAGCTCAGGCCCTGAAGCAAGGATATGCATATTCTTGGTACCATTTGAAAGGAAACACTTTGCAGTTTGTGTAAATGTGAAAGGAATGTAGGAGATTATAACACCTTAGATCTGGTAAAAGATCATACAAAGAAAAAAAAACTTGTTTTACCAACTTTGAAATGCAAGAGAAAGGCCATAATGTATTATTCCAGTCCAGGTGCAATGTAGATTTTGGTCACTAGATGGCAGCAGTGTATGTGCAACTTTTTAGACAGATCCAATGAACCATTGTATTTCTGTTCAAAATGTTGTATCATGACTGCCAAAATGTGCACTCTCCTCAAACAATAGCATGGTATTCTTTCACTGTAATAGCTACTGTAAGTTAGACAGTGCTGTTAGAATAACAAGAATTTTAGCTTTCTGACAATATCAGATATGTCTATATCCTGGGAAATGTTCTTGTTACTTACAACCTCATGCTAATCGCATTATCCTACGTTAGCTCAACCATCCCGCAAGGGACCCCCAATCCTAAAAAAGTTTTAACATAAATCTTAGCTCTGGCATCTTCCCCAGTATTTGGAACCAATGACTGATCACCCCAATCCACAAAGTGGAGACAAATTTGACCCCAATTAACTACCGTGGGATATGTGTCAACAGCAACCTTGGGAAAAATCCTCTGCATTATCATTAACAGCAGACTTGTACATTTACACAGTGAAAACAACGTTCTGAGCAAATGTCAACTTGGCTTTTTACCAAATTATCGTACGACAGACCACATATTCACCGTGCACACCCCAATTGACAAACAATCCAAAAAAAAGGCTTAAACCCCACCCTCTTCAACATATATCAAATCAAAGTGTATTTGTCACGTGCGCCAAATACAACAGGTGTAGAGTAGACCTTACAGTGAAATGCTTACTTACAGGCTCTAGCCAATATTGCAAGAAAGGTGTTTGGTGAACAATAGGTAAGCAAAGAAATAAAAACAACAGTAAAAAGACAGTGAAAAATAACAGTAGTGTGGCTATATACGAGGCTATAAACAGTAGCAAGGCTATAAAAGTAGCAAGGCTACATACAGACACCGGTTAGTCAGGCTGATTGAGGTAGTATGTACATGTAGATATGGTTAAAGTGACTATGCATATATGATGAACAGAGAGTAGCAGTAGCGTAAAAGAGGGGTTGGCGGGTGCTGGATGGGACACAATGCAGATAGCCTGGTTAGCCAATGTGCGGGAGCACTGGTTGGTCGGCCCAATTGAGGTAGTATGTACATGAATGTATAGTTAAAGTGACCGTGCATATATGATAAACAGAGAGTAGCAGCAGCGTAAAAAGAGGGGTGGGGGGGGCACACAATGCAAATAGTCCGGGTAGCCATTTGATTACCTGTTCAGGAGTCATATGGCTTGGGGGTAAAAACTGTTGAGAAGCCTTTTTGTCCTAGACTTGGCACTGGTACCGCTTGCAATGCTGTAGTAGAGAGAACAGTCTATGACTGGGGTGGCTGGGGTCTTTGACAATTTTCAGGGCCTTCCTCTGACACCGCCTGGTATAGAGGTCCTGGATGGCAGGCAGCTTTGCCCCAGTGATGTACTGTGCCGTACGCACTACCCTCTGTAGTGCCTTGCGGTCAGAGGCTGAGCAATTGCATTTCCAGGCACAGAAATATCAATGAATTGGCAAGGACACTAGAACCTTCTGCAGCACCCTGCCTCACCATACTACAATCTGAAGTCAAATGTCTACTCTTTGCTGATGATCTGGTGCTTCTGTCACCAACCAAGTAGGGCCTACAGCAGCACCTAGATCTTCTGCACAGATTCTAGGCCTGGGCCCTGGCAGTAAATCTCAGTAAGACCAAAATAATGTATTTGTGGTCCAGTCGCCAGGACCACAAATACAAATTCCATCTAGACACTGTTGCCCAAGAGCACACAAACTATACATACCTTGGCCTAAACATCAGCTCCACAGGTAACTTCCACAAAGCTGTGAACAATCTGAGAGATGAGGCAAGAAGGGCCTTCTATGCCATCAAAAGGAACATAAAATTTGACATACCAATTAGGATCTGGCTAAAAGTACTTGAATCAATTACAGATCCCATTGCCCTATATGATTGTGAGGTCTGGGGTCTGATCACCAATCAATAATTCACAAAATGGGACAAACACCAAATGAGACTGCATGCAGAATTCTGCAAAAATCTCCTCCATGTACAACGTAAAACACCAAATAATGCATGCAGAGCAGAATTGGGCCGATACCCGCTAATGATCAAAATCCAGAAAAGAGACGTTAAATTCGGCAACCACCTAAAAGAAAGCAATTCCCAAACCTTCCCTAACAAAGCAATCACACACAGAGAGATGAACAGACCCCACAGAGCCCCAGGACAGCAACACAATTAGACCCAACAAAATCATGAGAAAACAAAAAGGCAATTACTTGACACATTGTAAAGAATTTACAAAAAAAACAGAGCATACTAGAATATTTGACCCTAAACAGAGAGTACACAGTGGCAGAATACCTGACCACGGTGACTGACCTAAACTTCAGGAATGCTTTGACTATGTACAGACTCAGTGAGCATAGCCTTGCTATTGAGAAAGGCTGGTGTAGAGAAGACAGGCTATGCGCACACTGCCCACAAAATGAGGTGGAAACTGAGCTGCGCTTCCTAACCTCCTGCCAAAGGTATGACCATATTAGAGACACATATTTCCCTCAGATTACACAGATTCACAAAGAATTAGAAAACAAACTCGATTTTGATAAACTCCCATATCTATTGGGTGAAATACCACAGTGTGCCATCACAGCAGCAAGATTTGTGACCTGTTTCCACAAGAAAAGGTCAACCAGTGAAGAACAAACACCATTGTAAATACAACCCATATTTACTGTATGTTTATGTATTTTCCCTTACGTACTTTAACCATTTACACATCGTTACATTATATCGTTATATCGTTATATATACATAATATGACATTTGAAATGTATTTATTCTTTTGGAACTTCTGTAAGTGTAATGTTTACTGTCCATTTTTTCATTGTTTCTTTTTCTTTTGTTTATTATCTACTTCACTTGCTTTGGAAATGTTAACATATGTTTCCCATGCCAATAAAGCCCCTTGAATTGAATTGGTAGCATGCCCTTTGGACTACCAAGCAGTTTAAATTGGGTTAATCTGACACCTCTGTCAATGATCCTCTCTAGGCCTGTCAAGAGTTTTTATCACCTGTCAGATGCCTCTGTGGCTGGATAACAGTGGTACCGAGGAGGGAAGCACAGCAGTTGAATTGTAAAGTAGAACCTCTTAGCCTGTTTCTGTTATGTTCGGTGCAGCAACAGCTTTACTAAATGCATGTACAAACAATGGTACCCTATCCATTCTTACAAAGACTGTATCCATTCTTACAAAGACTGTATCCATTCTAACAAAGACTGTATCCATGCTAACAAAGACTATGTAGGTCAACTACAACTAGTTCAAGTCTATCACTGTAATTAAAGAAGAGTATTTGTTACATTAGAGCACATTGCAAAAAGTTTAAGTATTTATTTTTATTGTACTAGCTTGTTCATTTATTGACATGTCTATGCCAAAGTGTCCTAGGTCTGAGTTATTATAAATGAATGACCTATAGGATATGTATTCCTGTCAAAATCTGTGATCTCAAGGTCTGCCTTGTGGGAATGTTTGGGTCGTATTCATTAGGGCACATCGTAAAGTTGTGCAATTGATAATGAATGTTTCTTAGTGGACAAGCCTAGGTGGTTTCAGTCAGTTTTTCTTCCTTTTGGTGACTATTCCGAATGAACACAACCCTGGCTTATTTATCCAGTATTGTAATCAGCAGCTGGACACAGTTTAGATTATTATCCAGTTAGAGGTTGAATTGTTTGGTCTCCATAGTGACAGTTAAAACATTAGGATCAGTGTCCTTTCATTCGGTAATGGTGGCCACAGCGATTCTCAATTTCTCTTTGTCACTGCCTACAAAGAGCTTCATTCAAATTGTCATCATCTCAAGCCTCTCTACAGTGAAGGATAGTCTTTGTTGCTTTGAATGCTGTTTGTTTTATGCAACACACGGATGACACGAGACTGTGCAGCGAAAACAACACATGTAGTTCATGTAGCTGTTTCCCTGTCCTTAGATTGTTTGTATGAGCCCTGTCAGTCATTTGAAATAATGTGAAGTTAATTGACACTTATATGCTGTGGTTGTTAAATGTTCTGGCAGCACGTTGTTCATTCTGCATTGTATTCCTGTCTGGTTCCTGTTCATTACAGAGATCTCAGGTTTGAACAGTTGGCTTAGTGCTTCTTGGAACTTGGTGGGGAATCCTTTCAACTCAAACGAGCTTTTTGTGAATCCTTGGATCCTTGTTTGATGTACTGTAAATCATTTGTTGTTAAGTTACATGTCATAAATTCTGCACCAAACTATGCTCTGTCTGATATCCCAAGGTTTTTATAGGCGGTGGAATAACTGTCCTTGTTGACTAATAATTTTTCCCTTGTCAGTGTGATGCTTCCAAAGGGCATCACTTCCGTCATACCTAATGCTTACCTTCCAGTGTTTTCTTTTGAAGTTGTTGAGTATCCAATAGATGGCACTGTATCACTCTTCAGTTCAAGACGTTTTGACGTGCAAGAGAAGACATTTGGGGCATAGGAGTGGGCTTGTTGAAGTTTTATGTAGTGGAACCTATTGTCCTATTGGAATTGATTGTATGTCAGCTTTGGTTATCTGGGCCCTGATTCTGGTGTAAGCCCTGTATTCATTATATGATGGATACTTTACAGAGTATTCATCACTGTCTGGACCCTGGAGATAGATGTATTGTCCAATGATAAGAATGTATGTTGTGTGTTGGAGAAAGATGTTGCATTGATGACATGTGTGATACAGGTATATGATAAAATGCCAACAGCCCCCTTTAACTATTCAACCTTGTTTACGACAAACAATTACACCTCCTGCACAAATAGGACATCTTAAGTTATACTTAAATCCAAAATGGTTCTCTCGTAAATTAGTAAGAATATCTCAACCCATGTTCAAGAATGGCCTTTTTCCCTTTAGTCAGATAACCACTGCTCACTTTCGGTTATTTGAAAATGAAATAATCTCCAAAATATGGTTATTTTTTAATTAAACAAGCCTTAGAAAGTTAGTTCCAATTTCAATTTAATCCACCTGAAAAGACAGAACAAATGATACAACAAATATTGTGGTTAAACTCAAATATACTAATTGATAAAAAACACATTTTTCAATATAAAAAAAAGGTATAATTTTTGTAAATTATATCATAAATAGGACTGGTGGAGTTATGTCACACATGCAGCTAACACAGACACATGGAAATGTCTGCTCTACCCAAAATTACAACCAACTAATTGCAGCATTACCACAAAAATGGAAGAGGCAAGTAGAAGGGGGAAAAAGTAAGGAACTTGTCTGTCGGCCTGGCATTAAAGACCGTAAATGGTTAAAGAAAATTGTGATAAGTAAAAACATATACCAATTTTATTTAAGGACCAAAAAATTGACAGCTGTGAAATATAAATTGCAAAATGGTTGAGAAGAGATTTGCGATGTACCGATTCCATGGCACATGGTTTATGAATTGACACGCAAAACAACACCGGATTCAAAACTTGGAATTTTTCAATTTAAATTATTATACAAAATTCTTGCAACCAATAGAATGTTATATAAATGGGGGATACAATCTTCCCAGCTCTGCAGATTTTGCTGCGAGGGGGCAGTCATTCGATCATTTATTTTGGTACTGTCCATATGTAGCTCGTTTTCAGTCACAGGTCCAGGAGTGGCTGAAGAATTGCAACATTAGTCTAGAATTAAAGCTGCAGACAGCAATACTGGGTGATTTGAAAAGTCATAATCAATCAATCAATAATATAATAATTATTTTAGCAAAAATATTCATCTTTAATTTACAATCTGTAGAAGCTATGAGAATAGAAAGGTTCAGTACTTTTGTGAAGCATCACAGCACATTTGAAAAATATATGACAAATAGAAATTGAAAATGAATGGTGTTAAGAGATAGATGGGAGGGGTTGAATGGAGCTGAAGGGTGGGACTAATAACAAGATAACCAATGTAAAACATACGGGGTCTGTGAAAATGTATATATGTTCAGAAATGTTGTGATATAGCACAGTTACAAATAGAAATCAAACTGAATGATTTCCAAACTGACATTAGAAATAGAGGTCCTAAAAGGACTAAAAACAAACTAAATATAACTATGGTAAAGTAGATAGTGTCTGTAAAATGTGTATAAGATGTATAAACTGAAGGTAGAAGCCTAAGTGTTATTGTTTATTAGTTTACTCCAATTGGGGGAGGGGTGGTAGGGTTTACGGGAAATAATAAAGGTATATTCTAAAAAAGGTGTGCATATGGTATGTATGTATATATGTACGTATTTATGTGTATGTATATATATATATATATATATATATATATATATATATATATATATATATATGTGTGTATATATATGTGTGTATATGCATGTGTATGTGTGTGTGTGTGTGTATGTGTGTGTGTGTGTGTGTGTGTGTGTGTGTGTGTGTGTATATATTGTCACGCCCTGACCTTAGTTATCTATGTTTTGTGTATTATTTTGGTCAGGTCAGGTTGTGACAAGGGTGGGTATATGTGTTTTTGTCCTGTCTAAGGTTTATGTATGTTTATGTTTTTTTATATAGTCTAGGGATTTATATGTCTATGGTTGCCTAGATTGGTTCTCAATCAGAGGCAGCTGTTTATCGTTGTCTCTGATTGGGGACCATATTTAGGTAGCCATATTCCTTGGGTATTTTGTGGGTTATTGTCTATGGTTAGTTGCATGTCAGCACTCATTATATATAGCTTCACGTTCGTTTTGTTGTTTTGTAGAATTTGTTCAGTGTTCTCTTTCATTAAAGAGGAATGTATTCATATCACGCTGAGCCTTGGTCTCCTCGTTATGACGAACGTGACAGAATAACCCACCAAAAAAGGACCAAGCAGCGTGCCAAAGAGGAGTGGACATCTTGGACCCGGGAGAAAGAGGAGTGGAGGACATCCTGGACCTGGGAGGAGGTATTAGATGGAGCAGGACCCTGGACACAGCCGGGAGAGTATCGCCGTCCTAAGGAGGAGTTAGAGGCAGCGAAAGCGGAACGGTGATACTATGAGGAGAAATACAGGAGAACAGAGGAACAGCGACGATATGAAGGTACACGGCTAGCACGGAATCCCGAGAGGCAGCCCCAAGATTATTTTTTGGGGGGGCACATGAGGAGATTGGCTAAGTCAGGTAGGAGACCTGAGCCAACTCCTCGTGCTTACCGTGGGGAGCGTGTAACTGGTCAGGCACCGTGTTATGCAGAGATGAGCACGGTGTCTCCAGTGCGCTATTCTAGCCCGGTGCACTCTAATCCAGCTCCTCGCATTTGCCGGGCTAGAATGGGCATCCAGCCAGGACCTATTGAGGACGTCTCCACGGTCCAGTGTATCCTGTGCCTCCTCCCCGCACACGCCCTGAGTTGCGTGTCACCAGCCCTGTACCACCAGTGCTAACACTAAGCACCAGGCTTCCTGTACGCTTTCAAAGCCCAGTACGCCCTGTTCCTCCTCCCTGCACTCTCCCTGAGGTGCGTGTCCCCAGCCCGGTACCACCAGTGCCGGCACCACGCACCAGGCCTACAGTGCGCCTCGGCAGTCCAGTACGCCCTGTTGCTGCTCCTTGCACTCGCCCTGAGGTGGGTGTCCCCAGCCCAGTACCATCAGTGCCGGCACCACGCACCAGGCTTACAGTGGGCCTCGGCAGTCCAGAGCGTACAGCGACAGTACCCAGTCCAGAGCGTTCGGCGACAGTACCCAGTCCAGAGCATCCGACGACAGTACCCAGTCCAGAGCGTCCGGCGACAGTACCCAGTCCAGAGCGTCCAACGACGGGCCACAGTCCGGAACCTCCAACGACGGGCCACAGTCCGGAACCTCCAACGACGGGCCACAGTCCGGAACCTCCAACGACGGGCCACAGTCCGGAACCTCCAACGACGGGCCACAGTCCGGAACCTCCAACGACGGGCCACAGTCCGGAACCTCCAACGACGGGCCACAGTCCGGAACCTCCAACGACGGGCCACAGTCCGGAACCTCCAACGACGGGCCACAGTCCGGAACATCAATTACATTGATGGAAGCAACAATCTATTCACAATATTAAAGCTGATCCACCCCTTAAAAGAAAAGATGATAAAAAAGAAGACATAAGAATAAAACAACCCACACAACACAGAGGTGTGCTGCAGCTAATCACACACAGCTTGCTCCATAAAGTGGTTGTACGACTGTCTGCCATCCAAATGTTGCTTTCCAGTACTGGAAGAGGAGGTGAAGTCAGACGGTGTATTGTAGCATTTCTCTTAGTCACGGTGTTGGGGTATTCACCTACTCCTCACGTCTCTTCAGTGTGACTGTGCTTCGGGGTTGGCAGTCTAGTAGATTAAGAAACCTTTTTCAATCAATAGAATGTATAAATGTATACATGTAAAAGTATAAAGCTTGTTTTTTTTTTACATTGGCAGCTGCCACAAAGTGATTTTACAGTAACCTGGCCTAGACCCCAAAGAGGAACAATAAATAAATGCACAACAAAAGGATGATGCTAGCCAGGTTTGTTGTGCAAACACTTTGAAGATCTTCAAATGTCAAAAATAAATAAATACAAATAATACAACATTAAACTGAATAAATCTACTAAATCTATTTTGGGGGATATGGTCATCGTTATTAATGATTTATTCATATAATTATCCATAGTCATGATAGCATCCGCAATAATGTAGAAGTGTTCCGAAACATCTTATATTCTTATTTATAATAAAAATGACTCCAAAATGACACAATACATTCATTATTCACCGTTATTCACCATTCATTTCTATACCCTCAAATAAAAGGTGACATTCCGTACTGTCGCCTCATATGAAACATTTGACCTCAAATCCAAAATGCTGGAGTATAAAGCCAAATAAAAACAACAAAAATAGCTTGACCGTCTAAAAACAACGGGAGGGGAGTGTATATGCAGGCAGCAGGGTGCTGATATGAATGAGCGTTACTGTTGGAGTCTTTCTGAAACATCAAACCTTTAAGAGTAATAACCACAGAGTGCTTGGTGCTTCTGCAATCAAGGAGCTCCATCAGGCCCCATTCACCATGATTAGACAGAGATGGAGCACTGGATACTTTTCCTAGATAGACCCCTGCCCTTTTCAATTCTGACCTTAAAGAAGCGTGTGTGTGTGTGTGTGTGTGTTTGTGTACTCTGCAAGCTTTACTGTGTGTAACGAAGATAAGATTTTGATCATTTTTTGGGCACTCGTCCAATGCAGGTGTTACTTTAGCTGGTCTAGTTTCACAGCAACAATCTCTCGTCTAATCAGCGTCTCTCGTCCCATTCATCTAACGGAAACACAGATGTCTCCTCTCACATCCCGTTCTCCGCTACTTTCAACTCCCGGATTCATCGCTCTTGTCATAAGTCTTGTCGGAGACTGGCAATGGCGCAGCTTTGAACAAAAACTTAGCTGAGCTTTTTCTCTTGATGCCTTTCGAGAAACTTCTCATGGTCTTTTGTATACCCAAAGGTGATATTTGTTCAAACTCCGGTTGTTTTTGTGGTTTCTTTTGCTGTTGCTTTGTTACTGAGTGACCTTGTTTAGACGCTGGATTAAAAAGAGGTGTTTGTTTCATACCTCTCTTAAATTCCTCCACAACTGTCTGTGTCTGTCTCTCTCCTCGCTCTCTTTCTCAGTTAAATGTTTTGAGCATCTTATTATCTTCCCTCTCTCGTATTTCATCTTTAGTTTTTAATCGTCTCGCGTCTCTCTCTGTCTCTCTCTGTCTCTCTCTGTCTCTCTCTGTCTCTCTCCTCGCTCGCTCTCTCTCGCTCTCGGTTAAATGTTTTGAGCAGCTTATTGTTTTAGCCCTGTGTAATTGCTGTCAATCTAAATGTCTCTAGTCTCTAGTCGAAGTCCTCTACTCTGTTACCATACATTATTCAGAGAGATTTCAAAGTTAGCTATTCTGATCTCACAGACAGATCCCCCTCCGAATGTGAAATATTACAGGTAGAGTCTCCAACAACTAAATTACATTTTCAACCCATTTGTATTGTGTGTTGGCATGGTAACCTTTTTATGCAATCCTCAAGGATTAAGCAATAAAGGAGGTGTTTAAAAATGGCGGCCCTGTGCACTTACAACAAATTCTTATTTTTGTTAAATTTGCCATATTGTACATGTTCTCTGCTAGTCTTTTTTTGTATGGTCATTAGCAGAATATACATGATCATTTTTCTTGGTCCTGTGCAGTTGTAAATCACACAAATTCACATGTGAAGACCATTTTTTTTTTTTAATTTGAACTTATTTTTGGAAAAATAGTTAATTATTCTTTAAACCTGCAATGGTGCAAATATATTACAGTGCAACTGTACAAAGTATTTCACAAAATACATTGTTTTGCCTCTACTTTTATTAATAAATGAAAAAGTTAAAATAATATAAAAAAATTGGTCTTGATGTCATTGCCCCAGGCTTGTTTATAGGCTATGTACCTGAGTTTACTGTATTAAGCCCTACCCCAAGTTAAAAGAAATGCTTATGTAAAAATGGCCCCAAATCAAATTTCATCTTTATATATTCTCTTGCATTCTGTCTGTGTTTCAGTTTCCCCAAATTCTTCCATCTATGATTTTGTAATATTTCCTTATTATTTATATATTCATGGTGTAATTTGTTTTTCAGGGTAGGGTGCCTCATTGTTACACTCTCTGCAGTAATGTCTGTGGGATATAATTGGCAAGTGTAGCAGCAGGTTCAGAGATAGAGATACTGGTGGAGCCCACAGGGGGAGAGCTGTCAGTCATCAGCACTTCATCACTATTCCTCCTCAGACCTCTGCTACTGCGGAGAAGGCTCTTCCCTCTCTCGTCTCTCGTCTCTCTCCTTATTTTCCTTCTCCTTTTCAGTCTTACATCTCTCTCTCTCTCTCTCTCTCGCCTGTCTCCTCTCCCATCTCTCCTCTCATCACATCTCCTCCTTCTCTCTCTCTCTCATCTTTCCTCTCCCTCCCTCCCTCCATCCCTCCTCTCCTCTTTCCCCTGCCAAGAGATTAACCCCTCTGATAATGCAAGGCTCCTGTAGTTACAGTGGATGAAATGATTGTGATGCCAGCCCGGGAGGTGATACACTGGGGGGCCTGTCATTCAATCAAACTTTACAGCTGATTTAAGCTGTTGATTGGTGGCTATTAGAAAGAGGCACTCAAGTACACGTTTTTGATGTATTTCCATGGAAACTTCTCCCTTTCATGCAACCAGAATAAGATTGTTCAACTGTAGGCACACTGTGGAGCCCAATACTACTTTCTTTTACCATTGAACCTTTCCCATAAAACTATTAAAGCTTAACTTGTGGTACATTGCCTCTGCCTGAATAACTTAAACATAGACATTTCTAAGTTACTCTAGGGGGGGGGGGGGGGTTGTCATGCACATCAGATTTAATAGACACTCAGGACATGATGTTCACACTGTACTCCAGTAAAACTGATGCCCGGATCATGTCCAAACGAGGCCAACTATGGAAAGAGGAGAGGAAGGAGAGAATCAAAAGTATAATAGTGTAACAACAACAAGTCAAATCACATATGTGGCAATTGTCAGAAATGGGCCCTTTGGAGGTCTCACACATATCTTTCAACACAGCCATGAACAGAAATGTTTTCTAACAAACTGCTTGTGAAGAGCAACACTCAGTTGAAATAGGTTCCATTCAGAAAGAATACATCTTCTGTCCAGTAATACCTCTGGAGAAAATGTCATGGCCACCTTTAGAGAGGAATAAACTATTGGTTGGCAGTCTGACTATTATGGCAGTCTATACTTCAATTAAATATGATGCTTGATATCTCAGATTAATAACTGAGGTTCATACTGTATGTAATTGGATTCCTGTGGTTAGAAAAATATATTTCACCACAGTTATTGATCATTAGGCTTTGTGTCCCTTTTTCATAGTCACGTAGAGTGACTCAAGGCTTTAGAACAGCAATATACAGACACTGTCGCCTTAGCTGTGTGTGGGCAGTTGTAAACTTCTGCCATACAATTATTTTAGACCATGGATAGAATAATCACTTTAGCCTTTAAAACATTTTATCTGATCAGACAAAATAGGAAGAAAAATACTTTGCCCATTGGTATGCATTTTGAGAGGAACAGTATGTCGTAAACTGAATACAGGGCCTTCAGAAAGTATGCCCACCTCTTTACTTTTTCCACATTTTGTTGTGTTACAGCCTACATTTTAAATGGATTAAAATGAGATTTTATGTCACTGGCCTACACACAATACCCCATAATGTCAAAATGGAATTATGTTTTTAGAAACTGTTACAAATGATTAACAAAGGAGTAGAATAATAGTGAAGACATCAACACTATGAAATAACACACATGGAATCATGTAGTTATATATATATACATTTATATATATATACATATACATATATATTAGATTATTTAAAGTAGCCACTTTGCTTTGATGACAGCTTTGCACACTCTTGGCATTCTCTCAACCAGCTTCATGAGGTAGTCACCTGGAATGTAGTTAATTTGTGGAATTTCTTTCCTTCTTAATGCGTTTGGGTCAATCAATTGTCAGTTGTGTTTTGACAAGATAGGGGTGGTATACAGAAGAAAGCCCTATTTGGTAAAAGACCAAGTCCATATTGTGGCAAGAACAGCTCAAATAAGCAAAGAGAAACAACAGTCCATCATTACAATGCAGAACATTTCAAGAAATTCGAAAGTCGCAAAAACACTCATGCGCTATGATGAAACTCATGAGGACCGCCACAGCAAATAATTACCGCTGCTACGGAGGATAAATTCATTAATTACCAGCCTCAGAAATTGAAGGCCAAATAAATGCTTCACAGAGTTTAAGTAACAGACACATCTCAATATCAACTGTTCAGAGGAGACCGCATGAATCAGGCCTTCATGGTCAAATTGCTGCAAAGAAACCTCCACTAAAGGACACCAATAAAAAGAGACTTGCCTGGGCCAAGAAACACGAGCAATGGACATTAGACCGGTGGAAATCTGTCCTTTGGTCTAATGCAGGGCAAAGGCATGCCTGGGGTGATTCAATACCGCCTGCGGAATCATGCATAAAGAATAAAAAAATTGCGATAGTAAACGTATTTGTTATTCAAATTAAAAGTCCAAGAATATTCGCGTTTGTGTAATGATTTAACTCCCACCGCTTGTGGGACATTAGAAATTGCGCTTTTTTAAAAAAGATTTCAAAGAAAATTAAAGTAGACAATGAATGTAGAGTGTTCCAGCAAGAGTGGATATCGACATATTTTTTAATTGAGGTATCTTGGAAAGCTGTGTGCTTAGTGTGCAAAGAGGGGCGGCAGGGTAGCCTAGTGGTTAGAGCGTTGGGCAAGTTCAAACCCCCGAGCTGACAAGGTACAAATCTGTCGTTCTGCCCCTGAACAGGCAGTTAACCCACGGTTCCTAGGCCGTCATTGAAAATAAGAATTTGTTCTCTGACTTGCCTAGTTAAATAAAAATAAAAAGAGAACATCGCTGTCGTGAAAGACTACCACTTATCCCTACACACCCAAAAGAATCGTGCAGAGAAATATAGGAATATGTCTTCTGAGCAGAGGGCAAGTGCATCGAAAGAGTGGATTTCTCAGTTGCAAAAGCAGCAAGGACTTTTCACATAACTGCATTCAGCAAACGACGAAATTGCGAGAGCTAGCTATGCATTGTCTCACAAAACTGCTAAAAAACAGCAAGACATTCGCTGAGGGTCAATTCATTAAAGAATGTTTAATTGACTCCGCAGCCATACTTTGCTCCAACAAGAAAGAGCTGTTTGAAAATGTTTCCCTGTCAAGATGAACAGTGGCACGGCGTGTTGGGGACATCGCAGATAATATGGAACGACAGTTGAAAAGACAAGGTAAAGGATTTCACCTATTTCTCCTTGGCCCTGGATGAGAGCAGTGATGCACATGACACGGCACAGTTGTTGATATTCTTACGAGGCAAAACCCCAGACTATGATATTACAGAGGAGCTTGCTTCAGTGCAGTCAACTAAGAGCACAACCACATGGAAAGATGTATTGGAGAGGTTAGTTAGTGTGTGGCAAAGCTGGCCAAATTTGACAGGAAAAAACGTTGGCCTCTTGAAAAGGACACAAGATCAAGTAGCTGAGCTGAACCCAGATCAGAAAAGTATTTTCCTGCATAGCATTATTTATCAGAAGGTGTTCTGTAAATGTGATCTGAAAATTAGCCATGTTGTGGATACAGTCACTAAAGTGGTGAACTTCATAAGAGCAAAATCTTTAAACCACAGGCAGTTTGTCTCACTGTTGGAAGAGACAGAGTCGGGTCATGCAGATCTCCCCCTTGGGGAAGGTGCTTAAAAGGGTGTGGGACCTGAACTCGGAGATTGCTGTGTTTTTGCAAATGAAAGACAAATATGTGTATTTCCCTCAACTGCAAGATAAAGAATGGTTCGCTGATTTTGCCTTCACCATGGACATCATGGCCCTCATGAATGAACTGAATTGCAAGCTACAAGGGAAGAGCTTTTTTGCACATTATATGTACAGCCCTGTCAAAGCCTTCAAGGGAAATTACCCACCAAGTAGAAGCCAACAATCTGACCCACCTTCCGACACTACTAGTCTGTTCCTATCAGATGACCAGCGGGAGAAGTATACATCGCTGCTGCTTTGAACTGTGAGTTTTCCGACACTACTAGTCTGTTCCTCTCAGATGACCAGCGGGAGAAGTAGACATCGCTGCTGCTTTGAACTGTGAGTTTTCAGACACTACTAGTCTGTTCCTCTCAGATGACCAGCGGGAGAAGTATACATCGCTGCTGCTTTGAACTGTGAGTTTTCAGACACTACTAGTCTGTTCCTCTCAGATGACCAGCGGGAGAAGTAGACATCGCTGCTGCTTTGAACTGTGAGTTTTCTTGTTGTTTTGGGGATTTCAAAGTGTTGGGAAATGACATGCTGTTGTGTTCCTCTCCTTTCACCTTCAATGTGGATAACGCTCCCACTGACCTGCAACTTGAACTTATTGATCTTCAGTCTGATGCAGTGATGGGAGAACTATTCAAAACAATGTCACCGACGAGGTTCTATGCATCTCTCGACGAACAAAACTTTCCAAAGATTAGGAGTTATGCTCAGAAAATGTTTGTACTGTTTGGGTCAACCTATGTATGTGAACAGACATTTTCAGTGATGAAATATGACAAGTCAAGGCACAGATCATCTCTCACCTCTCAGCAATCCTGCGCATAGCGACGTCAGAAACTATACCTGACTTCACTGCTCTAGTCAAAGCCCATCAGAGACTTCACTCCTTACACTGATTGAGTAGTTTAAACGTAATGTTGAGCTCCCGCTCTTTCTTGTGTTTTTGTGCATACCCGTTAAGAAGAGTTTTGTGCATACCCTTTAAGAAGAGTTCTGTGCATACCCTTTAAGAAGAGTTCTGTGCATACCCGTTAAGAAGAGTTCTGTGCATACCCGTTAAGAAGAGTTCTGTGCATACCCGTTAAGAAGTGTTCTGTGCATACCCGTTAAGAAGAGTTCTGTGCATACCCGTTAAGAAGAGTTCTGTGCATACCCGTTAAGAAGTGTTCTGTGCATTCAGCACAGTGTACTTTTCCCGCCGTGTAGTTAATTGCATGTTTGATAATGAAAATACCTACCAAAAGGAGAACATGGATGTGGTTTACTTCTGTGCATGTTAAAAAAGTCAAATAATTAGCATATCTAGACGTGATTTACAGTAGATATATCTGTCAACACAGTCATACACATGATGTATAATCCTGTAATATGATTCTGGCCTGCGATGGCAAAAATATATTCTAATGTGCCCCTCCATAGAAAATAATTGCTCAGGCCCGGTCTAATGAGTCCAAATTTGAGATTTTTTGGTTCCAACCGACGTGTCTTTGTGAGATGCAGAGTAGGTGAACGGATTATCTCTGCATGTTTGGTTCCCACCGTGAAGCATGGAGGATGAGGTGTGATGGTGTGGGGGTACTTTGTTGGTGACACTGTCTGTGATTTATTTACAATTCAAGGCACAACATGGCTACCACAGCATTCTGCAGCAATACACAATCCCATCTGGTTTGCCCTTAGTGGGACTATCATTTGTTTTTCAACAGGACAATGACCCAACACACCTCCAGGCTGTGTAAGGGCTATTTGACCAAGAAGGAGAGTGATGGAGTGCTGCATCAGATAACCTGGCCTCCACAATCACCTGGCCTCTACAATCACCTGACCTCAACCCAATTGTGATAGTTTGGGATGAGTTGGATCGCAGAGTGAAGGAAAAGCAGCCAACAAGTGCTCAGCATATGTGGGGACTCCCTCAAGACTGTTGGAAAAGCATTCCAGGTGAAGCTGGTTGAGAGAATGCCAAAAGTGGGCAAAGCTGTCATCAAAGTAAAGGGTGGTTACTTTGAAGAATCTAAAATGTTTTGGTTACTACATGATTCCATGTGTTATTTCATAGTGTTGATGTCTTCACTATTATTATACAATGTAGAAAACAGTAAAAATAAAGAAAAACCCTTGAATGAGTAGGTGTGTCAACTTCTGACTGATACTGTAATTCTAACATGTATTCACTCAGGGCTGTGAATACCTAATGTAAATGAGATATTTCTGTATTTAATTTTCAATAAAGTTGCACATATTTCTAAAAACACATTTTCACTTTGTCATTATGGGGTATTGTGTGTAGATGGGCGAGGGAAGAAAATAGATTTAATTGATTTTGAAGTCAGGCTGTAACACAACAAAATGTGGAGTAAGTTAAGGGGTATGAATAGTTACTGAAGGGACTGTACATGCAGATGCAAAGTATTTAGGATTTTTAATACTTCTTATTATACAATACTGTAACACTCCGGTGTTTGAAGATGCTACTCTTTCAATGTTTTATGAATTTTCATTCCCCTTGCTTTAATAACTAGGTGACCATTTTTAACACAATAGTTCACTCAAGCTGACATGGGAAAATAGAATATCACTTCGAATGGACTTCTCTTGTGAATATTAGCAGATCTTTACAACCTTTGTCAGCTTAAATCCTGTTTCACACAAGTAGGTGCTTCTCCAGAACACACATCTGGTTTCTCCTTGTACTATAATGACATTACAAGGAGAAATGTGAATACTTGAGGGTATGTGTGTGTGTGTGTGTGTTCTGTCTGTAATGTAAGGTTTAAAAATTAAACTCACTGGAATTCAATTTCTTTTCCGGTGTTACTGCCAAAATGATATCCTTTAGATTTTCTCTAAGTCACCATGGTAACTACAAGAGTCACTTCACTGAAAAGAACCATCCATGTATATATATTGACTTCACCCTCTTGACTGATTATGTATTTTTTCCACATTATAATTTTCTCTGTGAATTTTTGAGCAAGAAGCAGAAACATATTATCTAGGTGAAATCTATTCTTTGAGCAACAGGTGGCAATGAGAAAAGGCATGTTGTGAATCAAACCGTTGCCATATCTTTGACACCACAGCTCCTGTACAGAGTGATAATGTATCTGCCTCATCAGATCAACCCTTCAATTTCACTCACTTCATCCCAGGTCAGCCCAGCCAGCTGACAGACAGAGAAGCTTTCAGACAGTCCCCATTTCTGGATACAATAAAACAGCTTCTGTGTGTGTGCTTTGTTCTATAGAGATGAAAGCAGTAAAATAGCTTTCAGGGACAGTTTTGTTTGTTCTATGTCTTCAACTGACACCCTGTCGATCAAGTGTGCTTCTGAACGTCCAAAAAGGCTTCAAAGGTTTGCTGAACTACAGCAACAGTGACAGAAAAAAAATGAATAAAATAATATTAAAAGCCTTTGAAGTGTAGTTTAGTATCTCACCAGTTAGAGATCTGTTTGATCCGCACTCAGACCTGGCGTGTGCTTAAAATCTTAATGATGTCGCAACACACAGTAGGTGGAAATCTGGTGGAAATCTGATGAGTTTGTATCTGTCTTGTATCTTTGAGATCTTTGAGATACCATTCAGTAAGGTGCTTCTATTCTAAGAACTGAATCCAACACTTCAAAAATTGACAAGCATTGACCAGAGAGGTGATACTGCAGGAAGGCCATCTTTTTTTTTTTTAAGTGGAGAGTTTGGGGGATGGAAACTTATTTTGAGGAATACCGATCAGTTGATTAGAGATTCAGGAAATTAGTTTGGAAAGGTAATGTATGTGAGGGCAATGCAAAATGAAAAGCAGCCAAAGTGAATGGTGGAGGGCCTTTTGGATTACTCTGCCTGTCCTTACAACCGCATGGGAGTAAGGAGTAAGCAGAGGAGGTACAAATGTGTTGCATTACAAAGTGGCACACTGGCAGAGGAGCAATGACCTTCCATCTCCTGCTTGCTGTTCACACAGTTTGGATGAGACCTGTGCAGTAGGGCCTAGGATCCAGGGCCCTTGTTCACTGAAGCATCTCAGAGAAGGAGTGCTGATCTAGGATCACATCCTGCCCTCTCTTATTCATTATGATTTTAGGCAGAGCTGTTCCTAGATCAACAGTCCTACTCTGATACGGTTTGTGAGTACAGGCCAAATTGTACTCCCACGGACACAGATTAAGCCTGGTTTTGGACTAAAAAGCACACTCTCCATTGTCCAGGAAACTGCCCCGTTTACTTTGCCTCCAAAGTATGTTTGTTTTCAGGGTTGGGGAGTAACTGATTACATATAATCACTTACATGTAATCTGATTACAAAAACCAGTAACTTTAATCAGTTATGTTACCAGTAAAAATATTGTCATCAGATTACAGACACTTTTGAAAAACTAAATTATTATATCTTGGATTACTTTTAATAAATTTATAAAGGATGTTTGCGAGAGAGAAAAATAGATTGACGCATTTCTGTTTTCTCAATGACATTCAATTCAGCATTGAAAAAAGGTGCAAGTTTAAGTTTGTTCCACCTGAGCGAGTCTGACCACAAGTCAAAGACCACTATAATGACTCACCAAATGCTTTTGAAGAATCATTTTAGTCTTCTTTTAATGCCGCTTAAGGGGAAAGTACTCCAAAAGTAACTGAAAGTAATCAGATAACCTTCGGATTACCCAAACTCAGTAAAGCAATGTTGCCGCTAAATTTTTTAAACAGGTAACTAGTAACTGTAACGGATTACATTTAGAAAGTAACCTACTCAAGCCTAATTGTTTTTCAATCAACATGTTTTGCAAACCTATGCTCTTTACTCTCTACCTCTTATCTGCGGTGGGTATGCTTTCATAGTTAAACCTGCTGCTACATTCCCAAGATAACTACCACAGAATTGCCACTGCAATTAAACAGGCAATTATCTGTAATTATACTTCTTGGTTCCTGTGTCTTACCATATCAAAGACTCACTCACCCAGAGATGATGTCTGTTTTATTTCCTTTGAGTGGCATGGTATTTTACATAGACAATATATGGTACCGACATTATTACATTTTGTTATAAATTGTATTTAAAAAAAAATGCAATTTACTGATCAGTCATTTATTTATTGTTTCATATTCAACTCAATTACCTGAGGTTTGTACCAATGTTTTTATATACAATGCTAGACAGAATATTGTACACTATAACACCATGTGAAGATCTGAAAATAGGTATGATAGTGTACTGTATATCAAACATGAAAAAGACACAAAGTAGACTAGTTTCACATATCCTCAATTTGACCTGGAATCACACAGCACTCACTGGGCCCAGTTGAGGGGAAAGGCATCATGTCTAAGGATATTTCTGCTTCACATTCAAACTGCAGTGTTGCAGGCAGGATACGGTTTCTTGGGTGACGTGAAACATCCGAGATAATGGAGACTTTGTCAAACGGTACGTCCAAGCCTTCACCGTGTGAGACCACGGGCTGGCGTTGAGCACAGTGCGCAGAGGCTGTGATATTTGTGTCTCTCTGGAGCGTAGTGTCGTGGTGGTAAGACACCAACTCGTTGCTGAAATTGACAGCTTCTACAGTAGAACTGGAGCAGTATCTATTGCAGCCCAGAATGGTGGAGAATGCTTTCCTGAAATCAGCATTAAATGCGTATATGACTGGGTTTAATGATGAGTTGGCCCAGCCAAACCACACAAACATGTTAAACGTGGTGTTACTTACGCACAGGCGATCACCAACATCATTGATGTCACAAAAAGGTACGATGCAGTTGACCACGAAAAAAGGTAACCAGCAAAATACAAAAACTCCCATAATGATAGAAAGTGTCTTTAAAACTTTCGTTTCTTTTTTAAAAGTTCTTTTAAAGGAGTTTGTTTGCTCGGTTGCTTGCTGATTGTTCTGTGCGTGTTCCACCGCTCTCTCCAGCGATGATATCCTCCGGATCTGGGTTTGCGCAATCCGGTAGATCCGAGTGTAAGTGCCAACCATAATAACGACGGGAATGTAAAAACTGATCAATGAGGAAGATATGGCATATGTGCTATTCAAGCTTGCATTGCAGTCCTCGATTTCATTCATCTCGTTCCCTGTTGCATTTTCCTCCTCTGCTTTGTGCCAATTGAGCTGAACTGGAATGAAGGAGATGAGAATGGAGAGGGTCCATGCCACTCCGATCATAACGAAGGCAAACCTCTGGGTCATTTTACGCTCATATCGAAAAGGGCTCGAAATTGCCCAGTATCTGTCCATACTTATTATACAAAGATTGAGAATTGACGCGGTGGAGCACATGATGTCAAAAGCAATCCAGGTATCACAGAAGCTGCCGAAGATCCAGCATCCGGCCACCTCAGACATGGCCTTCCACGGCATCACAAGAACGGCCACGAATAGATCTGATACCGCCAACGAGATGACAAAAAAGTTGGTAACTTTAGATCGAAGGTGTCTAAATTTGATCACCGCGGCGCAAACGAGTGTATTCCCAAGAAGCGTTGAAACGATTAGGATGAACAGGACGCAGCCGGTGAGCGCACGGACGCTGCGCCCGGAGCTGTCCGTTTCAGCACCTGCGGTTTGGTTGTCAGATTTCTCCATTGACAACTAATTGATCCGCTTTTCTGCACATATAAAAGTTTGCATCTTCTACACTTGGCGTTCAGCACTACCTATATACATTATTCTTTCCACATCGTTTTGGAGAACCCACTTGCGGATTTGGGAACTCATGCGGTAGCTATTTCATAAATTGCTTAATGTATTTTTTAATTTTAAATATAGCATATCTACATCATAAACAGTACGTAAACAATAACGTAATCTCCGTTATTTTCTTACTCTGATCCAGTAAAACATTGTCCATGGTCGTGAATTAGTGCACTGCACATAACCCATTCTGCACGATCGCGCCTTTTTTGACAGTGAATGGGTGAATAGTCTCCCTCAGTGGTTGAATAGCGACTCTCGGTGCTTGATGATGGCAATGAATACCCCTCCTCTTAACAATGAGATATGACGAAAACATGTGAATGTTTTCTGATCCGGGGTAATACCATCAACCGTAGAAAATGCAGTTAACGATGCCCCATGATTGCGATATTATCAGAAGTTTGACATCTAGGCAATTTCAGAGAAATTCGGAAATCGGACAAGAAAAACATCTATACAATATATTTATATATTGATTATAGAACATTTAAAGAAAATATATAATCAATCAGTTAACTATTGAATGAATGCGGACATAATTAGCACTTTCAGTAGCCTATGGAATAGCCTGTTATTTAGATGCCTCTAAACAGCTAAATAAAACATAATTTCATTGGCGCTGTCTATGGTGCTGAAACTAAACTGGTCACTATAGGTAACCTTTGTAGGCTATGAAGTGAAACAAATTAAACTACTCCATTGTGTGATCAACTCTTTCCAGGTCTTAGCCTGCCACCATTGTTGTGAGTCCCTTTACAAGAGACCAACGGGATACTACATCTTAAAAACCGACAACGAACAAATCCTGAATACCTGCGCATTGTGCTGTTTAAAAAAAAGTGTTTCGGATAAGCCATGCGTGTTATAGCACCGCACGGACACCAGATGTCACCCCATCCCAGATTTTCCGTCTGCGTGCTGGGGGATTTGCTCTCCCCCCTACGTCATTGGAATCTCAAAATGGCTCCTGCTCAAATTCGCCGTCCAAGTGGGGGTGGTTGCCGGTTTTTCTAACAGAAATTACACACGACCATACGACTGACATTCTCTCTTTTCCTGCCGCTATCTCTCGAAATAGAAACCGTAATTTGTTAGCGTCATCATCATGTAATTAGGGATACGCTGAGATCATGATAGGCATAGCCTACAGGGAACAACCGGGACTGAGCAATTGTAGCTTATGCAGCCGCCACAGCGTTTTTGTTGTGGAGCGGTGGTGTGGGGAATGTGATTGACATGGAAAAGGCAGAGAATGGCATTTTTCCACCGGCTTTGTCTGTGAACGAAAAGTGGTCCAGCAGCACATCTCTCAACCAGCCACTGGCTGACGATATCGCCGACGCCGCAGGTCCTCTCTCTAAACATGTCAACAGGGATGAGACGTGTTGGACTGACAGCAGACGCAGCCCGTGAAGCAGGAGAGGATATTTCCCGTTCCACAGTAGCGTGTGTACGTGTCGGGAGTACGATAATGCTCGATTTAGTTACTGACAGCCCATCTGGTGGCACTGCAAGCAATTGTGTCATTCCTGAGCCAGGTAGCGACTCTGCTACAAACGGGTTTACTGGGTCAATAGTGGTTGCCTCCAAGGCAGGGAGCTGCTCTGCTATCACTGCAGTGAATCGAGAGGAAATGGACAGAAGTGGTCTCTGGGGGACCTCACTGACTCAGAAGAACAATGATTGCTCTGCAGAAAGACTAGATGCCTGTGTGACAGCAGCTGAGGCACTGCAGTCATTGGCACACTCTTGGAATGGACAGCTTGAACAGAGGTGCACAGCAGCCTCCCGGACTGGTCCGGCGGGGTTCTCGATTGGAGACACCGTGTGTGTTATACAGAGTCCTCTTCGCAGTGATGCTGTTATTAGACCACATATTAACCGAAGTACGACCCCTGACAAGGAGGACAAAATGGCAAACGGTGGATTATTGATTGGATACAACAGCGCAAAGTTACACACAGAGACAGCTGGAACAATTCTTTCTGATGGAGCTGCAACCTCTATCTCTAACCCACAATGTGAAAAACTCCCCATGTCTGCAGTGAGTGCAAGGGAGGGCCATCACGAATCCTGCAATATCAGAGAGGAACCTGATGGAGCCGGGGCCCAGCCTAGAAAACAAGTTAACGTGGCAGGAGAGCTATCTGATGGGGCTACTTCCAGTCTCACCTCTCAGGGTTTACCATCAAGCCCAGCACCAAGGAAATACCCCTGCAGTGTTAAACCAGACACCAAGCAGGGAGCAGAACCATCAACATCTGGTCACCCAGGAGGGGATCCATCCTCCAGACTCCATCCTCAGTCCCGCAAGACCACCAGTCTGAACTATGAGCCGTCCAGCATTCTCAGCCCAGGGGACGAGGATGAGGATGGGGAGACCTTCGTGGAGCTGGGGGCCCAAGGCTACAGTGACCTCAGGTTCATGGACGTCAGTCTGAGCTCCAGGAACACCTATGAGTCCAGCAGACGTCAGTCCGCCCCAGGACATATAGGACCGAGTGTGGACTCCTCTGAACTGGCCTTACAGTCAAAAAGACCTGGCATCGCTGAGTATTTCGGCAGGTAAATTAGTTTTTTTCTTTGTGGTCTGAGGTTATTTGCAGGTTGCCGAGAGGATTTCTTACAAGGACAAGAACGGCACAAACTTTTAAAGTTTGCATTTACACTGTGTATAGCCGCATTATTGCTGCAATATACACCCGTTACAACAGCAGTCACTTCTGTTAACCATGCTCTCCTAACAGAGATGTGTCCTGACATTGTAACAGCACACCAGGACATAATGAACAAAGCCATAACTAGAACTAGGTCTCAGTCAACATTTAGCGCAGGCAGAGACCCACCTGGTGGAAATGGAGCCAGCTGCAGTGAATACCGTTATATTGGTGTTCCCACAAGGACATCCCCTAGGTGCGTACTCTTTACATTAAAGGATTTTATCTACTTTATCTACTTCCCAAGAGTCAGATGAACCAGTGGATACCATTTGTATGTCTCTGCGTGTAGTTTGAGGAACAGGGTTGGAGAGCCCTGCTTTAAGGTGTAAACAATTTAGAAACAGTTAATTATTACTTCAGAGATCGTTTATAAATATGTAATAAATACATTTTGGTATATATAATAAAATAATGAACAGTTTATAAACTACGTATAACTCCTTCATAAACACTTTTGAGTACACCTTAATGTGAAGCGTTAACCCCTAGGTTTATAATCCCACATAGGATCAGGTGAAATTCATTCAATTGATGAAATAAGAGTGCCAGAAAATCACTCACTCAGCTGAACGGACCATATCACTTTGACTTATTAGTATGAATTATTGGCACCCTTGAGAAAGATGAGCAAAACATACTGTATATAATAAATAATGAAAATACTGAGCTATATTATCGGCAAAAAAATAACTGCATTCCAGGTGACTACCTCATGAAGCTGGTTGAGAGTGTACAAAGCCGTTATCGAGGCAAAGAGTGGCTACTTTGAATAATCTAAAATCTAAAAATATATTTTGATTTGCTTAACACTTTTTTGGTTACTACATGATTCCATATGTGTTATTTCATAGTTTTGATATCTTCACTATTCTACAATGTAGAAAATAGTCAAAATAAAGAAAACCCCTTGAATGAGTAGGTGTGTCAACTTCTGACTGGTACTGTATATATGTATTGCTCAGAGAAAGAGATTTTGTTTAACAAATAATATATATATTTTTTAATAAAAAAGATTGGGGTCAAAATTATTGGCACCCCTGTTTTCTATTCTCTTCAATACCTCCCTTTGCAAGGATAACTTCACTTTTTCTAAAATGTTTTTAGAGGGCAGATGAAGGACCAAAGATCTGAAAAGATTCTGTATGGAGAAATGGTCTTAAGTTCCCTCCCAATGTGTTTCTTCAATCTCATAAAACATTTTTTTTAATACTCTTATCCTCGCAAGGTGATCTATTGAAAATAGAGGTGGCAATAATTTTTGATCCCAATCTTTACATTTAAAAAAATACTTGTTAAATGAAAATCCCTTTCCCTGAGCATATACAATATAGCTCAGTATTTCTATTATTTGTTTGATAGTCTTTTTTGCTTCTCTTTATCAAGGGTGCCAATCATTTTGGACCTGACTGTATGTCAGATCAGGGAAATGATTCAGAGACTCAGAGAAACCTTAATTTCCCTGTTTTCTCAGTATGTCTACTCATCAAAACTGTTTCGCTGACCGGAGGAATAAATGAAAGTGTGTCATCATTAATAATTACCCACACATTGTCCTGGTTTTTCTGTCTGTTCAGGGGTTTATTTTCCAAGAAGCATATAGAGCCGAATGTACCTGGGTGGAAGCTGTTTGGAAAGGTTGCTGCCAGAGAGAGCCCTCCCAAGGACTCCAGGACCATACAGCAGGTTGGTACCCTGGTCCTCTATTCTTCTTGTCAGATTAGGAGTGCTGATCTAGAATATTGTCTTTTAAATCATTATAACTACGATTTCATTGACATGGAGGACCTGGGTCCGTAAACATCAAGAATCGCATCGTTGGAGTGCTGATCGAGCTTTTAAACCCACCCCTCAGCTACTTTCAGTCCATTCCACCTATCTACGTACATTTCCCTGTTATGATTTCCATGTGCCATATATATTTCAACTGTGCTGTGATGTGTCACATAGATTCTGAACCTGTCTAATCGCATAGTATCTACAGATTGTAAGTTCAAGATCAATATTTTACTGAAAGTATTATTATATTGTTGATTGATTGACTGTGGTTTTTCAAATCTCCCAACACTACTATTTGTAGTGTTTATTTTAGATAAATGTTGTGATTTTTCAGCCATTCCTGAACCTGTGACCAGAAACAAGCTACATAGAGGCTATGCCAAATAAGTGATCAAATGATTCTTTCTCTTCGTAGCAAAATCTGCAGAGCTGAACTGGTTTTATGCCCCATATACATAACATTCTGTTTGAATTTTGTATAATCATTTAAATGGAGAAACTCTTACGTTTTTGAATCAAGTGTTGCGCTCTGAGAAGCTTTTTGAATGCTTGCTCTGATGTCACTGTGCTCCTAAGTCTACAGTAGTTATTCACTAACCTATTAACTGACCGTCTAACTTCCTGTACAGTATTGTGTATGGGAGAGAACGCTATCTGACCCTCCCTGGAGTGAAGCCAGCAAGTCTAGTTGAATGCAATGAGCTCAATATTTAGCCCAGATAATGTCCCCTACGTGCTAGTCAGGACTTAATCCCTATTCATCTAGGTTATGTCAGCATTACATACATACAGTAACCTCACTTTGTTAACATACGTAGCTTAAAGCTTGAAAGAAAGTCCAGAACTACCGTTATTTCATTTAAATCAAGTCATTTAGACCCCTTCTGTTCAACTCCTTCACCAATGATACATTGCATTTACAGGCCTTTGTTTTATATTGTATGACATGAATCATTAGTTTATTCGCAGCCTTGTGCAATATGTCATGCCACTGCATAACAATCACTCCCTAGGCCCTATTCTCACAATAACTCACCTATAACAGTCTGACCAGGTAGCAAACTGATAGCAACTCACAGCTCAAGTCAATTCTTTATATCTATCCTTCTGTGTGTCCTGTAATAGAGCATCTTGTAACGATGACATCACAGCTTATAGATAAGTGTTGCAAAGGCTGTAGTCAGTCTGTACTTGGCCTACTCCTTCCCAACACTTGACAAGAGCAAGTAGGGTGTGGTAGGAGTAGGGTTCAGGTCCTCCATGTTGGGAGGCTGGCAGCCCACTACAGCTGTTGAGGGTGTATGCTCCAGCTGGCTCTGTGCCTGGCTGCCTGGCTGGGTAACTAAGGAGCTGGTCTTACTCAAGGTGGATGCCTCTTGCCTGCTGTGTTGAGCCTCGGCTGGGCTTGAATTATGCCCATCTCCTAGCCTCAGCCATGAGGCTTGTCTCCTGCCCTTAGCCCCTAGCTCTGTTCTTCCTCTCCCTCTCTCTCCCTCACTCCCTGTCTCCCGCGCTACCTCCCCCACTCTACCCTGCAGCTACTGATCTGTCTCCACACTTGTCGGAGGCAATAATACATGTTTTCATGCCTGGATGGAAACAGACACTAAAGCCAATTACATTTGTCCCTTCACTGGATTAGTAGTGCACTTAAATCTAGTACTCTACAGCTGCAGACGGGGATGAGAGCATGTATCTGCCTCACTACTGAGATTATGACTAGACAAGAGTGATCTCATCTACAGTGAGCTACGTGGGTTAGAGCAGGGATTAGGGGACTCTTAGGAAAAAGGGTTCCAAAAACTATTTTTGGTTCCACATAGAATTATTTTGGGTTTCATGTAGAACCCTCTATAGAAAAGGGTTCTACATGGAACCAAAAAGGGTTCTACCTGGAACCAAAAGTGGTTCTTCAATGGGGACAGCCGAATAACCATTTTAGGTTCTATATAGCACCTTTTTTTCTAAGAGTGTCAATGTTTTTTTACTTTACCTTTATTTAACTAGGCAAGTCAGTTGAGAACAAATTCTTATTTTCAATGACGGCCTAGGAGCAGTGGGTTAACTGCCTTGTTCAGGGGCAGAATGACAGAGTCCAACGCTCTACTAGTCCAACGCTCTAACCACTAGGCCACCTGCCGCCACCAGGGTTCATCTGTAATGTGTTACACAAATGTGCCGTACAGAAACTCAGATGATGGGAAGTTTATTCATGCAGTTATCCTACGTGCAAGGAGAGGGAGGGACTGAGTTGGATCTCCAACAGAGGCCTTTTTAAAATAAAGTTGACTATCTTCTTAACCCTATCCGAAGGGCAAAGATGCTTATGTGGATTGGAAGTGTACTGAAGTACTTGAAATAATTGTTTAGTTTGAAAGACAGTTTGGAGTTGTTTTTTTGGAGGGATTGAGCTACAGTGCCTTGCGAAAGTATTCGGCCCCCTTGAACTTTGCGACCTTTTGCCACATTTCAGGTTTCAAACATAAAGATATAAAACTGTATTTTTTGTGAAGAATCAACAACAAGTGGGACACAATCATGAAGTGGAACGACATTTATTGGATATTTCAAACTTTTTTAACAAATCAAAAACTGAAAAATTGGGCGTGCAAAATTATTCAGCCCCCTTAAGTTAATACTTTGTAGCGCCACCTTTTGCTGCGATTACAGCTGTAAGTCGCTTGGGGTATGTCTATCAGTTTTGCACATCGAGAGACTGACATTTTTTCCCATTCCTCCTTGCAAAACAGCTCGAGCTCAGTGAGGTTGGATGGAGAGCATTTGTGAACAGCAGTTTTCAGTTCTTTCCACAGATTCTCGATTGGATTCAGGTCTGGACATTGACTTGGCCATTCTAACACCTGGATATGTTTATTTTTGAACCATTCCATTGTAGATGTTGCTTTATGTTTTGGATCATTGTCTTGTTGAAAGACAAATCTCCGTCCCAGTCTCAGGTCTTTTGCAGACTCCATCAGGTTTTCTTCCAGAATGGTCCTGTATTTGGCTCCATCCATCTTCCCATCAATTTTAACCATCTTCCCTGTCCCTGCTGAAGAAAAGCAGGCCCAAACCATGATGCTGCCACTACCATGTTTGACAGTGGGGATGGTGTGTTCAGGGTGATGAGCTGTGTTGCTTTTACGCCAAACATAACGTTTTGCATTGTTGCCAAAAAGTTCAATTTTGGTTTCATCTGACCAGAGCACCTTCTTCCACATGTTTGGTGTGTCTCCCAGGTGGCTTGTGGCAAACTTTAAACAACACTTTTTATGGATATCTTTAAGAAATGGCTTTCTTCTTGCCACTCTTCCATAAAGGCCAGATTTGTGCAATATACGACTGATTGTTGTCCTATGGACAGAGTCTCCCACCTCAGCTGTAGATCTCTGCAGTTCATCCAGAGTGATCATGGGCCTCTTGGCTGCATCTCTGATCAGTCTTCTCCTTGTATGAGCTGAAAGTTTAGAGGGACGGCCAGGTCTTGGTAGATTTGCAGTGGTCTGATACTCCTTCCATTTCAATATTATCGCTTGCACAGTGCTCCTTGGGATGTTTAAAGCTTGGGAAATCTTTTTGTATCCAAATCCGGCTTTAAACTTCTTCACAACAGTATCTCGGACCTGCCTGGTGTGTTCCTTGTTCTTCATGATGCTCTCTGCGCTTTTAACGGACCTCTGAGACTATCACAGTGCAGGTGCATTTATACGGAGACTTGATTACACACAGGTGGATTGTATTTATCATAATTAGTCATTTAGGTCAACATTGGATCATTCAGAGATCCTCACTGAACTTCTGGAGAGAGTTTGCTGCACTGAAAGTAAAGGGGCTGAATAATTTTGCACGCCCAATTTTTCAGTTTTTGATTTGTTAAAAAAGTTTGAAATATCCAATAAATGTCGTTCCACTTCATGATTGTGTCCCACTTGTTGATGATTTTTCACAAAAAAATACAGTTTTATATCTTCATGTTTGAAGCCTGAAATGTGGCAAAAGGTCGCAAAGTTCAAGGGGGCCGAATACTTTCGCAAGGCACTGTATTTAACTCTTGAGTGCAAACTCTGTTTTTCTTTCATCAGGAGAGTGTTCCAGGTGGTCTCACGTCTGTGTCTGCACCCAATCTCTTAAGTGAAGGGGTATGGACTTTCTCAAGTTTCCCTTTCAGTCATCTTCTCACTCTCCTGTCTGCATGGGGTTGCCAAGCAACCATTTCCATTGCACATCCAACTCATGCCCATGCCAACCCGTAGCACTTTGACAGGGGAAGGGAAATAAATGCATGTTAGAAAAAATACAAATAACAATTAATCGCAGGTTCTTCAACAATACCAAGGTCTCTGAGACTCTTGCCTTAGCTCCAGCAGCTTAGTCTCTGTGGCTCAAAATGTTGGAATCCAAAGTATGACTAGGTTTTAGTTCCAGTTGTCCTAACATACAGTACATGCGACCACATGTTTCTCTAGTGCAATAGATCTATTCCATATCGATTGTATTCCTTTTATTCCTTATCTGGGAATGTAAGGGTTTTTGGTTTACGGGTGTATTTGACTTGAGGATTATGAATACACAGTTGATTATGTGATTGTATTTACACTTTGACATTACGAGTGGTGCCAGAGCTCCATCTGCTTCTCTGCTATACCATTTGTGAATAGAAATGCATGGGTGTTGGTTATACACAGTTCATCTCTGACTTTTCTTTGTACTATGGGACAGCAGCAATACATTTGGAGAAAGAGCTGTGACTATTTCTAAATTTTTACTATTGGGGGTCATTCCTTCAACAGGCTCTGATGCATTAGGCATGGCTAGGTATTTATTGACCCCTCTAGAAATGACTCATAAGATCTCTCTCCAGTCATCAACAACCATCATACTCCTCAGTCCCCCCATTTGTTTTCTCTCTCTCTCTCTTTCTCTCTCTCTGTCACTCACTCTCTCTCTCTGTCGCTCACTCTTTCTCTCTCTCTCTGTCGCTCACTCTTTCTCTCTCTCTCTCGCTCTCTGTCTGTCTCTCTCTCTCTGTCTCGCTCTCTCTCTCTCCTCTCTCTGTCTCTCTCTCTATCTGCCTGTATGGGCTTTGTGATCTCCATCATCCTGTCAGCTGATCCTGTCGCCCCTCGTGGCTAACCCCACTCTATCTTTCCTTCCTTTCAAATGCAAACCCATAAGTCTAGTTGGACTAGTTGAAATGCATATACTGGGGCTGTGTTTTCCAGTTTCTATGGAGATTTAGGTTTTTGATGTATCTGCAGGAGTACGAGGCCAGGGCGGGCAAGGCTGGATCTGGGGGAACGTCTCCTACTCAGCCTCAACATGGCCGGAAGAAGAACCTGGTCTTTGAACCACTGTCCACCACAGCTCTTATACTAGAGGACAGGCCTTCGTAAGTCCCCACTATCTCTCCTTTTTTCTTTCTCTTTCTTTGTCGGTTCCTCTTTTCTTTTTTAGTTTATTCTGCCCCCCTGTTCCTGCCCTGGGGCGGCAGGGTAGCCTAGTGGTTAGAGTGTTGGACTAGTAACCGGAAGGTTGCAAGTTCAAACCCCCGACCTGACAAGGTACAAATCTGTCGTTCTGCCCCTGAACAGGCAGTTAACCCACTGTTCCTAGGCCGTTATTGAAAATAAGTATTTGTTCTTAACTGACTTGCCTAGTTAAATAAAGGTAAAATAAATAAAATAATAATACAAAATACAAGGGGAAAGGCCTAACCTCCCAGACCTGCAGCCATATTACTTACACACATTCCATTGTTTTCAACTAGGCTCAGGCCAGGGTGTGGTGTCTACACAGTAAGAAACGCAGCGTCCAGAGACGAGCCGTGTTGTGTTTCTCCTCAGCTCTCTGATCCAAGACCTCCGGCCCTCATTAAGAATAGATACAGTATATGAAATATGAGCATGTCGCCTGAACCATGACAAACACACTGTCTGCAAGGCAAAGTCTCTCTCATTTGTAGGTCTTACTTTCTCTTAAGTCCTCAATGTGTTAAACTAGCCATTTTGTGTCCTCAGTTGCTGTGATATGCACGGATTACGGTGAAACCGGCTGATACTGTGTCCCATCTCCTCTTGTCTCTCTGCAGGAACCTTCCTGCTAAGCCTGTGGAGGAGGCCCAGCGTCACCGTCAGGAGTATGATGAGATGGTGGCCGAGGCCAAGAAGAGAGGTACTGGTACTTGTACTGTTACTGGTATTGTTGCTGTTGCTGGTACTGCACTGTCTGTCTCCTCAGAGCTGTGTAATTGAGGTCAGCAGCATCTGGCCTGTCGACTGAACAGATCTCCAGATGGCACTTAGCTCAGTCTGTCTGTTGTAGCTGTTGCAAATACTTTTGTAACTTTATATGTACTTTAACAATTGTAAAGCTTTATGCAAATTATTATAAAGCATTTATAAGCATCTGTTAACATTTATAACCATCTGTTAACATTTCTAAGCATGTATAATGGCTTATTCATTGAAGTTATTGTAAAGTGTAACCAAATAATTTGTGTCCCCATCCCCACAGAGATAAAGGAGGCCCAGAGGAAGAGGAAAGAGATGAAGGAGAGGTTTAAGCAGGAGGACAGCATCGCCAACGCCATGGTTGTCTGGAACCACGACATTCTGCCCAACTGGGACAACATGTGAGCCACTTCCTGCGAAACAACTCTCCACTGGCACGGAGCAGCTATGTACACTATCCAGTCAGTCAGGCAGTCCGTCTGTCAGTACAATATTCAGTCAGTTACTCAGTCAGTCAGTTATTTTGCCAGTCAGCCAGCCAGACAGTCACTGAACCAGTCAGTCAGTCAATGAGTCAGTGAACAAGTCAGTCAGTGAGTCAGTCTGTAATGAACATTCAATGAACCAGTCAGTCAGTGAACCAGTCAGTCAGTGAACCAGTCAGTCAGTGAGTGAGTCAGTCAGTAAATGAACAAGTCAGTCAGTGAACCAGTCAGTGAGTCTGACTGTAAATCAGTCATTCAGTGAACCGGTCAGTCAATAAATCAGTCAGTCAGTCAGTGAGCCAGTCAGTCAGTAAATCAGTCAGGCAGTGAACCAGTCGGTCATGCAGTGAACCAGTCAGTCATGCAGTGAACCAGTCAGTCATGCAGTGAACCAGTCAGTCATGCAGTGAACCAGTCAGTTATGCAGTGAGCCAGTCAGTGAGTCAATGAGCCAGTCAATGAGCCAATCAGTGAGTCAGTGAGCCAGTCAGTCATGCAATGAGGCAGTCAGTCATGCAGTGAGCCAGTCAGTCAGTGAACCAGTAAGTCAGTGGGCATAGGTCAGGGCTCGGTTGTTCAGTAGGCCCATGCCAGTCAGTTTGTGTCCCCCTGTAGGCGTAACACTCGGCGGGTGAGAGAGCTCTGGTGGCAGGGCTTGCCCCCCAACGTCAGAGGAAAGGTCTGGAGCCTAGCCATCGGCAACGAGCTCAACATCACCCCAGGTATGTATGGTGTTTCAATAGTCATAACTCATAGAACTCCCATCATAATTGTCTATTCCCATTGGCATGCCAAAATATGATTTGCCTTCAGAATAAGATATACAAAGTGAAGGATGTCATGTACATAAACTCAGCAGAAAAAGAAACGTCCTCTCACTGTCAACTGCTTTTATTTTCAGCAAACTTAACATGTTTAAATATTTGTATGAACAGAACAAGATTCAACAGCTGAGGCATAAACTGAACAAGTTCCACAGACATGTGACTAACATAAATGGAATAATGTGTCCCTGAACAAAGTGGAGGTCAAAATCAAAAGTAACAATCAGTATCTGGTGTGGCCACCAGCTGCATTAAGTACTGCAGTGCATCTCCTTCTCATGGACTGCACCAGATTTGCCAGTGCTTGCTGTGAGATGTTACCCCACTCTTCCACCAAGGCACCTGCAAGTTCCCGGACATTTCTGGGGGGAATGGCCCTAGCCCTCACCCTCTGATCCAGCAGGTCCCAGACATGCTCAATGGGATTGAGATCTGGGCTCTTTGCTGGCCATGGCAGAACAGTTCCTGTCTTGGAGGAAATTCCGCACAGAACGAGCAGTATGGCTGGTGGCATTGTCATGCTAGAGTGTCATCTCAGGATGAGCTTGCAGTGTTGAGATTGCCTGCAATGACAACAAGCTCAGTCCGATGATGCTGTTACACACCGCCCCAGACCATGACGGACCCTCCACCTCCAAATCGATCCCGCTCCAGAGTACAGGCCTCAGTGTAACGCTCATTCCTTCGACGATAAACGTGAATCCAACCATCATCCCTGGTGAGACAAAACCGTGACTCGTCAGTGAAGAGCACTTTTTGCCAGCCCTGTCTGGTCCAGCGACGGTGGGTTTGTGCCCATAGGCGACGTTGTTACCGGTGATGTCTGGTGACGACCTGCCTTACAACAGGCCTACAAGCCCTCAATCAAGCCTCTCTCAGGCTATTGCGGACAGTCTGAGCACTGATGGAGGGATTGTGCGTTCCTGGTGTAACTCGGGCAGTTGTTGTTGCCATTCTGTACCTGTCCTGCAGGTGTGATGTTTGGATGTACCGATCCTGTGCAGGTGTTGTTACACGTGGTCTGCCACGCGAGGACGATCAGCTGTCCGTCCTGTCTCCCTGTAGCGCTGTCTTAGGCGTCTCACAGTACAGACATTGCAATTGATTACCCTGGCCACATCTGCAGTACACATGCCTCCTTGCAGCATGACTAAGGCACGTTCACGCAAATGAGCAGAGACCCTGGGCATCCTTCTTTTGGTGTTTTTCAAAGTCAGTAGGAAGGTGTCCTAAGTTTTCATAACTGTGACCTTAATTGCCTACCGTCTGTAAGCTGTTAGTGTCTTAACGACCGTTCTACAGGTGTATTTTCATTAATTGTTTATGGTTCATTGAACAAGCACGGGAAACAGTGTTTAAACCTTTTACAATGAAGATCTGTGAAGTTATTTGGAGTTATAAGAATTATCTTTGAAAGGCAGGGTCCTGAGAAAGGGACGTTTCTTTTTTCGCTGAGTTTACATTGAAATGTATTAAAATAGCCAAGGTTATACTTGTAGAAATTTAGTACCATATTGTTTGTTTTCTACCAAAGCAACACGTTCACCTCTTTCAGCTGGAATAGATTTACGAGCCTGTTGTGCATGTAGTGGAAGGAATTTCTGGATGAAAAGGCCGACTGTTTTTACTGCCAGGAAGTGCCTTTGTGGGTTACACAAAAAAAGCATAATAGACGTCTCAACTGGAGGACCCACCGCCTGACTCATTGCGAGAGATCTTCTTTCATTTCCCTCTTTTCTTCTCTACAGGGCTGTATGACATCTTCCTCTCCAGAGCCAAGGAGAGGTGGAGGAGTTTCAGTGAGATGGGTTCAGAGGCTGATGGTACGTCTGAGATGGGGGGGGGGGTCACGTGGCAAGACTGTGAATTAAAGCCAAGCTCCTCGCATGTCAGACTGAACTCCCCAGACCCAAGACTCATCCATTCTCCTCTCTTCCTCTCTGAGGCAAAGCTATTTCCTCTCGTTGCTTCACATCTATCGGCCATATTGGTGGCCCGCATTGCTGCACAAATCCCCCTCGTTCAGCAATCATCTGCAGGCTTGGAGGAGAACGGAGAACTTTCTGCAAAGGGTTTCTGTTGTTTTTACTCCAGTGTTCTGCGAAATGTCTGTTTCTGCCATCATGTCAGACTAACTGGCCATTGGTGTAGTGCTGAGAGCCAACAGTGACACATTCTCTCCTCTAGCTCGTCAGAAAGACTGTGTTGTTGCCAACGAGAGCCTCAGGAGATAGATCCAACAGGACTTAATGGAGCTGAACAGAAATATTTGCAGGATGTCTTCCTCTTGGCATCGTTTTAGGGTTACAAAATATTGGCACGGCATCAGTGTCTCTATGTATCATTGATTACCGAATTACTCTGTCTATCATGCACAGACAACGATACAGAGAGGTCGAACCAGCAGGAGATCAGTTTATTTGAGTAAACTGAAATTATTAAGTTTTTCCTCTCGTTAGTAATCTGTTTGTGTTTCAATACTAGATGGGACATCGCTGGCAGACAGAGAGTCCAGTCTGGACCTGATCAAGCTGGACATATCCCGCACATTCCCACCTCTTTTTATATTCCAGAAGGTACAGTACATTTCTTACCCACTACTGTGTGTGTGTGTGTGTGTGTGTGTGTGTGTGTGTGTGTGTGTGTGTGTGTGTGTGTGTGTGCGCGCGCGTGCGCTCCATGACATTTCTCATCCTCTGATTGTCTTCCACCACAGGGTGGGCCATATCATGATCTCCTCCACAGCGTGCTGGGGGCCTACACCTGTTACAGACCTGATGTGGGATATGTGAGTAACACTTCTAAACAGCACTCTTAAGTCTTTATTTTATGCCATACTGTACATGCGGTGATTGTGAACTAAAATGGGTGTTCTGTTCTCTCAGGTTCAGGGCATGTCCTTCATAGCTGCAGTGTTAATCCTCAACCTGGAGGAAGCTGACGCCTTCATTGCCTTCGCTAACCTGCTCAACAAGCCCTGCCAGCTGGCCTTCTTCAGAGTGGACCATGACCTAGTGAGTCCTACTTCCACAGTGGCCACCGTAAAAAAAACGGTCCTCTCTAAAACTAATTTAAAGGGATACTTCACCCAAATTACATATTGGGTTCCTTACCCTGTACGCAGTCTATGGACAAGGTATGACAGCAATCCATGCTTTGGTTTAGTTTCCCAGGAATTGTCTCCACATGCTAACGTTTTAGCATTTGTAGCACAAATCCCATTCAAATCATGGGACTGATATTAGCATTTTTCCCACATCATGTTCATGTCATCTATAAGTGACTTTGTTGAGCTTCACAATACATTTGAAATACTTTTGGACGATGTTGACATGATGCACGATTAGCTCTTTAACAGTACTGAATTAGTGGTCCCTGAATCTGTCTCTGACCTTTTTTTCTTCTCCTCTAGATGCTGAAATACTTTGCTGCGTTCGAGGTGTTCTTTGAAGAGAACCTCCCTAGACTGTTTAACCACTTCCAGATCTCCAACCTCACCCCAGATCTCTATCTCATCGACTGGTGAGTAACTATAGATCTCTATATGAAAGCATGCAGCAGTTCTCTGTTAGTGTGGCCTTCAAGCTGTTTTCTCACACATTTAACACCAGCCATGCTGTCAGGTCATTATTCACAGTTATCAGAGCACAGCTGCTGTGCCATTTTTTTGGCCTGTGTGTATCTGTCTGTGTCTGTTTACAGGATCTTCACTCTGTACAGTAAGACGTTGCCGTTGGACGTGGCATGTAGAGTGTGGGATGTGTTCTGTCGTGACGGCGAGGAGTTTCTGTTCCGGACGGGTCTAGGGATCCTGCGTCTCTACGAGGATGTGCTCCTACAGATGGATTTCATCCATAGCGCCCAGTTTCTGACACGCCTCCCAGAGGATATAGACTCTGATAGGCTGTTCGCCTGCATCGTGGCCATGCCCATGCTCAACGGAAACAAGAAATGGTCCCAGGTCAGTTCCTCTAAACATAAGAAGACAGGGAAGTGAGAAAATGGAGACGTTTGCACCGAGTGACAATACATACAGTGCATTCGGAAAGTTTTCAAACCCCTTGACTTTTCCACATTTTGTTCCGTTACAGCCTTACTCTAAAATTGATTAAATAATCCCCCCCCCCCTCATCAATCTACAGAAAATACCTCACAATGACAAAGCAAAAACAGGTTTTTAGAAAAGTTTTGCAAATGTATAAAAAAATATGAAATATCATATTTACATAAGTATTCAGATCCTTTACTCAGTATTTTGTTAAAGCACCTTTGGCAGCGATTACAGCCTCGAGTCTTCTTGGGTATGATGCTATAAGCTTGGCACACCTGTATTTGGGGAGTTTCTCCTATTCTTCTCTGCAGATCCTCCCAAGCTCTGTCAGGTTGGATGGGGAGCGTCGCTGCACAGCTATTTTCAGGTCTCTCCAGAAATGTTGGATTGGGTTCAAGTCCAGGCTCTGGCTGGGCCACTCAAGGACAATCAGATACTTGTCCCAAATCCACTCCTGTGTTGTCTTGGCTGTGTGCTTAGAGCTGTTGTCCTGTTGGAAGGTGAACCCTGGCCCAAGTCTGAGGTTTTCATCAAGGATCTCTGTACTATGCTCCGTTCATCTTTCCCTCGATCTTGACTAGTCTCCCAGTCTGTGCCGCTGAAAAACATCCCCACATCATGCTGCCACCACCATGCTTCACCGTGGGGATGGTGCCAGGTTTCCTCCAGCTGTGCCATTTGGCATTCAGGCCAAAGAGTTCGATCTTGGTTTCATCAGACCAGAGAATCTTGTTTCTCATGGTCTGAGAGTCTTTAGGTACCTTTTGCCAAACTCCAAGCGGGCTGCCATGGTCCTTTTACTGAGGAGTGGCTTCCGTGTGGCCTGATTGGTAGAGTGCTGCAGAGATGGTTGTCCTTCTGTAAGATTCTCCCATCTCCACAGAGGAACTCTGTAGCTCTGTCAGAATGACCATCGAGTTCTTGGTCACCTCCCTGACCAAGGCCCTTCTCCCCCGATTGCTCAGTTTGGCTGGGCAGCCAGCTCTAGGAAGAGTCTTGGTGGTTCCAAACTTCTTCCATTAAAGAATGATGGAGGCCACTGTGTTCTTGGGTACCTTCAATGCTGCATAAATGTTTTAGTACCCTTCCTCAGATCTGTGCCTCAACACAATCCTGTCTCGGAGCTCTACTGACAATTCCTTCGACCTCATGGCTTGATTTTGCTCTGACATGCACTGTCAACTGCGGGACCTTATATAGACAGGTGTGTGCCTTTCCAAATCATGTCCGATCAATTGAATTTACCACAGGTGGACTCCAATCAAGTTGTAGAAACATCTGAAGGATGATCAATGGGAACAGGATGCACCTGAGCTCAATTTCGAGTCTCATAACGAAGGGTCTGAATAGCAATGTAAATGATGTATTTCTGTTTTTTATTTGTAATACATTTGCAAAACCTTCTAAAAATTGGTTTTCGCTTTGTTATTATGGAGTGTTGTGTGTAGATTGAGTAACATTTTTTATTTAATCAATTTTAGAATAAGATTCTAACGTAACAAAATGTGGAAAAACTGAAGGGGTCAGAATACTTTCTGAATGTATAAGAATATTATTATGTTTTTAAGGTAAAGCCATTTCTAGAGTCTGTTGTGTGAACTGGGACATGTTCCCAGAATTCCTCACACATATCCTGTATTTATGTTCAGACCCTGGTCTGCCCCGTCACATGTGATACTGGTGTGGCCAGGAGCGGTTTGGGAGTGATACGGCACTCAGACACTGCAATGTCAAATGATTCAGGTTATAATCAAATCAAACTTTATTTGTCACATGCGCCGAATACAACAAGTGTAGACCTTAACGTGAAACGCTTACTTACAAGCCCTTAACCAACAGATCAGTTCAAGAAGAGTTAAGAACATTTTTACCAAATAAACTGAAGTAAATAATAATAAAAGTAACACAATAACATAACAATAACGAGGCTATATACAGGGGGTACCAGTACCGAGGCCAGGTTAGTCGAGGTAATTTGTACATGTTGGTAGGGGTGAAGTGACTATGCATAGATAATAAACAGTGAGTAGCAGCAGTGTAGAAAACAAATGAAGGGGGGTCAATGTAATTAGTGGCCATTTGATTAATTGTTCAGCAATCTTATGGCTTGGGGGTAGAAGCTGTTAAGGAGCCTTTTTGTCCTAGACTTGGCGCTCCGGTACTGCTTGCCGTGCGGTAACAGAGAAAACAGTCTATGACTTGGGTGACTGGAGTCTGACAATATTTTGGGCTTTCCTCTGACACCGCCTATTATATAGGTCCTGGATTGCAGGATGCCGAGCAGTTTCCATACCAGACGGTGATGCAACCGATCAGGATGCTCTCGAGGGTGCAGCTGTAGAACGTTTTGAGGATCTGGGGACCCATGCCAAATCTTTTCAGTCTCCTGAGGGGGGAAAGGTGTTTTCATGCCCTCTTCACGACTTTTGGTGTGTTTGGACCATAATAGTTTGTTGATGTGGACACCAAGAAACTTGAAACTCTCGTCCACTACAGCCCCATCAAAGTTAATTAATGGTGGCCTGTTCGGCCCACCTTTGTCATAGATTCAAACTTGTTGGGTCCTACAATTCATATACTACAGCACCTGCAGAGGTGAATGTATGTCAGTTAAAGAAATACATAAGAAATAACCCATATGATAGTCTGCCTTTTCTGTGGAAATGCAGCACCACCTACAGGTATGTATTGTGTGTGCCTAAAAAGAATGATCGGTTGCAGTTTTTTATTGAGATTTGATCTCCTTCTCTCTCCTCTCCAGGTGTTTAATGCATTGATAAAGGAGAACAAGGACGTGGACAGAAATTGCAGCCAAGTACTGAAGAGTTCATGATTCAGCCGTGGAATATTTTTATGATCACGTTCCTCTCTTTAAATGAGAGCCTTTGACCACATTAGAGTCACAATGGTAAATGGACCTTAAAGAATGACATCATACTTGAAGATGGAGGCCTCAGACACCATTGCCAGTTTGATTGAATTGAGAGTTTTTATGGTAGTATACCATGAATATATGATGATATACTGTAGGTAGATGTGATGAATTGGGTCTGTCTAGTCCCATCAGAAAGGTATGGAGTTTCTTAGATTGAGTGAGGCCCTTTGTTACACCTGTGGATTTTATCTCACTAACATTACAATATATATTTTCTGAAAGTGCACCTCCAAGCATAGATATATTTATATGACTTAATTGACCAAGCCAATTTTACAACATAGAAGGACAATTATGAAATAATTAAGTGACAGAGCCCTTCCGTTTCTTAAGTATCTGAAGCTTGACATCGAATAGTTTAACTAAACTACCAGTAATAGGTTTTCATTACAGTGAGCAATTGTTTTCCGAAACGAATGGACAAAATGTGTGACATGTGGCACTAGCCCAGTATTGGACTAAAGGAGCCTACCGTTACTCCTTAGTCCTTGCATGCTCTGTTTAAAGGGCGAATTGGCTCTGAAAGACAAAACTGGCAAATACTCCCATCTAAACGTGAATCGATTCTCAATTGCGTCACGGTTCTAGAAACATAGATCCCTCTACTTTCATATCACATCTAAATAGTTTCACAAATGCAAAATACACACTGGTTTTAACACAGTTGCAGTCGACAGTATTTTTCAGTGACAACACGTTTGTGTCGCCTGTCTTCCGTTTACACACAGGTGTTCGGATACGGATATCGCTAATTTGCACAGATAGTCCACTCTGTCTTCCGTCTGTTTTCCGTAAACAATCGCTGTAACATGGAAATATGTCCGTATGGGAACCCCAACCCTTTACATTTTTGTTTTGTTTTTTCATTCAAAAGGCACTCGAACATATGAGCTATCTTTGTTGCAGGTGCAACAGTTGAATACGATGCGAAAAAAAATAAGAAACCTGCACACTGCTCTTGCTACTATCACTTCTCTTTATTAAGCTAGCGTTATGAAGGCATTGAGGCCGATGCGTAAAGCTAGCTTCATAAAGAGCAGTTAAACTAGCAAGAGCAGTGTGCAGGTGTGAAAGGTTATGCTTCCGAAATCAGACGGTAAGCGACGCGTGTTAATGTTCAGAACGAGCGTCGCTGCTCGTACACCCCCGTACAGAAGATGCCTTCATCCAATGACTCTTATGTGTAATGTAATAGAACTGAGAGTTATGATCAAGGGCTGTTGTGCCACGTGAGGTAACAGTGTTTTGCTGGATGAGTCCACAGTGAAGCTATTATATTGTTGTGAATAAAACAGCAATGGGACACCTTTTCAAAGTACCTATTCATGAAACATAATTCACTTTTTAAAACTTGGTCTTGTTTGTGATGTTGCTCACATCTATTGTTACTTTACATTTAACCAAACACTTATGTTGAGGTCCAAGATTTTTTATTATCAATACTGTAGTTCGTTTCTACAGTACATGTTTCATATTTGATTGTATATTGTTTCTTATGCTCTCTATTGTATAGTTTTCATACTGAGTACTAAAAACAATTGTACATATCTTTTAAATGAATTCAAAAGTACCTCTGTGATACTGTATCAGACCAAAAGTTATGAATTATGTAAATAAATCAAAGATGATTATTCCCAAATGGTCAACAGTTTTTCCTGACTGCCACACGCCACACCTAAGCACAACCGTTTTCTCAACCAGTAGGTGGCGGTGTTTTCAAATCAATTTGTAGAGATCACAGTTTACTTCAATGGTCTTCACCTACGCCTAGCTAGTTGAAAATAAATACGTGTGACAACGTTATACAGTTTATATTATAATAATCAACTATATATCGATTCAAACAGGCACCCCATCCTTAAAAAAATAAGTCCTTTACGATGGCTCCGGCAAGTACCTCTTGTTATAGATGGTCGCTAGATAATTTGACAATCTGTACTAGTAGCAAAACAGAATGAATGTGCAGTTTCTCAGCAGTCAATGGCTTTTCACTGAACAGAACGTTTGGTCTACTAATGTAACTCACCATTATACTAATATCCACATCAATAGTCCCATTGATAGACATTTTCGTTTTATTTAACTAGGCAAGTCAGTTAAGAACAAATTCTTATTTACAATGACGGCCTGGGAACAGTGGGTTAACTGCCTTGTTCAGGGGCAGAACGACAGATGTTTACCTTGTCGGCAACGGGGATTAGATCTAGCAACATTTCATCTACTGGCCCAATGCTGACCACTAGGCTATCTGCTGCCATACATTCAGCTACTGTATTTATTATTATGGATCCCCATTAGCTGCAGGTGCACGGTAACTCTTCATGGGGTCCAGCCAAACCAAGGCAGTTATACAATTTGAAAAACATTACAATACATTCACAACAGATTTTACAACACACTACTGTAGCGAGTGACTATTCAATCCCAATTCATCACCCAAGTTGTTCTTTTGAATACAAAGCAGTGAGCAAAAAGAGGAAGTCGAGCTTTCGCAGGCTGCTGAAGACGAGCAATGCGAAGCTTGACCACAAGCTGAAGAACCGTCAGTTCAAGAAGGAGAGCACAGACAAGAAACACCGCAAGGAGCAGAAGAAGCTCCGGGCAGCTATCAAAGATGCTGCCTTGAAGGATGAAGAGGAGGAGGAGTTTGTGGAGTTCCTGCCAATTGACATGATGGATGAAGATGACCTGGAGCAGATTAAGGCCATGGCTCAGAAAGCCTCCTTCCTCACCAGCGACCTGTCATCGAGGAAATGACACAGTCCATACTGTATTTAGACTGTTAGGGTTTCTTTTGGGTGTGATGTACCATCTGTCTATAGCTATAGGTAACTGCCAAAATAAAGGAAACACCAACATAGTGTCTTAACAGGGCGTTGGGCCACCACCAGCCAGAACAGCCTCAGCGCACCCTGGCATAGATTCTACAAGCGTCTGGAACTCTATTGGAGGGATACAAAACCATTTTCCCATGAGAAATTCTATCATTTGGTGTTTTGTTGATGGTGGTGGAAAACGCTGTCTCAGGCGCCACGCCAGAATCTCCCATAAGCGTTCAATTGAGTTGAGATCTGGTGACTGAGGATGGCCTATGGTTTACATCGTTTTCATGCTCATCAACCACTCGTACCCTGTGGATGGGGGCTTTGGCATAGCCATGGTATCCAAAATAATGGCCTGTCCAGAATTTTTATACATGACCCTAAGCATGAGGTTTTTGGATATCTGGATTGTCTAATTATGTTTGAAAGTAAAACATTTTTGGGGGGAAACTTCAATGGAGAGAGAGAGCGATGGAGAGAGAGAGAGAGAGCAATGGAGAGAGAGAGAGAGCAATGGAGAGAGAGAGAGAGAGAGAGAGAGCAATGGAGAGAGAGAGAGCAATGGAGAGAGAGAGAGAGAGCAATGGAGAGAGAGAGAGAGAGAGAGAGCAATGGAGAGAAAGAGCAATGGAGAGAGAGAGAGAGCAATAGAGAGAGAGAGAGAGCAATGGAGAGAGAGAGCAATGGAGATAGAGAGCAATGGAGAGAGAGAGCAATGGAGAGAGAGAGAGCAATGGAGAGAGAGAGAGCAATGGAGAGAGAGAGAGCAATGGAGAGAGAGAGAGAGAGAGAGCAATGGAGAGAGAGAGAGCAATGGGGAGAGAGAGAGAGAGAGCAATGGAGAGAGAGAGAGAGCAATAGAGAGAGAGAGAGAGCAATGGAGAGAGAGAGAGAGCAATGGAGAGAGAGCAATGGAGACAGAGAGCAATGGAGAGAGAGAGCAATGGAGATAGAGAGCAATGGAGATAGAGAGCAATGGAAAGAGAGAGCAATGGAGAGAGAGAGAGCAATGGAGAGAGAGAGAGAGCAATAGAGAGAGAGAGAGCAATGGAGATAGAGAGCAATGGAGATAGAGAGCAATGGAGAGAGAGAGAGCAATGGAGAGAGAGAGAGCAATGAGAGAGAGAGAGAGAGAGAGAGAGCAATGGAGAGAGAGAGAGAGAGAGCAATGGGGAGAGAGAGAGAGCAATGGAGAGAGAGAGAGCAATGGAGAGAGAGAGAGAGCAATGGAGAGAGAGAGAGCAATGGAGAGAGAGAGAGAGCAATGGAGAGAGAGAGAGCAATGGAGAGAGAGAGAGAGCAATGGAGAGAGAGAGAGAGCAATGGAGAGAGAGAGAGCAATGGAGAGAGAGAGAGAGCAATGGAGAGAGAGAGAGAGCAATAGAGAGAGAGAGAGAGCAATGGAGAGAGAGAGAGAGCAATGGAGAGAGAGAGAGAGCAATGGAGAGAGAGAGGGCAATGGAGAGAGAGAGAGCAATGGAGAGAGAGAGAGAGCAATGGAGAGAGAGAGAGCAATGGAGAGAGAGAGAGAGAGCAATGGAGAGAGAGAGCAATGGAGAGAGAGAGAGCAATGGAGAGAGAGAGCAATGGAGAGAGAGAGAGAGCAATGGAGAGAGAGAGAGCAATGGAGAGAGAGAGAGCAATGGAGAGAGAGAGAGAGCAATGGAGAGAGAGAGAGCAATGGAGAGAGAGAGAGAGAGCAATGGAGAGAGAGAGAGAGCAATGGAGAGAGAGAGAGAGCAATGGAGAGAGAGACCAACGTGTGAAAGTTAAACAAACTTGTTGCTGCAGTAGGTTATCTATGATACCATCTGGTAGTGCCTGTCTTGACGGCATCATATCGTTGTAAAGAAGCTGGTTAACTAGCTAGCTAAAGAGGCAAAGCTATTTTGAGGCTTCCTCGTCTACAACAACTCCATTCATATGAAACATCGGCCTACCTGTTGTTGTCTTTTTTTTATGGGTCTCGCTCATAAAAACTCCTAACTGTTGTTTTTTATTAACATTTGAAATGTAATGGTCTATCATTGTATTCTATGTAGCAATGTCACATAGATATTTTAATTAAAATGAATACTCTCCCAAGTAATCGAATACTAACGTCCGTTCTGATATTCGAATAACCGTGCCCACCTCCAAGCATGATGGGATGTTCATTGCTTAATTAACTCAGGAACTACACCTGTGTGGAAGCACCTGCTTTCAATATACTTTGTATGCCCCATTTACTGAACAGTTTCCATTATTTTCAACATGTCTGTAACTTATCTTCTCACTTATACCTTACTTGTTTCTACTTGAATACCTACAGTGGTCCAGTGCATGCCAAAAAGCACAAGGGGGAGCAGCAGGGGCCAGAGAGTTATGAGAAGATGCCCAGAAAGATGCAGCTAACAGAAGATAATTCACCTCCTGCCAATCAAAGAAAAGATCAGAGGCCTCATCCCTCAGAGCATGGAGAAACCTGGTAGGATTATGATTCAAATGTGTGTTTCCCTTGTACATCTTCATCTGAAAATGTCAATTTTTACCAAAGTCATATTGTACTAAATGTAAGTATCTCTGGATAAGAGTGTCTGCTCAATGACTCAATTGTAAATATTGTTAAAACGTTTTAGAATTTACAACTTGGTTTTATGGTTTTGCCTCTTTCAGTTGAACCCCAAAAAGCTGAGGAGGAAGCAGAAGCCCTGACTGGCTTGGAGCCCATGAACCCCTTCTTGGCTTGAGTCAGCCATCCTCTCTGTGTAGAATGTGTTGTAAGACCAACTCTTGGTAGCCCAGTCCTGGTCAGTAGATAAGGTTCTTCACTCTGATGTTGCTGGGGTGTATTCATTCAAACGGAAATGAACGTTTCTATTGGACAAATTCAGATTCAGGTCCTGCCCCGTTTTGTTTGCTTCTGTTTTGGTTCTCAAACACTAAACGGTTTCCGTTTTGCAAGATGTTGCAAGGCGTAATGAAATCAACCCTGATGTGTGTCCACAGAGGATGAGGCTGTGACTGGGCCGGCCCTGACCCCTCAGGAGCAGCTAAAGCTCCGCACACAGAAGCTGACAGACGGGATGCTACGCATCGCCAGTCTAGGATCAGACATCCTCTCAGAACCCACCATCAACGTAAGGCTGCCCGGGCTACTGTTACTTCCTTGTCCCCATAGGAACATTTAAAGTATCATCTTATGTCACATAGACCATTAATCTCATAGCAGATAGAAGGGGACTTGGGAAATGTTTTGTTTGGTTCTCCTTGATGGTTTCTGTATGAAACCACTGTCTGTCTGTGTTCAGATCAAGAAGCTGCAAGAGCTGTGATCCATGCTGATGGAGACCGACCCCTACATGGCCGTGGCGGTCAGAAAGCTGGTCATGTTCTCTCTGATGGAGGTCTTCAAGGACATCGTCCTCTCATACAGGATAAGACCCCTGACAGAGACAGAGAAAGCCTCAAAAGTGAAGAAAGAGACACAGCAGTTGAGGGAGTTTGAGAAGGGCTTGGTGAGCCAGTACAAGTTCTACCCGGAGAACCTGGAGCAGGCAGTCAAAGGTACATGGACACACTCTCACGCTGAACCTACTTTTCTTTTTATCTATTGATATTAATGACTTGTTGTGACTGGTTGATATTAATGACTTGTTGTGACTGGTTGATATTAATGACTTGTTGTGACTGGTTGATATTAATGACTTGTTGTGACTGGTTGATATTAATGACTTGTTGTGACTGGTTGATATTAATGACTTGTTGTGACTGGTTGATATTAATGGCTTGTTGTGACTGGTTGATATTAATGACTTGTTGTGACAGGTTGATATTAATGACCTGTTGTGAATGGTTGATATTAATGACTTGTTGTGAATGGTTGAAAATAATGACTTGTTGTGACTGGTTGATGTTAATGGCTTGTTGTGACTGGTTGATATTAATGACCTGTTATGACTGGTTGATATTAATGACTTGTTGTGACTGGTTGATATTAATGACTTGTTGTGACTGGTAGATATTAATGACTTATTGTGACTGGTTGATATTAATGACTTGTTGTGACTTATTGTTGTGCTTGTTATGACTGGTTGATATTAATGACTTGTTGTGACTGGTTGATATTAATGACTTGCTGTGACTGGTTGATATTAATGACTGGTTGATATTAATGGCTTGTTGTGACTGGTTGATATTAATGACCTGTTGTGAATGGTTGATATTAATGACTTGTTGTGACTGGTTGATATTAATGACTTGTTGTGACTGATTGATATTAATGACTTGCTGTGACAGGTTGATATTCATGACTTGCTGTGACTGGTTGATATTAATGACTTGTTATGACTGGTTGATATTAATGACTTGTTGTGACTGGTTGATATTAATGACTGGCTGCTGTTGGTTGTAAGGATTAGCTGTATGAACGCCCTGCCCTGTAGACTGGAAGCAGAAGAAGAGAAAGCGCAGCGAGGCGGTGTGTCTCTGCAGTCCTATAAGGGCCTGGCTGAAGTGGCCATCCGCTGCATCTGTGAGCTGCTGGTGGCCCTGCCACACTTCAACTTCCACAACAAACAAACAAATGTCTCGACGTGATGCTGACCAAGCGTAGGAAACGGGTGAACCTGCAGCGCGCCTTAGCTTTCGTCAAGAGACTGAGCACACTCAGTCTGCACACCCTGCCCAACGCCACCGTGGGCATCCTGGCATCCAACAAGATGCTGATGGCGTTGTTGTTATTGCGTTGCAGAAACACTATCACCCAGTAATCAGGTTTGCCGCTCACCTCTGTGCAGGGGCTCCTAGTGAAGAGGAGCCCATCAATTTAAATCTCACCTTTCATTCATCCTCTATAAAAAGCCCTTTTTGCTCCTCCAGCTCTTTTACAAATACTCATACAAGACTAGTCTTTCTCAACAGTGCTGAGATAGGAGACGCTAACCAAAGACGTGTGCATGTGCAGTATATAAAAAGCCCTAGCGTCTCTTGGGTGTATTATGATTGAATGGTGTACATTACTTTTGACCCGTCTCAGGCACCCAGTGGAGCTGTTTGAGGACTACAGAGCTAAAGACATGACCTTCAACCCTCCAGTGGCAGCGCCTTCCACAAAGAAGGAGGTACATCCCTTCCCTCCCTGTCCATGTATCGACCTGGCCAAGGCTTTCGACTCTGTCAATCACTGCATTCTTATCGGCAGACTCAATAGCCTTGGTTTCTCAAATAAATGCCTCGCCTGGTTTACCAACTACTTCTCAGATAAGAGTTCAGTGTGTCAAATCGGAGGGCCTGTTGTCCGGACCTCTGGCACTCTATGGGGGTGCCACAGGGTTCAATTCTTGGGCCGACTCTTTTCTCTGTATATATCAATGATGTCGCTCTTGCTGCTGGTGATTCTCTGACCCACCTCTATGCAGATAACACCTTTCTGTATACATCTGGCCCTTCTTTGGACACTGTGTTAACAAACCTCCAAACGAGCTTCACTGTCATACAACACCCCTTCCGTGGACTCCAACTGCTTTTAAATGCTAGGAAAACTAAGTGCATGCTCTTCGACCGATTGTTAACCGCATCCGCCCGCCCGACTAGCATCACTAGTCTGGACGGTTCTGACTTAGAATATGTGGACAACTACAAATACCTAGGTGTCTGGTTAGACTGTAAACTCTCCTTCCAGACTCACATTAAGCATCTCCAATCCAAAATGAAATCTAGAATCGGCTTCCTATTTCGCAAACAAAGCCTCCTTCACTCATGCTGCCAAACATACCCTCGTAAAACTGACTATCCTACGGATCCTTGACTTCGGCGATGTCATTTACAAAATAGCCTCCAACACTCTACTCAGCAAACTGGATGTAGTCTATCACAGTGCCATCCGTTTTGTCACCAAAGCCCCATATACTACCCACCACTGCGACCTGTATGCTCTCGTTGGCTGGCCCTCGCTACATATTTCTCGCCAAATCCACTGGCTTCAGGTCATCTATAAGTCTTTGCTAGGTAAAGCCCAGCCTTATTTCAGATCACTGGTCACCATAGCAACACCCACCCGTAGCACACGCACCAGCAGGTATATTTCACTGATCATCCCCAAAGCCAACACTTCCTTTGGCCGCCTTTCCTTCCAGTTCTCTGCTGCCAATGACTGGAACGAATTGCAAAAATCACTGAAGCTGGAGTCTTATATCTCCCCCTCTAAATTTAAGCATCAGCTGTCAGAGCAGCTTACCGATCACTGTACCTGTACACAACCTGTAGCACACCCAATAACCTCATCCCCATATTGTTATTTATCCTCTTGCTCTTTTGCACCCCAGTATCTCTACTTGCACATCATCATCAGCACATCTATCACTCTGATGTTAATGCTAAATTGTAATTATTTCGCCTCCACGGCCTATTTATTGCCTTACCTCCCTACTATTCTACATTTGCACCCACTGTACATAGATTTTTCTATTGTGTTATTGACTGTACGTTTGTTTATGTGTAACTCGTGTTTTTGTTGCACTGCTTTGTTTTATCTTGGCCAGGTCGCAGTTGTAAATGAGAACTTGTTCTCAACTGGCATACATGGTTAAATAAAGGTGAACAAAAATATATATATATTCCACAATGTTATTAGGCCCCACTTAAAGGAATACTCCACCCAAAAACTGTTTCGTTAGTCCATTGTTGATATAGTCCCAAAATCTTTTGCTTTTGTCAGCAATCATGTTTTCAAGATATGTAACTTTCAAAATACAGAAATCATCCCGGTATGATGCAGGAATTTCCTTTAAGTGAGTTGTCTTTGTCTCCTACCTCTGCATTGTCTGTCCCAGGATTATTTCACGATAGGATCCTATGTCGATGGATTTCAGCACATAACACTTCACACCCAACCGGACCCCCCCCCCCCTCCCTTCTTTTGCCTGTATTTGATTTAAATGGACTGTAAAATAACAACCGTGTACTGGTTTCTGTTTGACATTGCTTTTTAATCATTCTCCTTGCTGATGTTCATACACTCTTTGACACCTGAGAATATACAAAAACATTTGATACAGTTAAGTGTCGAAGAACATTAAAGTAATGTTGCGTTAAACCACCTGTCCCATTGATTACTCATTTCCCTACAGTCCTGTACACCCCTTTATAAACCTCAATCTCAGAGTAATGTATTCACAGAAAGAAAGTTGCACACTAATTATACACCCAAACATTTCATGGTTATACAGTGCCTTCAGAAAGTATTCATAGCCCTTGACTTATTCCACATTTTGTGTTACAGCCTGAATTCAAAATGTATTATATATGTTTTCCTCTCACCCATCTACACACAATACCCCATAATGACAAAGTGAAAACACGTTTTTAGAAATGTTAGCAAATATATTGAAAATGAAATGCAGATGTATTCACACCCTTGAGTCAATACATGTTAGAATCACCTTTGGCAGTGATAACAGCTTTGAGTCTTTCTGGGTAATAAGTCTCTAAGAGCTTTTAACACCTGGATGGTACATTATTTGCCCATTTATAATTTTCAACATTCTTAACTCAATTGGTTGTTGATCATTGCTAGACAACCATTTCATTCTTGCAACTTGGCAATCAACTCCAGTAGATTTGGCCTTGTTTTAGGTTATTGTCCTGCTGAAAGGTAAATTCATCTCCCAGTGTCTGGTGGAATGCAGACTGAAACCAAATTTTCCTGTAGGATTTTGCCTTTGCTTAGCTCTATTCCGTTAATTTTTCTTCCTGAAAAACTCCCCAGGCCTTAAGGATTACAAGCATACCTATAACATGATGCAGACACCACTACAACATTATTCAAGAGAAATTGCTTTGCCACATTTTTTGCAGTATTACTTTGGTGCCTTATTGCAAACAGGATGCATGATTTGGAATATGTTTTATTCTGTACAGGCTTGTCACTGTCAATTAGGTTAGTATTGTGGAGTAACTACAATGTTGATCCAACCTCAGTTTTCTGCCATCACAGCCATCCATTAAACACACCATTGGCCTCATGGTGAAATCCCTGAGCGGTTTCCTTCCTCTCTGGCAACTGAGTTAGGAAGGATGCCTGTATCTTTGTAGTGACTGGGTGTATTGATACACCATCTAAAGCAATGAATAACTTCATCATGCTCAATGGGATATTCAATGTATTTTACCCATCTACGAATAGGTGCCCTTTGAGGCATTAGTAAACCTCCTTGGTCTTTGTGGTTGAAATTCCCTGCTCAACTGAGGGACTTTACAGATAATTGTAGGTGTTGGGTAGAGATGAGGTAGTCATTCAAAACTCACGTTAAATTGCACACAGAGTCCATGCAACTTGTGACTTAAGAAAATGTTTACTCCTGAACTTAAGGCTTGCCGTAGCAAAGGGGTTGAATGCTTGACTCAAAACATTTAAGCTTTTCATTTGTAAAAATGTTGGATTTTTTTTTTTCACTTTGACATTATGGGGTATTGTGTGTAGGCCAGTGACAAAATAATCAATCAATTATAAATTCAGGCTGTAACCAAATGTAAACATCCAAGGTGTGAATACTTTGACAGCACTGTAGGTTGCCATACCCACTAAAATGTTTGGGAGCATAGTGTAAAACTTTATTTTTATAGTTTACTCTCCAATAATCAGCACCTCTACAAAACATTTTTGGGGTGTGCGTCAGTTTATGCCTTTTACTAGACCAAGTAATCCAAACATGAAATATGACTAATGATTTTATTGTGGTCATAATATAGAACAATTAATAGTCCCAAGTAATTAAGACAGTAGTCCCCCGACGGTCACATCACATGAAGTGAACACGTTACTATGACATTCATCATGGGGGTGAGACTCCAAGAGCTAAAAACATAAATGTAGAAATGTTTAGTCGCTGAAATTACATTTACCATAACGGTATGCGCTTGACACAACTTGACAAACGTTAAATGTTCAGCATTGACACTAATAAACATTACATGAAAAGCATACAATGCCAGTGTGCAGCAGAATAACTAATACTAGCTATATATTAAAGCCTCCATGTTAAAAGTACATATTTCAATTACAAATATAAAGTTAGTCACAGCAGTGAAAGCATTTTTCCTCCACACCTTCAAATAAATTAAGACAATTCAAATATTTTTTCTACTTGCAGGAAAAACTCGATAAGAGCTTTGTACACAAAATAATAAAGGAAAGAACCAACCAGGGCTACACAATCAAATAAATATAACATACAAAACATCTCGACAACAATATTCATGTTATATTACAACTCAGGTCTAAAAGGTGAAGAGAAAGAAATTTGACCCCTTCAAAAAGCAAACAGGGAAGAGATGGTAGTTTGCTATTACATTGTCAGCCAAATGTCATCGGCATTACAATCCTCATAAGGTAAAATTACTGTTTGGATTTGATTACTCAAAACTGAATGAAGAGCCAGAGGCCATAGTCAACCAAGTCAAATTAAAACATTTTTTTTTCAAAATAAAAGGGGTGACAAAACATACCAAAAGAAAAACCTTGGTAAAACATGATAGTTATAATGTAGTCTGTTGATACTTTTTCCATAATATTGTCATGATGGAAAGTTGTAGTTGATTGGTTGCTAATTTGATGATATTTGACATTTAAGTACTGTAGCATCTACAGATCTCATACAGCGGCTGCATAAAAAGCCCATCATTTTGTCTGCTGTGAGATTGTATGGACCCAGATTAGAGGCTGAAATATGCATCTAGATCTGTAATGCCCTGAGGAAGTGGACATCTGGGCAGTACCAACGATCAGACAAGATACACACACAAAGTACAACATAAAGAATGAATTAGAAAATGCCAAACCTTCATAGTTTAAAACATGTACTAAGTTGGAAAAACTACAGACAATGACTTTGTTATACATGTCTCTCACACAGTGATCCACAGTCCAAACCAAGGAGGGAAACAACACGGGCCCCGATTAAACAAAGTTTCTGACAACTGGTTGAAATGGACATCGGTTAAAACACTTGAGGGTTCGAGTCAATCCGTATCGCGGAAGATCAGCGTGACTGAAATTTCAAAGGCAACGTTCACGTGTTAGCGAAAGGACGTTTCAATTTCGATCTCGCAATCTAACGCTTCAGCAATCCAGATTGACAAGAGCCATTAGTAGACTACGGTTTACTACTTTAATCAATTTCATCAGCAAACAATTCAAACAAATGTTACTAGATAATGCTGAGGGTCTGCAATCAATATGCCAATCAATAAATTGGGAACAATATGAGAAAACTCTAAAACCCTGTACTGACCTTGTTATGCTGGTTATGTGTGCTCCAATAGAAAGAAATCAATAACATTACATTCAAACTACACTTGAGATTTTTACGTTTTAACGAAAATAATTATATCTGGGGATTCGAAAACCTCTCTTGCGTTTGACATTCGAGAGGTGATGGTGGTTCTCAACTTTGACCTGATGACATGTTTGAATTTGAAGCCAAAATCACATTGAGGTGGAAACCCATTCAAGGTGACCTCACAACTTCATATCAAACAATGATTCACCCTCAAAGTAGAGAGAGCAAGTACTGAGCGTAACAGCATAACAACAACTACGTGCAAAACACTGAACATCTCCAAATACACAACTATGTGTTAGAAATGACAGTACTGTGAAAACTGGGTCACAAAGGGAATCATACAACAAGCCAGCTTGTTGGCCACATTCACAATGCCCTCATTCTTAGCAGGAGAAAGGCTGCGAGCCTCAGTTATAGCTGCCTCCCGCACCACAACTACATACACTGTCTGGATTCAATGCAGCCATTCAACACCAGCCTACATACAGTAAGGGCATGACTCAGCTGTGGGTATTCATTCTCAAAGAAACCAGGCTGAACCGGGTTAGGCTGGCTGCTACATCCAGTATCTGTCTCCTCAACATTGCTACCTCATCCCTGGGCGTCACTTCAAGGGTGTATTCATTGGGCACCAAACGGAAGAAAACTAAAACACAGAGGGACTACCTAAACTTGTCCAGTAAGAAACATTTGTTTAATTTTCCGTTGCAAAATGCTCCGCTATAGCGTACCCTAATGAATATGACCCAGGTAGAGGGGGGACGGCTAACGACCCTGTAGATGACGAGGTCTTCCTTCACTCAGAACCGTCAACCTGGAGCCGCCATTCCAAATCAACCAGCCAGTCTGGGTGGGACTTTCTGGGGGAAGCTCTTCACTCATGGGAGGGAGTAACTCGACTCATCATGGTGTGTTCAGGAACACAGGTGCTCTCTAGGGTGGTGGAGGGGACCTAGCTTCATTTGTGGATCTTCCAGTTCCTCAGCAGAGGGAGGGACCAAGTAGAAGGGGTCACATAGCCGGTGTGGGCCCCGCCCCCCAGGAGGAGCCTCTCTGCCTCAGCCCGGCCCTCCCTCACCCAGGCCTCGAGTCCTGCAGAGAGAGACCCTGCGAAGGGAGAGACGGAAGTCAGGGGTTAGAGAGAAGACATGGACAACAGGACGACACAGACATACACTCTGTGTATAGTAGAGAAGACTTCAGATGCATGATGCAATACGCAATTGCCCGTCATTGTCCACGCAAACATACTGTGTATCTGTAGATGTCATACTACAGTATAATGTAATAACACACAAACAGTATGAAATAAAGCACATTGTAGCCAAGATGCAAAACACTGCAGAGAGAAATAGATTATTTAGACATGTTATGGAGTGCTGCTGCTGTTATTGCCTTCCAGTTTAGAATATTACACTCACACTTAACCACACCTCATATCTATAAACCCGTTGGCACTCCACAGCCTGGTTAAACACAGCAACCCAACAGCCGTAAATCACACCCTTACTGGTCCCTGGGTGACACGTTTATGCTAATTTGTGGGGTGATAAAGTATCTCATTAAATATATGGCGTGGTGTAAACAAAGGAAGATGTCAGAAGTTAAGGAATTGAAGAAAGAAAACTGACTATGGAAGACACGAAGAAGAAGGACAAGCCCTAGCTGTAAAGACAACAGGAAACTGTAGGGACTTCCGTACCTTCTGGGGACTCTATGCACACACTGCCGACCGAACGTCTCTCACTCACGGGTCTCAGTCAGAGGCACATTGCATGCTGCCCTGCAGTTCTCATCCTTACTGTGACTGCTCTCCTGGGCGGCTGGAGCCGGGATGCTCCGGCTGCGCCACGTCAGCTTCTTCAGCTCGCTGGCAAACGAGATGCCCTTCCTCTTGTCCTCACGGGCCATCTGAGTACACACACACACACACACCAACAGTCAGTGTTATACCTGATACGAGCGAGAAAGATTATTGCTGCTCATATGAACTTGAGCCGATGCGTCTCTCAAACATTGGCATAATTGTATCATTTAAACCAACGTTTCGGTTATTACCTGCTTCTTTTTCACGTTCAGATTCAGCTCTTTTTATTTTTAGAAGTCATTTCTCTACAATTAGTAGAGATATACACTAATACATATATACACACACACACTGGCACAGTTAATTCCTTCCCTCCAAACCTGTGTACCTGTTCTTTGAGCTTGAGGATGAACTTCCCTGCTCCCCTCCAGCGGCCCTGGACCTGGTACACACACTCCTGGTCCAGGAGGACCCTCTGGAAGGGCTTAGCTTGAGAAGACTTCTTACTGCTGGCCTCCTTCGACACCTCCTCCACCAACACATAGTCACTGGGGTTAGTGTTACTCAGAATGCTCAGGGAGTACTTGGCTTTGCTCAGCGTCTGTAAAGGAGACCCGAGGAAAGATCTTTTTCTTTAACAACGACCATGTCCTTTCAGTCCAAAGCCATTTCAAAATCAGCTGTCAACAGTTCATTCATTCATGTGTATCTGTAGGTTTAACTTGTTCTGAATCGCATACACCGGTTTAGTGCATGAATTGATGTCAGAAAATATGCATGTAAAAGCCAGTCTACTGTGATTCCTGTTTTTAATGTGCAGCGTCACATCGTCACCTGCTGGATGATGTCCTGCGCCGTGCTGTATCGATGGGCTCTGATGACTGTGTGAGGTTGTTCTGGGGACACGTCGTGCACCTGGACGAAGAAGGTGTCGTCCTCCCCTGCTACCACCCTCTCCACGCCCTCCTCCACTCTCTCCACCACTCTGTTCTTATAGTTCAGGTTCTGCCAACACAGCATTTCATTATTCAAATTGTTTCGTTATTGAGACTTTCCCCTGTATGAAAGTAAAGTGGTGTGTAATTCAGAACATGTCCACAAGAGGGGGGCCTTAGAACATGAAGAAATTCATAACAATTCTATTAGAACAAAAAAAAATATGATTTGTTTGAAAATGAATGGGCTTGACCTATTTCTCATATAAATATCTTGACTCTAGAACAGTGTTGATTAAAAAAGTGGCACCTCTTCCTTGGTTTTAAGGTAGATTCTGCCCACATATCCCTCTTCAGGCTGCCAGCTGTTGACCACCCTGACGATCTCCTCCTCGGAGGCTAGGGGGCGCTGCTGAGGACACCGCTTACTGTCACTGCGGTCCTTCACCAGAGGCACCTTCTCCTCACACAGGAAGTACTCACCGGCACCTTCTGTGGACGTCGGTAACTAAAAGTTAGGAGAGGGGAAATCCATGAGCCACTTTGGCAGGTGTGTGTGGGCGTGCGTCAGTCTGTGGGTGGGCGGGCTGGGACTGACCGTATCCAGTAGCTGTCTGACGGTGGTCTGCTGCTTCACAGACACTACAGTGAAAGGCTCTGGACCTGGGACACCATGGACTGTCACCTGGTGCTGCTGGGCTGTCCTCCGCTCCTCAGAACTGAACAGCTGCCAGGGATACAGTGTTCCGTACAGATAGATACGACAGAGTATTTTACACAGTCCTCACATGCACTTTAAGGTTGCTAGCTAATTAGCTCATCGGATGCTGTTCGACGAGCTCCAAAAAAATCTAAGTAATCCCTAGATGTTCCTTCCCTAGTGGGGTGTGAGCGTGTGTTACCATGGCAGCAGGCAGGGCTGTGCCGGTGGGGCTCTCCTCTACTCTGCGGCTGTAGACGAACAGACTGGACACCTCCAGGGGCTCGTTGTGCTGTGTCCTCAGCTGGATGTGCCTGTAACCTGGAACAATACACAACCAACCACAGACATTAACAACAGGGAGTAGAAGTGTATTAACTTGGCCACATGTCATGCTATAGCTGCTAGCCAACTCTGTACATAGTGTGTTGCTACATAGCATGTTGATAAATACAGTAGCGTGTTGCAACATAGCATGTTGATAAATACAGTAGCGTGTTGCTACATAGCATGTTGATAAATACAGTAGCGTGTTGCTACATAGCATGTTGATAAATACAGTAGCGTGTTGCTACATAGCATGTTGATAAATACAGTAGCGTGTTGCTACATAGCATGTTGATAAATACAGTAGCGTGTTGCAACATAGCATGTTGATAAATACAGTAGCGTGTTGCTACATAGCATGTTGATAAATACAGTAGCGTGTTGCTACATAGCGTGTGGACAAATAGCCTATTGATAGGTTTCATGCTGTCGCTTGAGAACATTTGTCAGGAATATTTCAAGTGAAAATAGAACAGTTTAAATGAATCACTTTCTTCCTCCTCTATTCCTCTCCACCCCCCCCTCCTCTTCCTCACCTGGTTTGAAGGCCCGTAGAGGCAGCGTCCTTTGAGCGGTGGTCTGGGAGCTGTTATTCTCAACCACAGCGATGCGCAGGAAGCAGGCGTCCTCAAAGTGCACGTGGAACAGGAAGTGCTCTGACCACATGGGGTTGAGCGTGTTGCGGTGGATGGGCTTGGTGCGGAAGTGGCAGCAGTCCACGGGCATGCCCAGCACGTCCACCTCCACACAGGGGCTGCCCGCGCTGTTGGCAGGGCACACGTTCTGCCCCGACACAATCTGACAGAGAGGGGAGGACATCTTTACTTCATGTCAAAAGTGAATTGAATCATCTCAAAGCACTTTAATACCGATACATGACTTATTTACTTAGTACTTTATAATACTTCTGTCAGCCTAGTGGTTAAGCGCGTTGGGCCAGTATCCGAAAGGTCGCTGGTTTGAATCAGCGACCTTGGGTAAGTGTGTGTTAATACCCAGAAGGGTAGTTAGTGGGAGAAACCAGTACATAGGTCATATTGAAGTGCGTTTGGCTACATTCTAGTTTTTGTTGGGTTGAGTATCTGGGTATCCCTAGAGGGGGAGAGATTGTGTGTGTACTCCCAGAACACTGTGTGTGTGTGTGTGTACATGCGTCCATGTACAGTCCCATCCATATATCCACGTCCAACTATAATCTAAAACACAACCAAAACAAACTGAACATTGATCTTAATACTAAACCTTTGACTACTTAATGCCCTATAAGTGAATTTGTTCAAATACTGGAGTTCTTCAAATGGGGGGACATAGATACATAAGTGCTTTCATTCTTAAACGGTAAAACAGAGATGTATGAAAATACACTCTAATAAAAGGTGACATTCCGTACTGTCAAATCCAAAATGCTGGAGTATAAAAAACCCTGTTTGCAGTCCAAAAACATGGAGAGGTGTGCGTGAGTGCTCACCGTCAGAGAATAGAGTGTTGGGCTCATGCTCTCTACATCTCTCTCCAGGGGGCAGAGTTGCTGGTAGAGGGGACAGCAGCGATCCCACAACACTGGAGGTTTCAGAACGTAACCACAATGCCCATTTGCTTCAAACAGAGCTGTGTTCAACTGCATGGGCAGGTCTACAGAGAGAGAGAGAAGAGAGCGAGCAGAGAAGAGAGCGAGCAGAGAGCGAGCAGAGAAGAGAGCGAGCAGAGAAGAGAGCGAGCAGAGCAGAGAGCGAGCAGAGCAGAGAGCGAGCAGAGAGCGAGCAGAGAGCGAGCAGAGCAGAGAGCGAGCAGAGAAGAGAGCGAGCAGAGCAGAGAGCGAGCAGAGCAGAGAGCGAGCAGAGAAAAGAGCGAGCAGAGAGCGAGCAGAGCAGAGAGCAAGCAGAGAGCGAGCAGAGCAGAGAGCGAGCAGAGCAGAGAGCGAGCAGAGAAGAGAGCGAGCAGAGAAGAGAGCGAGCAGAGAAGAGAGCGAGCAGAGAAGAGAGCGAGCAGAGCAGAGAGCGAGCAGAGAAGAGAGCGAGCAGAGAAGAGAGCGAGCAGAGAAGAGAGCGAGCAGAGAAAAGAGCGAGCAGAGAGCGAGCAGAGCAGAGAGCGAGCAGAGCAGAGAGCGAGCAGAGAGCGAGCAGAGCAGAGAGCGAGCAGAGCAGAGAGCGAGCAGAGAAGAGAGCGAGCAGAGAAGAGAGCGAGCAGAGAAGAGAGCGAGCAGAGCAGAGAGCGAGCAGAGCAGAGAGCGAGCAGAGCAGAGAGCGAGCAGAGCAGAGAGCGAGCAGAGCAGAGAGCGAGCAGAGCAGAGAGCGAGCAGAGAAGAGAGCGAGCAGAGAAGAGAGCGAGCAGAGAAGAGAGCGAGCAGAGAAGAGAGCGAGCAGAGAAGAGAGCGAGCAGAGAAGAGAGCGAGCAGAGCAGAGAGCAAGCAGAGGTAGAGATGGAGAAAGTGAGTGAAAGAGGGGAGAAAAGGAGAGAAGGAAAAAAAATTGCAGACCTTCCACTCTAAATCCATTGTTCCACAAGCATCACTTAACATCATTTTTGTTTGGAAACGCTGAATTGGCACAGGTGAGTGGAAAAACACATCAGCTTGCAAAGCTGCGTCCAAGCTTTGTAAATTAGTGTAAAACAGACAAACCCCATAAAATGCATCAGGCCCATCAGTATCACAACCATGTTCAGTGTACCGAGTGGACTAGGTGCTGCCAAGGTCAGAGCGCCCCATTACAGAGAAATGACATGACATGCATGCGAGCACAACCCTGCCAGTGTTTCTCCAATACATCTCCACAGGGTGATACTGTACCCTGCCCACGCCATTTCCAATGAGTAAGCAACTAGAGTTTCATGAAAAGGTCAATGAGTTCAAGAAGTAGGGCCCTGAGTTTTTTATTACCATGTCACCTGACCAGGGAAGAACTCAAGAGGCCTAGTTATAGACTTCATGGGTTACTTCCTGATAAAGTCCCAGCCTGGTCCTGGACAATTTAAAAAAATAATAATTTCAATGAAGAATCACCATTAAGCATAGTCTCATCCAGGGACTAACCTGGAGCGACCCTCTCAGTAAACCTCCACTCCATCACCTTACCGTCAGTCTGATAATTGAGGGCCACCACTTGCATGCCGTGGAGCCAGAAGGGCAGAGGGTTGGGGTTGGCTGAGTCGATGCGTGTGGCGGCCGGGTAGGTCCTTAGCAGCTGGCAGGTGGTGTGCTGGATCAGCTTCCGGGAGAAGCGGCGGCAGAGGCGCTTGGCAGCGTTCTCGTTCACCGAGGAGATGTGGTAGCACTTGGGAGTGCGGATGATGGCGCTCAGTGACGCGCTGGGGCTGAGTACGGGCGACGTCTGCTCCTCCCAGCCCAGACGCATGGCCTCCACACCACCTGGAGGTCAGTCAGACGGACAAATGTACATTTACAACCTAGCTAGTCATTTAGCAGATTCCCATTCTGATACTAATACCGATTATAATACTAATACCGATTATAATACTAATACTGATTCTGACACTAATACTGATTCTGATTATAATACTAATACAAATACTGATTCTGACACTGATACTAATACTGATACTCATTCTGATATCAAGAGCAATAACTGTGAATAGTCAGGACAGATCAAATAACGATTTGAACACATTTAAAAAAAGCTTTTTCCCAGGACCTTAAAGACAATGTAACACTAACATTTCATTAGGTAGGACATTTAAATAATACTAATCGTAACTTCCTTAGTGTTCTCATTGATCATGAAAGAGGCCTTAGCTACAATACTATTCAAACGCTCTGCCAAGCCTCAGTGCTGAGCCAGAAAGAACATGGGCCTCCAAAAAGAAAATCCCATTTCAACCCTTCTACAAACCCTTTACAAATGTCACGACAGCTCCTCTCAGCATCTTTCAGTATACTTTTGATTACATCGTGCACTCACTTTTAGAGGGCCATTTTAAGTATGGAAAAGTTAGCAGGCTGGTTCCCATGGGGTGTAGTCCGACTATGTGGGTGTCCTTCCCTGTCCCATCACATCCCGTCCCCCAGCTCCAGGTCTAGGGGTCTGGGTCATGGGGAAAGGCCCCGGCCATATGTACCCTTCCCTGTCCCTTCACATCCCGTCCCCCAGCTCCAGGTCTAGGGGTCTGGGTCATGGGGAAAGGCCCGGCCATACGTACCCTTCCCTGGGGTCCGGCCCAGCGTCACCGCCTCCCCGGGGCTGCCTCCGCTACGACCAGGAACCGTGCCAAAGATGGACTTCCTGCTCTTTCTGTCTTTTCTTCTGCCAGAAGCCGAAGGAGAGAGGGTGGAGAGGCCTGTTTCCCACACAAGACAGATGGACACACACACAGAAAGAGAGCCCCAGACGAGAGTGTAAGACAAGGGCACCAGCTCTCCTCCTCTCGCTGGTTTAATGTTGCTTGTTTGTTCTGGCTGTGCTCTGGAGAATTATGCCCCTAGCAGATGTGCACCTGATTCTAATTTACCATCATTTTATTCCTTTGTGAACTTTTAATCGGTATCCCTCACGATTGAAAAATCACCAGGCAAAATAAAAACACTCTAGGAATAAGCAAACGCACAACATTTTGAACATAAACCATTTCTATGCTGGAATGAGCCATACAGTAAAGTAAATGAAATGAAAGGAGGACTACCAGGGAACTTGACGGCCTGGCAGTAGATGACGAGGTCGGAGAGCTCCTGAGCGATCTGTCGACTCTCCTTCTTGTTCTGGGGGAGATGGAACTCTTCTCCCAGCTCCATGTCAAATACCTGGGGTAGGAGCAGAGTCAGTCACTCCATCTGGGATTACTTCCAAGAATAAAAACATGTCAGGTGCATTTGTCAAATCTGGTGTCTCCTAGTTCTCAATGGTCTCTCTTGGTTCAGAGACTAGAGGTCAAGGGTTAGAGGTGAAACCAACCTTCCCTTTGCTCTGGGTTACAGCATTGTCTGCTTTCTTCATCCTCTTGGGCATCTCATCAATGATGGGATGATCATCCTTGTCACCCGGGGACTTCCCGTCTGGTTTATCATCTAGGATGTTATCTGAGAAACAGAACCATCAACTTTGAGGGAGGGAGTCAGGCAGACCAGCTTTATTTAACCAACGGACTGCTTTCAATGTGATGTTAGTCAATGCTTTCACATTGAGTCTTCCTTGTCAAACCATAAGTGCTAAACTGGGAAGAACTCCATCCCATATCAGATAGCTTGCTTGCAATGCTGGGAATTGGGGAAATGCCATTCCGAGGAAAACATTGGTCCCCCACGAATACCACAATGCAATGCAGATTCTGTAAACAAAGAGCTGGGAGTTTGAGCCTCCTGTTCTTCTCTCGCCCACACACAGCAGGACACAAAACATGAATGTAAGCCATCCATCACACACATCCAAAGTCAAAGTGCTTTGCGGTTAAAGAGGAATTTTCACCAACATGACAGTTATTTCACAGGAGGAATCCCACCGGTTCAGTGCTGTTACAGTACAGTGTAGTGTCGTCTGTCTGTGTCTCATACTGCTCTGGTTACATGTGGTAGTGGCTGGTGAGAGCATCGCTTATCCCCAGAGCGCCTAACAGTAGAGTTTTTTAACCCCCGCGGCTCCCCGTTGGACAGGGGCGCGCAGGGGCCTGAGAAAACAGATGTCTTTGTTTTCTCTCTCTGATGAGCCACTGCCACCAGCGAGGTCAGGACGTACACATCAAAACACAGCAGTGCGGATGGGGGGTGGCGTATTTACACTATACTGGCCCTGTGTGTACTGACAACACGGAGACAAACAGATCATTAGACATGACCCCCCCCCGAGCGACGTGACCATCATCCCATCTGCAGCGTAGTACTACAACAAAACCCCAAACACAATGTAACAGTTCCAGACTTCTAACCCACCCAGTACCCACACTTGGAACATTAAAAGCCTTGAATTCACTCCAGATAGCGCGAAGGAGACATGCAAAGCGTACAGCACCCAGGCCAAGCTCACTGCACAGGCAGAGTGTTACAGTAGGAGCCATGCAGTAGCGCTGGTACTGTGAAGGCGGGGCGGCTGGTTATGGTGTTCAGTTTACCTTCAGGGCTATACGAGGCAGTGGACGCTGTAAGAACGTCAGCTAAGGAAGCACAAAGGAACCGTCAGGGACAGAGGGACAGGGGAGGAGAGAGTACAGGAATAACAGAAACCTCTCCAAGTAGAGCTACGGTAACTTGTGTTAAAAAGAGAGAATCAAGGAAGATGTTAAAAAGAAGAGTCTAGATACAAGATCTCACTCCTACATTACTGGTCCATGTATGTGCAGTGTACATTACTGGTCCATGCATGTGCAGTGTACATTACTGGTCCATGCATGTGCTGTGTACATTACTGGTCCATGTATGTGCAGTGTACATTACTGTTCCATGCATGTGCTGTGTACAGTCGTGGCCAAAAGTTGAGAATGACACAAATATTAATTTCCACAAAGTTGCTGCTTCAGTGTCTTTAGATATTTGTCAGATGTTACTATGGAATTCTGAAGTATAATTACAAGCATTTCATTAGTGTCAAAGGCTTTTATTGACAATTACATGAAGTTGATGCAAAGAGTCAATATTTGCAGTGTTGACCCTTCTTTTTCAAGACCTCTGCAATCCGCCCTGGCATGCTGTCAATTAACTTCTGGGCCACATCCTGACTGATGGCAGCCCATTCTTGCATAGTTAATGCTTGGAGTTTTCTTGAGTATTGACCACAAGTTCTCAATGGGATTAGGGTCTGGGGAGTTTCCTGGCCATGGACCCAAAATATCAATGTTTTGTTCCCCGAGCCACTTAGTTATCACTTTTGCCTTAAGGCAAGGTGCTCCATAATGCTGGAAAAGGCATTGTTCATCACCAAACTGTTCCTGGATGGTTGGGAGAAGTTCCTCTTGGAGGATGTATTGGTACCATTCTTTATTCATGGCTGTGTTCTTAGGCAAAATTGTGAATGAGCCCACTCCCTTGGCTGAGAAGCAAGGCCACACATGAATGGTCTCAGGATGCTTTACTGTTGGCATGACACAGGACTGATGGTAGCGCTCACCTTGTCTTCTCCGGACAAGCTTTTTCCGGATGCCCCAAACAATCGGAAAGGAGATTCATCAGAGAAAATGACTTTACCCCAGTCCTCAGGAGTCCAATCCCTGTACCTTTTGCAGAATATAAGTGGCTTCTTTGCTGCCCTTCTTGACACCAGGCCATCCTCCAAAAGTCTTCGCCTCACTGTGTGTGAAGATGCACTCACACCTGCCTGCTGCCATTCCTGAGCAAGCTCTGTACTGGTGGTGCCGCGATCCCGCAGCTGAATCAACTTTAGGAGACGGTCCTGGCGCTTGCTGGACTTCCTTGGGCGCCCTGAAGCCTTCTTCACAACAATTGAAGTTCTTGATGATCCGATAAAAGGTTGATTTAGGTGCAATCGTACTGGCAGCAATGTCCTTGCCTGTGAAGCCCTTTTTGTGCAAAGCAATGATGACGGCACGTGTTTCCTTGCAGGTAACCATGTTTGACAGAGGAAGAACAATGATTCCAAGCACCACCCTCCTGTTGAGGCTTCCAGTCTGTTATTCGAACTCAATCAGCATGACAGAGTGATCTCCAGCCTTGTCCTCGTCAACACTCACACCTGTGTTAACGAAAGAATCACTGACATGATGTCAGCTGGTCCTTTTGTGGCAGGGCTGAAATTTAGTGGAAATGTTTTATGGGGATTCAGTTCATTTGCATGGCAAAGAGGGACTTTGCAATTAATTCCAATTCATCTGAGAACTCTTCATAATATTCTGGAGTATATGCAAATTGCCATCATATAAACTGAGGCAGCAGACTTTGTGAAAATTAATATTTGTGTCATTCTCAAAACTTTTGGCCACGACTGTACATTGTTACTGAGGGTTTATATACAGTCAAAGCGAGTATCTGTCTCACCATCAGACAGGGATTCATAGTCATCGTCGTACTCGTCTTCCTCCTCTTCATCGTCATCATTGTGGTTACCAGGTGAGCTGCCAGCCGGTGTCCCGTTGCCGGCCTGGGCCTGGATGTGGGCCAGCTGGTGAGCCTGAGGGAACAGAGCACAGTATGATTGGTGGGAAGCCCTGTAGCCATTGGCCCCCCATGTCAACAAGCAAACTACCTAAGACAAACCTGACGTCCTCCTGCGAGGGACGCGTGTGTAATAATGCACGTGTTCACACGGTATAAGATCTCACCTTCTGTTTGACAATGTCGACGGGAGCCTGGTGTGCTTTCAGCTTCTTGTTCTTGAGGAGGATCTTTCCCTTCAGTTGCAGCGGGGAGGGCAGCAGAGGGTCATCAGAGAAATCGCTCTCAAACAGGAATTTGGTCACCAGCTTGTCTCCGAACACAGTCTTCAAAACACAAACAAACAGGAATCCTCACAGGCACGCTACAATCAAAGGCTTTTAAAAAAATCAAAGTGCTTGGAGCAATCTCCAAAGGAAGGAATGCAGTAACAAGGTTCTTCGAGACAGGACACATCAGCTAGAATCCCTACAGATCAGGTCCATTGGAGCCAGGAGGAGGTACCTTGAAGATTTCAGCCATTTTGCGTTGCTGGGGTAGAGAGCAGTGGTTCTCAATGGACAGGATGACCGGCATGTCTGAGTTGACGAAAGCAGTGCGATTGACCGCCTCCACCACATCCTAGAAGACCACGGGTTACAATACATGAGGCATAACATGACACTAGTCCCATTTATTCTAGAATACAACCCGTAGAGATTCCAGCAGTATTAATCAAGCTACAATAGAGGTTGGCCATTATTGTACTGTATTTAGGCCAAACAGTAACATACGGTCAAAAGTGGCAGTGTGCCACGGTCGTGCCAGGGTTGTGCCAGGGTTACAGACTAACCTTGAAGGGGATCTTGGTGGTGAGGGTGTGCCCATGGTAGATAATGGGTGATCCGTCATCTCCATCCCAACAGTCCAGCTCCACACTCCTGCAGCCCTGCAGCAGCACCTAGACAACACAAACGACCACATCCCATAATAATAAGATGGACGATCACACCAACACAGAATTAATCTTATAGCTCAAGTACAGCAGGAGCCCTGGTCAGTTCATGTAGTCTGGAAAAACTTCTGACCCTGCTTATGGCAAACCACACCGGAAACATCCTCGCTTCTTTTTAATCTGAAAACCGGATGTGGGGATCCCGCGCCGGCCTTTCTTTTACACCTGCTACGTTAAGTAAAATGATCAGATACTTAGAAAAAGGTCAATTTCCTGAAGAAAATATATATGGTTGCATCAATCATCACCTGGCTGTAGAGCTCTACAGAGGACTCTCCTTTGAGCTGGTGTCCAGTGAGGTACGTGTTGTGAGAGGACTCTACGTAGTAGTAAGACATGGGATACTGGAGCTCCTCCGTGTTCACCTGAGACTCCTCGTTCTTAGACGCAAAGTTGTCCTTGTCCATTAAAAACCTGGGGAGGATTAGGGGTAAAAGGTCACTAACTAAACGGGTGAAGAATGTCATCTCAGAATTCCTACGACGGAATTGCTTGAGTCGGTCAACTTCATATTTCTTGGGAAATTAATGTACCTGGCAAAACCTTCGAAGGACATCCAACCCATCTGACGCATGCTTATGCAAGGCTCAAATTTCTGAGATGGACAAAAGAAACCCAATTAAACAATATTTAACAGTAATCCGGTCCTTACCTATATGTCTACTGTGCAGTATATCATATGTCTGCCTAGTTAAAGGGACATTACACTCCAAAATTTAATTCTGACAATTTTTTCAGACCGTGAAAGACATCCCTTAAGTACAGCTTGCTGGACCAGTCATGTGACGCACCTGGATGACGCTGAGGATCTCGTCGTAGGTCAGGTGTTCCCGCTGGCAGTTGACCAAGAAGTCGTTGAGCTGTGGGATGGCCAGCCCCAGCACCCCTAAAGAGGCGTTCTCCACGCCTGTCCCATTGGTCACGATGCTGGCTGCCGCAATGGCGTCCGAGATCTGCTTCTGGTTGTCCGACATCTGCTGCCGTGTTCGGATTAAGAGGCCCAGATCCGAACCGTTACGGGTCAGCAAGTCTGGAGGACAGGAAAAGTGCATCATTAGAAGTCATTCTCTAACACACTAACGACATTAACGTCCAATGCTCCTACACCACAGTGTGAATACACTGTTAAGAGTCCTTCTGAACCAACAAGCCTCTAGAGAGAAATCATCACAGAGCGTTTGGTGCTTCTGCAATCAAGTAGCTCCCATCAGCCCCCATTCACCATGATTAGACAGACTGAGCACTGAAAGCGTGTACCATCGCCACCCAAACCAATCCAGTTCTCTCATTTATGTATATATTTAAATATATATACACACGTTCTGACCTTAAATATACATATGTATTTTATTTACTTTTAAACAATGACTGAACAGTACCCAATGCAAACCACTCACAAACACATAGGAGTACAGTAAAACAACGCGAGGGACAGACCTAGGTCAGGCTGCAGTCCCGTGTCCTTGTCGTCGATCCTCAGGTTGGTGTAGAGTGGGGCAGACTCCGTGCCGGAGCGACTGCAGGGAACGGCGTAGGTGTCAAACAGCTCCTTCAGGTCTTTACGGCTCCGAATGCTACAGCACATCAAAACGAGAACGGGGGTGTTCACATTCAACTGATGGAAATATTCAGCCACTCTTGGAGGACATAGACGGAGGACAATGGTATGCTTTTTCATTTTTACATATTTTGGCGTGTAGCCTTGGTCTTTGTTTTCAACTGAGAGACACTTCAGAAAACCACAGTGTGTCTTTGACAAAACAACCTTGGGAAAGATTGGTTGGATTTGTAAAAGCTTCTTCTGAATGTTTGAATGGAATGCAATAACTGTGCTCTTGTGCTATGAGAATTCTCTCTATTTTGCCAGTGGGAGTGCATTTAATCACTACCAGTGACTGTATATAGACTACAGTTACTGCGCGCTACAAAGAGGAGGCTGGAAGTTGGACGGCGCACCTGAAAGACTTGAAGAGCTCGACGAACTCGATGAAACTCATGGTGCTGCCAGAGATCATGAGGTTCTGGAAGCCCTTGAAACAGCCTTTCCCCCGGCCGTGCCAGCTCCTGCTGCTCCACGCACTACACAGGGACAAGACGAGAGGGGATTGGTTACTGTTATGGTTAAAAACACTAGATTTAAAATCTATTCTCTTGTGGGTTTTTTTATGTCGTAGATAAAGACGTTTAAATAAAGTGGCAACAGTATTCGGTGTGAGGCTTCCACTATCAGTATATGATAATAGGTTTACAGATGTATTATCAACTATATACAATATTTCCCCTCTAAGAACAGGTCTGGGGTCAGGTTTCATGTCTTACCCTGGCTGGGCCTTGGTGCTGCCTGACAGGACGGGGGAGGAGAGAGGACGGGAGGGGTTGGAGCTGCCCATACTGGAGGAAGAGGAGGAGGAAGAGGAACCCGGGGTCTTACAGCTCGACAGGGAGAAGGGTCCAGGGAAGCCGTCCTCTATGGGATCAATAACGTACAGGGTTACACGCAATGTAAAAATGGTCAAACACAGTGAACAAGAGTCATTCAGAAGTAAACAAAATCGGTCCATTTAAAATCCCAGATATTCCCCTTTTTGAAAGTATTCCTCCCTGTAAAACCATAAACTACTGGTATGTAAAGACAGTTACGTGTCACTGAGGAATTGTGAGAGGTGGTGTAGTGTAGGGTAGTGGACAGGTTACCTAGCCCTTCCTGGTCCATGCCGTCACACAGCTCCGGCCTGTTCCTGCACAGGGTGTCCTTGCAGCTCTTGGTTTTCCGTTGGAATATCTCGTCATCGGTAGCGTCCCCGCTGTCTCCCTGTGTGGTTTATGAAACACCCAGTCAGTGACCCAGATCTCCACAAACCCAGACAAACACATTTGAACGCCGTATTTCTCAAACTAACACTGTATTTAGGTATATTTCTCCTAACCCTGGTGAGAGCCTTCTTCTTCTTCTTGGTGGTAGAGATGGAGTTGTGCTTCTGAGCGCTGGGCTTCTCTGTGCCCCCTGTGCCCATGTTCCAGCGCCGGCCCCCAAACAGCTCTATAGCCTGAGCAAGAGTGGGACCCTCGTACCTGCCCTCCTCCTATTGCAGATGGGAGACGAAACACACAGCAGTCTATGAGGAGATCGCTCACTCAAGGCGAATTGACATTCCTCGCATCTGTGCTGAAGTTACAGGAGGCTCACCGTTTCCCTTTTGAGTATTGATTAACAGGACATTAGACTTCCCAAATCAATTCTACCTTGTGTATTCTAGACTGATTCAATATACCTGCCATCCCATATCATCCTACTACACAATCTCAATGAATTAGTATTTTACCTGATAGAGGCTGACGTACTGCCTCCTGAGCCAGTGCAGTCTCTGATCAGGGAACTTCTTCAGCTTCCTCATGGCGTTGACCAGCTCCACCAGACCCTCATGCAGCATGCGGGCTGTGTGCTTGGGGGCCACAAAGTGCAGCAGCCTGTTGTCTGTAGTATGGAGCCCGTAAAGCAGACTGACCCCATTCTCCTCAGCCCTCATGGTGTGACACAGCTTGTTCTGCAGACACACAGCATGCAAGTCCACCCCGGAGTGGCCCAGGAACACAGCCTTGACCACCGAGAGGTCCAGCAGACCCTCCGACAGGCTGTTCACTACAGGTTGACCCAGGCCTGGGGGCTCCGCGGGGGGGCTGCCGCTCTGGGGATTAGCCCAGGTCAGGATGCAGTTGTCGGGCTGCAGGCGGAGGAGGCAGCGAGCGGTGAGGTGGCTCTCCTGGTCGTAATGGATGACGGTGGCTCCCTGCAGGAGGAACTGGTGGACGTCAGGCTGGAGGGAGAGCACGTACCAGGGGATGAGCTCCGTGCCGTGGCCGAAGGCCCGGTGGGTCTCCTCGGTGCCCTGGAATTCCACCTCTTTAGCCTGCTCAGACAGGTCGCCCTCAGAGTCTGACAGGTCTCCCACCACAAACCTAACGGGCGAACAAGGAGGTCAAAGAGGAGCAGAACAGCAAACGGTGGATATTTGTGATCGATTAATAGTTCTGCCTCTGCTCTAGGACATATAGAGCGGGAATTATTGTCTCATCGCCACCTTGTTCCATTCAATGAGTGTAACAACCCAGCCATGTCATCTACCAAAAGAAAATCACTTTGAGGATAGCAAAATGCTTTGAATGCAGCCCAGTCTGAACAAACAAAAAACGCACCATGCAATTGTAACAGCAAATTCGACACATACAAATAAAGCAAAGTCAGTTAGTGCTCTAAACGACAGTCTGATAACTTACAAGACACGGTTGGAATCTGACCTGCTCCTGAAAGAGCTACGGTAGGAGGAGGAATGAGGGAGGAAGAACAGAGAGAAAAGGTCAGGAAGTGTCTAGCTACAAATAGTTGAGATAAAACAAGTAAAACAGAGAAGGACTGAAAGGATGAGAGGTGTCACATTTGCCCTTATCTTTCCTCCAATCAACATTGTGAGAGGACTTCCACAGAAAACCATTGACTGAATCCAGAGGCCCCGTCGGAAACAAAATGGTGTCATAAATCAGAAGCCTTTTCCACCAAGTAGCCATTAACCCCAGTCTGAGGACAAACAGATCTCCCATGAGGGTCAGGAAACTACACAGCGCTGGAAACTGGCTCTTGTTTTCCAGTATAGTACACTAGTACAGGTAACGGGAACTCTTCAGATTTCTACCACAATCATTTATGCCATTCACTTTGCTTTGTAAAGCCAAAAGGAAACTGGAATGTAGTGAAACTGCCATCTCAACAAATAATTCCCATCATAAATACTCACAGTCCTCAGATAACCTGACATTAAATATGATTCATGAACCTCTGCTTCCTGTCAAGTAACACTTGTCATTGATTATACAGTATCATAAACCAGGTAGTTTGGGTCCTGGACGCTGATTGGCTGAAACCTGTGGTATATCAGACATTATAAACCGGGTGGTTCGAGCCCTGAATGCTGATCGGCTGACAGCCGTGGTATATCAGACCGTATACCACTGGTATGACAAAACATTATTTTTACTGCTCTAATTACATTGGTAACCAGTTTATAATAACAATAAGGCTCCTCGGGGGTTTGTGATATATGGCCAATATACCACGGCTAAGGGCTGTATCCAGGCACTCCTCGTTGAGTCCTGCATAAAAACAGCCCTTAGCCGTGGTATATTGGCGATATACCACACCCCTCGTGCCTTATTGCTTAACTATAATCTATGCTTTACTGTTGCATGTTCTCTAAAATATCCCGTTCTTTGTCTTGCAGTTACTGTGCATTCAGCACGTTCCACAAGGCCAAACAATGATATTTCATAACAACTACACCTCTGCTGGACAGAACATTCAATTGTGCTCACATTTAAAAAAAAACATTTTTTTAAAGGACAAGCTGCAACAATGGCAGAACTGAAGTGGTCCATGGATAATGTCTGCAGACAATGTCTGCTAACTGAACATTATACAAGCCGTCCACCTTCTGTTTCTATGCGTTATCTGTCAAAGAAACAGCAGAGAAAGGAGTTGACATTAAAGGGAGCCTCCCGCTATCAGACAGGGTCACCATTCCTTCTGAAAGGGTTGACATTAAAGGGAGCCTCCCGCTATCAGACAGGGTCACCATTCCTTCTGAAAGGGTTGACATTAAAGGGAGCCTCCCGCTATCAGACAGGGTCACCATTCCTTCTGAAAGGGTTGACATTAAAGGGAGCCTCCCGCTATCAGACAGGGTCACCATTCCTTCTGAAAGGGTTGACATTAAAGGGAGCCTCCCGCTATCAGACAGGGTCACCATTCCTTCTGAAAGGGTTGACATTAAAGGGAGCCTCCCGCTATCAGACAGGGTCACCATTCCTTCTGAAAGGGTTGACATTAAAGGGAGCCTCCCGCTATCAGACAGGGTCACCATTCGTTCTGAAAGGGTTGACATTAAAGGGAGCCTCCCGCTATCAGACAGGGTCACCATTCCTTCTGAAAGGAGTTGACATTAAAGGGAGCCTCCCGCTATCAGACAGGGTCACCATTCCTTCTGAAAGGGTTGACATTAAAGGGAGCCTCCCGCTATCAGACAGGGTCACCATTCCTTCTGAAAGGAGTTGACATTAAAGGGAGCCTCCCGCTATCAGACAGGGTCACCATTCCTTCTGAAAGGAGTTGACATTAAAGGGAGCCTCCCGCTATCAGACAGGGTCACCATTCCTTCTGAAAGGGTTGACATTAAAGGGAGCCTCCCGCTATCAGACAGGGTCACCATTCCTTCTGAAAGGGTTGACATTAAAGGGAGCCTCCCGCTATCAGACAGGGTCACCATTCCTTCTGAAAGGAGTTGACATTAAAGGGAGCCTCCCGCTATCAGACAGAGTCACCATTCCTTCTGAAAGGAGTTGACATTAAAGGAGCCTCCGCTATCAGACAGGGTCACCATTCCTTCTGAAAGGGTTGACATTAAAGGGAGCCTCCCGCTATCAGACAGGGTCACCATTCCTTCTGAAAGGGTTGACATTAAAGGGAGCCTCCCGCTATCAGACAGGGTCACCATTCCTTCTGAAAGGGTTGACATTAAAGGGAGCCTCCCGCTATCAGACAGGGTCACCATTCCTTCTGAAAGGGTTGACATTAAAGGGAGCCTCCCGCTATCAGACAGGGTCACCATTCCTTCTGAAAGGGTTGACATTAAAGGGAGCCTCCCGCTATCAGACAGGGTCACCATTCCTTCTGAAAGGGTTGACATTAAAGGGAGCCTCCCGCTATCAGACAGGGTCACCATTCCTTCTGAAAGGGTTGACATTAAAGGGAGCCTCCCGCTTTCAGACAGGGTCACCATTCCTTCTGAAAGGGTTGACATTAAAGGGAGCCTCCCGCTATCAGACAGGGTCACCATTCCTTCTGAAAGGGTTGACATTCAAATAAGAGCTACTTTAAACACAACATAACTTTTGGTGGAGGTCGGCTGCGGAAACATCTGGGGGAAAAGATTTAGGATTTAAAGGGGAAGACGTTATTCTCAACTTTCTCAGATTAAAGGGCGTTTAAACAGGTGGAATCTAAATCTATCATCCATGTAATTCTGATCTAGAATGTGAAACATTCATAGAAAATCCACGTATAAATAACCTTTGAATCAAACAAGTACTGAATATGCTAGAGGGGAGTAGTCAAGTAGAGGGAACGCCTACATGAACGCCATCACAATATGATGGCGAGAGGAATGGATCGACTGTAGATTCTCCCTGACACTTTAGGATTTTTCGTGTCCCCCCCCACAGGTTAAGGTTAGGATTTGGCAATCACAAAACTGATCCTAGATCTGTGCCTGAGTACCACTTCTTCCTGATCCAGTCACTTACTGGTTCCTGTTCCTGTCCATGAATGTCTTTTTGCAGGAGGTGGAGGAGACTTCGTGGTGGCCCTCCTCTCCCTCCTCCATCTCCAGACTGCGGTTGCAGGAGCGGATGATCTGCAGGATGTTGCTGACCGTGGCCTCCTTCTCCTGGCTGTGTAGCCCGTCTGGCCCCGCCCTCTGCAGGAAGTGCTGCTGCCCGCCGTAGTCCCCCACAAACTACACAGAAAGAGAAACAGGGTAACGTGAACAATAAAAGGTGGCACTACACAGGTAAAATAGCAACTTGATGTAAAGTGTACACGGTCAAACTGCTCATCTAGGAAGAGCCATCAAAGCTGCGTTAAGAGCGTCAGAGCGATAGCAGGTGTTGTCTGTCCAGTTAGCCTTGTTCACCCACTACGCTACAAGCCTGGGCCGGGCCCACTTCCTTACCTCTAGTGAGTCCTCCGGCGAGTCGTGAGTTGAGTGGCGCAGGCTGATAATGCTGGCGGCCCCATCCAGCGCGTCACTCAGCTCTTTGAGGAAGACGCCACAGAAGGGCACTACCTTACACCCTGGGATGTTAAGGGCACGGTTCAACACTTTCTTGTACTCGGACGAAGACTCGTGCTGCGCCATGGCATCTTTCAGCCTGCGCATGGTCTCAATGTCCGACTGCTCCATGAACTGCCACATCTTCAGTACTTTACGAGACCTGGAGCAGAGAATAATTCCATATCGATCTATCACACATCTTACTTACGTTAGGTTTAGCAGAATGATTTTTAATTAGGTGCAATCTGAATAATGAAAATTGACAGGTGCTGTAGGATTACAGCCGGTTGGAAGAAAGTGAGGCGTGTAAGAAATGCATCTGGAGGACCAAATACCGTAGTCCAGCCAGGAACTCCATCACGGCGTTGTAGTTGCCCATGTTCCAGCAGCACTTGGCCACGTGGACCAGGTAGGAGAACACCGCTCTCTTCTCCTCCATTGAACTCGCAGTCAGGATCAACCAGGTCACCCACGAGCTCACCTGTTAGAGGCAGCAACTCTCACAGTTACAACATCGTCTACTTTAAGACCTGCCAATGCTCTCTGAAACAGCCAGGCTGCGCTTGAAATGGCACGCTAGTCCCCATGTAGTGCACTACTTTCATAGGGCCCCTATATATAGTGCACCGCTTTCATAGGGGCTCTGGTCAAACGTGGAGGCACTCTATAGGGAATATGGTGCCATTTTGCACACACCCTTATAATGAAAGGACGAGTGTTTCACACTGGGCAGGTCAATGTTCTACATCGACAAACTCATCGACAACAGCACCATTTACGATGAACTCAATGAAACGGAATTAGGCCTCATTTCAACCCAGGTTTAGCGGTCAACATCTCTAACCTAACACGAAACAATGCTGGTAGTCGGCTCTACAACAAGTTATGAAACCTCTTGATTGCATCAGGTCTCGTTTGTTAAATACATCCAACCAAAATAGTAGCGATAAGGGTTTATCCAAGTTCAGGCAGAAACCCTGGACTGGACATAACAGTTGGAGCAAATATTTGCCCGCTGTCATGTTGCGGCTAACCCCCCCCCCCTCTAAAACAATGAGGGTTACATAAACAGTTCCACAGGCAGGTTCCTGATACTGCAGTCAGGTCTGTTCTGTTCCTATGGGAGGACCAGTCATCAGAACCAGGGCCAGTCAGACTCTCTGCCTCTCTAAAGTCATCCCTGTAAGCATTCCTCTTGTCGCTCTGCTCGGCTGTCTACAGTTAAAGATGTAGGATCTTCATTTGAGCCAGTTTGCTACAGCAGGAAAATAATCCCGCAGCAACAGGACATGTGAATTGTTTGGGAACTATAATTCATGGAAATATCTTGTAGGGGTTGATTCATTTTTCCTTAAAGCAAATCAAGTATGACATTTTAAAGTGGAAATTACAAACTTTACAAGCCTTCGTAAACCTAAACAACTTTGCATTTCCTGCTGTGCAAAATTCTCAGCAACACAAGAGCAATCAAATGAAGAACCTACATCTGTGCACACCCAGAGAGAAGCCAGTAGGCTTAAAAAAACAACACAACACAACATAGATCCAATTACCGGGTTATGTAAGACGTAAAGGGGGGGGGGACTTCAGTTTGATTCCCTCCAGAGAGAAAACTTCAGACACTAAAAAGTTACAGCGCCATCGCAGACAAATAGATATCATCCGCCTTCTCCTCCCTCGTTTCCAGGAACGACTGACAATGAGAGACGGCCACCGAAGAGATCGAGAGAGAAACAGGACATTCCACTTCTCCCTCTCCCAAGTGTCTGCAGTACATAACTATTTGAATCCAGACTGTTACATTACAGCCATGTCCCTCAGCGCTATAAACAGTGTCGGCGGTGGACATGAAAGCACTGGTAGGCCGTAGATTAGAGGCAGGTGCATATCTGCCCGAGTGGCTGATATTCTAGACGGCACGACTCCCGACCTCCACTGGATGAGGCCATATTAAAAAGGTGGGAGATCAGTCGGCGGTGATCAAAAATGGTCTCTGCCTGTTATGTGGCGTCCCTTTGATACCGACACATAGGGTATACATCAGAATGACAACCCGAATCCACTGGACTAAAAAACGCACGGCACTCGGATTCCAATATGATACCGTATAAATCAAATAGGCTACACAATAACAATGGAAGTATAATTCCAGGAATAAATATTTTGGTGAGAATGCCAATAACACCATTTGACCAGTGATCAAACACATACAACGTGCTTACAATCTTGTTTTCTTTGTCAAGGTTCCTTTTCCCCCATGATGGAACGATGACATAATCAAGGTTGACAGAGTTATTACAAACTCACCACACGACCATTTTGTGTTTGTCAGAATGAACCGCTCCAGACAGCTATTTCGCCTCTAACAGCCTGCCCAGTTTCTCTGATCGGTTCGTGGAACTGGGGCACAGCAGGTAACCACACACATAGTGAGTCCATCTCTACCATGCTGCGGAGGTTATGTCAGACTCGGTCTCTGTTGAGAAGAGTCACTCATTTGATTGTAGCTCCGCCATATGCCCAAAAATGGTTAGGATGCACATTTGGGGAAATACAATTCTCACTTAATAAAAACCAGCTTATGTTAAGGCATGAAACTTAAAGATGACATCATTTCCACTCTCCTCCGTGTGCTTGGGACTGACCTCATTCCCATGCTGCCGTAATGTTTCTCTTAATTGTTCATTCTCAAAGTCAATCAGCGTAGAGGGAAGCTCAAAGAGCTCCGTTTAGGAGTGTAATTTGACACTAATCACAGCAGGTGTGGGAAACAAACTGGCAGAATAAGACCATCAAACACAGTGGTCAATTCCACAAAAATAATAACTAACAATTAACATTACCATGAAGGGAGATCTTTAATAACCGTACACCATAGGGCTCTCCAATCCTGGTCCCGGACAGCAACAATGTGTGCAGGCTTTTGTTCTAGCCCGGCATTAACACACCTGACTCAACTAATAGATGAATCATCAAGACCTTAATTAATTCAACCCCATCCTGTAGATATTTAGGACCAAGATTGTTACTAACCACTCAACGCAGTCACATTAGTCCAGCCTCTCTTCACCAGTCTCACCTCATTGAACCGCGTGACCAGGTCCTCCACAGTGTTCCTCTGGGTCTGTATGGGCATGGCCGGGGCCGACAGCGAGGCCTTGAGGCTGGGGTGCAGGCGCCTGCTGCAGTCGGGGCTGCCCAGGTCCCTGGTGAAGAAGCAGAGGTAGTCCAGGGGTAAGATGCGTCGGTACAGCTGCTGCTCCTGCTCCGTCAGGATGCTGGCGATCTCCTCGGGGAACTGGATCAGGTGACGCAGCTCGACCAGCTCCTTGCTGATACCCGTCACGTTGGACGGGACCGCGCTGGACGCCGACATGTTGCTGCACAGCTGACGCTCTGAGAGAGACAGACGGGTGAGAGATGTACACAGTAACCTAAAAAGTCTCTTCCAACGTCAATTCCCAGGTAATATTAAACATGGGAGGAAAGCTGAACCCCGCTGCTTTTCAGAATACAAAACACGGCGAAAACAAACTCCCCAGATCAGACAAACTTCTAAGTGACTCCCACATTTCCACCCGAGTGGCAGAAGTGCGTGTTTGGGTTTTCGTACAGGAGCCATTAGCCCCGTTTCCAGTGTGTTTACACACCCTGAGAACACACACCACAGCTCTCCTGTCTCTGCTCAGAGATAAATGGCTGTGTGCTCTGTTGGTATGGTGGACCGGGGGACCGGTGCAGAAATACCATAAATACAGGGAATTAGATGCCCCTCTGGACATCGTCAGCCCTCAGCCTCCACACACCACCGCTGGATGTCCTGGGAAACCTTTTGATATGTGCGCCAGGTAGCCATGGCTACCGCAATAACTGGCGGCGAGAAAATAAATAAATAAGTCGGCCATTTATATCGGTTGATTTGTGCATCCGGCGCAGTCTCTCAACTGCTCTCGGTAATGAACGTTGTGTGCGAGTGTGGATTTGTGTGCCGTTTACATTGTGAGATTGACGCGATCTATCATGCTGCGGCCTAGAGGGGAGTCTAACTAAACACAACATCCCGCAGGCTGCACTAGGATTTGTGGTTAAAAAAAATACATGCAAAAAAAAAAAAAGTCAGACTTAAAAGGGACAGTTCAAACAATAAGAAAAAGGGACCATCCCGCCACTGTTTGGGTAAACAGCTGAGGGATGGCGATGGAGAAATGTAACTACTCAAATTCATAGACAAGAGCTATGGATGAAAGGGACTGACCATCTATGAGATCAAAATGACAGTTTTAACCCTGTTTTGAGGCTAGTAAAATAAGCCTGTGTTTTGGATTCTCATGGAGTAAGATGGTTGAACTAAGCTTATAAGGAATTTATAATTTGGGCCTATATTCTGGAAGAATAAATGGCTACATATCATGAATTTAAAAGTCTGAAAAATGGACGTAGCCACTGCAGATTGCCCCTTGAAAAATGATACTGAAGTGGGTTAAAATATATAAAGGGCGCCGCTTTATCGCCAGAACATAATCAGAAAGTTCTAGAACGGCGTAAAAGCAGAACGTAAACAATCATTTGATTAATTCTCCTTATTTTTTAGAACCTTGATAAAGGGAGCTCGGTGTTTTATTGGGCCCCCATATAACAGTTGAAGCTCAAACATTGCCATTGACCATATTAGCCATTTTATCCTTGTAGTCAATAACACTACTCTCCCTTAAACAAGAGCAGCATTTGTTTTGGTTTTATAACGCTATAAATCATTGACTTCTTATCAAGTTAATATCTCAAAACTAATATTGAACATTTCATTTAAAAAAAAGCTGTGCGGCATATGGTCCTGGAAATATTTTCAACAAATCAATGTCTGTTATCATCCATCTCCAACATCTGCTCAATGTCCTCTTTTTATGAGCTACCTTTTGAAGTGGAAATAAATTGCATTTGATTATGTAGTACAATACTCCGGGGCTAAGTGTCTCCCACTCCCTAATCTTTATGCACGATGCCCTACTCAAAACACAGCATAAGCCTTGCATAAAAGCCTGGTAAAGCAGGGCTCATGGGAGATTGTCTGCAAAGATCCTGTTTTAGAATGGACCCGGTTGCATCCTAAATGGCTCCTTATTCCTATATAGTAGTGCACTAGGTTTGGCTAGGTCCAATAGGGCTCTGGTAAAAAGTAGTGCACTATATAGGGAATACCCAGGCTGCTTAGGTGGCTGGTCCAGGCTGTAGCCTAATGTACAGTGGGGAGAACAAGTATTTGATACACTGCCGATTTTGCAGGTTTTCCTACTTACAAAGCATGTAGAGGTCTGTAATTTGTATCATAGGTACACTTCAACTGTGAGAGACGGAATCTAAAACAAAAATCCAGAAAATAGTTCTTGACCAGGTTTGCACACACTGCAGCAGGGATTTTGGCCCACTCCTCCATACAGACCTTCTCCAGATCCTTCAGGTTTCGGGGCTGTCGCTGGGCAATACGGACTTTCAGCTCCCTCCAAAGATTTTCTATTGGGTTCAGCTCTGGAGACTGGCTAGGCCACTCCAGGACCTTGAGATGCTTCTTACGGAGCCACTCCTTAGTTGCCCTGGCTGTGTGTTTTGGGTTTCGTTGTCATACTGGAAGACCCAGCCACAACCCATCTTCAATGCAGTCGTCCTGTCCCCTTTGCAGAAAAGTATCCCCAAATAATGATGTTTCCACCTCCATGCTTCACGGTTGGGATGGTATTCTTGAGGTTGTACTCATCCTTCTTCTTCCTAAAAACACGGCGAGTGGAGTTTAGACCAAAAAGCTCTATTTTTGTCTCATCAGACCACATGACCTTCTCCCATTCCTCCTCTGGATCATCCAGATGGTCATTGGCAAACTTCAGACGGGCCTGGACAAGCGCTGGCTTGAGCAGGGGGACCTTGCGTGCGCTGCAGGATTTTAATCCATGACGGCGTAGTGTGTTACTAATGGTTTTCTTTGAGACTGTGGTCCCAGCTCTCTTCAAGTCATTGACCAGGTCCTGCCGTGTAGTTCTGGGCTGATCCCTCACCTTTCCTCATGATCATTGTTGCCCCACGAGATGAGATCTTGCATGGAGCCCCAGACCGAGGGTGATTGACCGTCATCTTGAACTTCTTCCATTTTCTAATAATTACGCCAACAGTTGTTGCCTTCTCACCAAGCTGCTTGCCTATTGTCCTGTAGCCCATCCCAGCCTTGTGCAGGTCTACAATTTTATCCCTGATGTCCTTACACAGCTCTCTGGTCTTGGCCATTGTGGAGAGGTTGGAGTCTGTTTGATTGAGTGTTTGGACAGGTGTCTTTTATACAGGTAATGAGTTCAAACAGGTGCAGTTAATACAGGTAATGAGTGGAAAACAGGAGGGCTTCTTAAAGAAAAACTAACAGGTCTGTGAGAGACGGAATTCTTACTGGTTGGTTGGTGATCAAATACTTATGTCATGCAATAAAATGCTAATTAATTACTTAAAAATCATACAATGTGATTTTCTGGATTTTTGTTTTAGATTCCGTCTCTCACAGTTGAAGTGTACCTATGATAAAAATTACAGACCTCTACATGCTCTGTAAGTAGGAAAACCTGCAAAATCGGCAGTGTATCAAATACTTGTTCTACCCACTGTACATCCTGCTGAGGAGACGTCCTCTGTGATCACACTCGGCGTCTTTCTGTCAGCCTGTGTCACGGCCCCTGTCTGTACAACAATATACTTCAGAGCTGTATTCAGGGTGCTTAAAGGTCATAGGTCAGATCCTCAGGAAAGAGAGTCAAGACCTGAGTCGAGAGAGTTCTTTCCCTTTGCCCCTCTGTGATATTTCCTGTGTGAGGAGCAAGTCGGTAGGATGCTTATTGGCGTGACGAAGGAGAATAACAGAATGTAAACCATTACAAAACCAGATCAAGAGAAGCTTGCAATTACTGTAGCTTGAGCCATGCCATGATGAATCACCTGGCTATTTATACTGACCTGAGCAGAGCACAGAACCTTTACATGTCTGACGTTACTCACTGCTGCAGTGATGACAATCACAACTACAGTAGGGGATGAATCAAACAGGTGCACCAAGTGGGAGATCATTATTTTATTTGATCTAAAACCATCCCGGTTATATACACCTTTCTTTATTATGATAAATTGACTTTACCCATATCGGTCTCATGACAAGGGCCTAACACAACACCCCAAAACCTTGTATCAATCAATCAAATGCATTTAGAAAGCCCTTTTTACATCAGCGGATACAGACTATAACCACGGCACCTGACCAGAGTCTCTCTAAAGCCCAAACCACACAACAAGTTCATGACATCAAAAATACTGTTTCAAGTCAACAAACCCACATCATTCAAAACAACATTGCAACAGACTGTAGAGGAACAGAAGTCTGTCCTTGGAGCTCAAAATAAAACATGCCATTACAAACCAGGACATACTGTGACCAGCCAGTCCTGGTAAACTAGCCACAGACAGAGACAGGAGTAGCAACAGTCTGTGACAGCTCTGGAGACAGAAACTCTGTGGAGACAAGTGACAACCCACAGGAGTAGGCTAGCTATAGAAACTGAAGAAATCTAATCACACACACTTGAGAAGGCTGCAAAGGTGCAGGCAGATAGCTTACTGTTGGGTGAAAAGAGCCTCCACACACTCACAGTATAGTCACAGTATACTCCACACTCACAGTATAGTACACACTCACAGTATACTCCACACACTCACAGTACAGTCACAGTATACTCCACACTCGCAGTACAGTCACAGTATACTCCACACTCTCACAATATACTCCACACTCTCACAGTATACTCCACACTCACAGTAGTCACAGTATAGTCCACACTCACAGTACAGTCACAGTATACTCCACACTCGCAGTACAGTCACAGTATACTCCACACTCTCACAATATACTCCACACTCTCACAGTATACTCCACACTCTCACAGTATACTCCACACTCACATTACAGTCACAGTATACTCCACACTCTCACAGTATACTCCACACTCTCACAGTATACTCCACACTCACAGTACAGTCACAGTATACTCCACACTCGCAGTACAGTCACAGTATACTCCACACTCTCACAGTATACTCCACTCTCACAATATACTCCACACTCTCACAGTATACTCCACACTCTCACAGTACAGTCCACACACTCACAGTATAGTCCACACACTCACAGTATAGTCCACACACACAGTACAGTCCACACACACAGTACAGTCCACACACTCACAGTATAGTCCACACACTCACAGTATAGTCCTCACACACACAGTACAGTCACAGTATAGTCCACACTCACAGTATAGTCCACACACTCACAGTAGTCCACGCACACACAGTACAGTCACAGTATAGTCCACACACCCCCAGAACAGTCCACACACCCCCAGTGCAGTCCACACACCCCCAGTGCAGTCCACACACCCACAGTACAGTCCACACACCCCTAGTACAGTCCACACACCCCCAGTACAGTCCACACACCCACAGTACAGTCCACACACCCCCAGTACAGTCCACACACCCACAGTACAGTCCACACACCCCCAGTACAGTCCACACACCCCTAGTACAGTCCACACACCCCTAGTACAGTCCACACACCCCAGTACAGTCCACACACCCCCAGTACAGTCCACACACCCCCAGTACAGTCCACACACAGTACAGTCACAGTATAGTCCACACACCCCCAGAACAGTCCACACACCCCTAGTACAGTCCACACACCCCCAGTACAGTCCACACACCCCCAGTACAGTCCACACCCCTAGTACAGTCCACACACCCCTAGTACAGTCCACACACCCACAGTACAGTCCACACACCCCTAGTACAGTCCACACACCCCCAGAACAGTCCACACACCCCTAGTACAGTCCACACACCCCCAGTACAGTCCCACACCCCCAGTACAGTCCACACACCCCTAGTACAGTCCACACACCCCTAGTACAGTCCACACACCCACAGTACAGTCCACACACCCCTAGTATAGTCCACACACCCCCAGAACAGTCCACACACCCCTAGTACAGTCCACACACCCCCAGTACAGTCCACACACCCCCAGTACAGTCCACACACCCCTAGTACAGTCCACACACCCCTAGTACAGTCCACACACCCACAGTACAGTCCACACACCCCCAGTACAGTCCACACACCCCCAGTACAGTCCACACACCCCAAGTACAGTCATAGTATAGTCCACACACTCACAGTACAGTCCACACTCACAGTATAGTCCATACACTCACAGCATACTCCACACACTCACAGTATAGTACATTCCATAGGACTACAGCACTGAATATTTTGTCTCTAGACGTTTTCATTTAAAGCCCACTTACTGATGAGCTTGAAGTCCATCCTGTGGGAGTGCTTCATGGCTGAGCTGCGGACAGCGGGAGCAGCACTGTCGTTACTGTTAGCTCCGTGGTTGTTCACGCAGCACCGGCGAGGTGCACTTGTCCACATCAGGAGTGCCAGCTGCTCTCCAGCTCTCGTTGCTCTGCTGCTCCCCGAGCTGACACTCTACAAATCTCACAGCCATGCGCCAGCAGCCAGCCCCCCACCTCCAGCTAGAACACCCCACACAGAGAGACACCGATAGCCCCAACACTCCTCCCTCCCCCAGCTCCTCTCTGTGAGGTCAGTTTACATACACATGAAGGCTATACATGTCCCTGCACAGAGGGGGAGTCAAGTATCTAAACATGTAGTCTAGGAGCCAAATATGACTCATTACAAAGTGGAGGGAAATCTCAGAGAAAAGGAGTGTACCATTGATTTACTGGCGGTTGTAAAATGGTTTTCAGATAAATATATTCGGATAAAGCTTAGTCACTCCCCAGTCCAAAGGAATATTTAAGTCTGACTAACAGAATATCAAGGTAATACTCAGTGCTGCCAGAATACATGTGGTAAGCTGGCATTTTCCGCAGCACTTTTCACTTAGGTGGGGCAGCGCCTCACCTTTTCTGATTTAGTTTAATAAAAAAATATAGATGCTAACGTGTTAAAAAATGGCGCAACGTGTGTTTCTTTTGTTTTCTTAAACAAATTCCCTCATGATTGGTCAACTCACGCACAATTTCTCTGTCCTACACATCGGAGTGCTGCTGCAGGCTCTGTGTATGTCTTGAGAAATCCGATTTAAGGAACTCGCGCTCTCCACTTTCCTCTGGTAGCTTATTTATTTAGCAAGCGTGACAACCACACATCCCCCGCAGTTAGCTGTTTTCACAACGGCAAAATAAATGAATATACAATGTATTTATTACTTTGGGTGGGGACCTTGCATGTTGCCTTGCAATACGCCACTGAAAACACATCATTCACATTACTACTCTCTGTCCCTCTGGCCAGGGTAAACAAAGCACTAACATTAAGTATTTATAGCCCAGTTATTTGTGTTAAGAGTAAACTTGAATTACTCAATAAACACAATAGCTGACAGACTGAGATAATTATTTTATTAGGCCTACAGTTGCAAAGGGCAGGCCTACACAATGCAAACCTGCATGACGCAAGCTCAGCCTGGTGAGTGCCATTGTCCAATCATGCTGGCTGTCTGTGCAGAGGAAAACCCTCTCCCTGTTAGTCTAGCTTTTAAAAAAACAATCCATATGAATTGATGTGAAACAAGTACAGGTTGCCGCAGTTTGACAGGGTTTTTATCCTCCCCAAACCCAGGAGTTTTTCCAGGAGAGTTTTTCAAACCATGTGACCGGATGACAGAAACACTGGTCCCATCATAGCCCATATTACAACTTTTACCAACTGATAAACACCTTCATACCATATAAGGTCCAGTTTTACCTGGATTGACTACCAGAGAAGGAAAAAAACTCTTGGCCCCAGGTTTTTTGTTTTTTTCCCCCACCACTCTGGGACCTGTGATGTCATCTCTGTAAGGCATGAGGTCATACATCATTGACAGCCTTAAAAACTGGAGCCTTCCCCCGCCATGTCGCCAAATATATGGTTCAAACACACAATGTATATCAACAGCCTGTTGGGAGGAAGTCAAACAGTATTTCCCTGAAATGAGTCATTTAAAACAACATTTAGACAATATGATCTGTAAGACAAAAGACTTCAAGCTTCACCCTATTCAGTACACAAACAAAAAAAACTGAACATGGCTTTTCATATCATGACTCCTCAAAAGAGAAGGAAAGGCTTCATTGTTTAACCCGCACCTGCTTTTTGTCCACAAGCAGTTCAACATATACACCGCTTGCTGACAACCTGGGCTGACAAGCAGCCTCTCTAACCTCTCGCCATGTGGATCTGCACTTCAGACAAAACAAGCGCTTTTCATTCTAGCATACTGGTGGATCTCGCTGTACTTTGACCTGATCTTGACCTGGCTATTCCAGTCAGCATTTTTCTGAAGCCGCTATTTGCCTTTGCAGCTGCCAGTATGTCGCCCTCAACCCTCATAACAATAACGACGAGGGTGGTTGCGACATACAGCACTGACGTCACCGAGTCTCTCGGTCATCGGCGTGCCTCTGAACGCCTAACTTTGAAACGCCTTTTATCAAGTTTTAGAATGCTTCTGATCATTTGGAATGATCTAGAATGATTCTATTAAAGTCCTAAGCCTTCACAAATGCCAGTCATAAAATGAGATGGTTCCCATCTCTAAATAAGTCGCTCAATAGCCATCTACACCTCACTGTATCTGTTCTCTACTTATTACAGTAGATATTCGCAGGAACACTGCTCTTGGCTGGAAGGCTACAACAGCATTTTAACATCAGTGACAATGTACTGAAGGGAACATGACAGTAACAGTATGTAGCCAATTGGAAGAAGGCCAGGAAGAGGAGAAGACGGGTGGATCCCAAAACAAGCCTCACTGACCTCACCCTTTGAAGAAAGGGTTAATACAATGTTTTTCATATTCCAGAGATGAGAACGAGATCGCTAGGTGGTGATGGACTCATCCACTGTGTATGGTACAGTCCCAACCACACTCAGCCTCCACTTACAAACAACACAAACCCCTGACTGACATTCTATTATGAAAAGACTCTTCCACAGAGGAAAACATCAACTGGACTCCTGAGGGAGACTGCCGTATATAGAGATCATCATCAATCTGTATATCAAAGGCGACGGATGTGCTTCGGCCAAATGCTCTTAGTTATCAGAACCGGGTCTGCAAATCAAAACCGAGGCAGGTAGAGTCTACATGTATTCTGTGGGCTTTGACTCAAAACCTTTCCTGTGGATCATACTGTGCGAATAAGAGAAGTACTGGAGTAAACTGCTATAGGTTCTAAACCTGCTGGGTGAATACATTCTGCAGTCCATAGCATAGCCTAACATCGGGGGTCTCTTTCTCCCCATTTACCACCTCAATCCAACCTCGCACGACAGCTACCGGCATCTCAATCAAGTCCTACAAAGGGCTCTATCGGCTTTCAGTTCTGGTATTGAACGAATGCGGTACGCCTTCCCGGACTCTATAACAAAGGAATGCTCCTGCAATTAATATTTGGACGGCAGGGATGGCGAGGGGGCTAGTGACTCAATGTGTCAAAGCCGCATCAGACGGCCTGTCACCTGGCCTCTGTCCAGCAGGATTTTCGTCCAAGCCAGAGGGGGGATAAGCTTACAGAGCTCACTCTTTGTGTGTGTGGGTGTTACATCATCGTGCTAGACAGGCCCACGGGAGACTTCAAGGTGAAATCATCATTGTAGAGCGTGAGAGAGAGACAGCGAGACAGGACGAGAGACTCTCGCGAGAGACACAAAGAGACACAGAGAGGGTGTGGGCCAGCCAGAAAGAAGGCAGACGTCAGCCAACATCAGATTAGACCAGGAGACAATCAGGGAGAAAGGGGAAATAAAGTACTTGTGCTAATCAAAGGAGAAAAGCAGCCATCTTTGAAGTGCATATTGCGTTTTTAATTTTCTAGCTTTTCTGATTTGGACGAGGTGCAGAGTTGAACCTCAGCGTGACTCACTGCAGGCACTTAGCTAAACTAGGGAGAGTGAATAGATTAGCGTGGGTTGTTTTTCTCATTAGTTGGCACCATCAGTCTCATCAACACAAGGATTGATATCTAATATCTCTGAATAACATCGTTGGAAAACCCCCACTAACAAATAAAGAACTTTAGAGAACATAAGATGTGAACAGTTCTGAATGCTCCAGGCCTTAAGTTAGTGATAAGGTGCTAGAAATAGCTCAATTAACGAGTAGGCTTTTTAGTGATTCACAGGCTTCACAAGTATTGGGTAAGTCTAAAACAACAAATTATATACGACCACAGGGCCCAACGTGCCGAGTGCCTGGCCTAGGTTAGACAGACAGACAGACATGTCCTCTCTCACATGGCCCGATGCGGCCAGACCTGAGCTAGCCAGCATGTGGGAAAAATAAGAGAGCAGATCACTGGGGAATACATGACTAATGAGAACCTCTTCTATTCTATTAAACTGCAGTTCAAATATCAGGAGCAACCCACAGGAACACACAGACCTTCCCTTCTGGAACACGAGCGGGGACAGAGAGCGAAGTCAGACAGAAATACAAGCCAATTGAAGTTCTACCTAGGTAATCTGAAGTTCAGACCACTTTCTGTTAAACTGCTATAAACTATGTGTGGTACAAGATGCATCCAAAAAAGGTTTAGTGTAATTGTAGTAGTCAGTATGCTGCATTATTATGAGGACACAAACCACAGAGGGACTTCTGGGCCCTTCTGAGGGACCTTCTCAGATTTAACAGAACATTGGCTGATCACACACACATACCCTGTATTGTATATTTCCTTCTTTTTGAAAGAAGTGCAAGTTTTTTGTCCATTAAAATACCATCAAATTGATCAGAAATACAGTGTAGACATTGTTAATGTTGTAAATGACTATTGGAGCTGGAAACAGCAGATTTTTAATGGAATATCTACAGTTGAAGTCGTAAGTTTACATACACCTTAGCCAAATACATGTAAACTCAGTTTTTCACAATTCCTGACATTTAATACAAGTAAAAATTCCATGTTTTAGGTCAAGTTAGGATCACCACTTTATTTTAAGAATGTGAAATTATGATTTATGATTTCATCACATTCCCAGTGGGTCAGATGTTTACATACACTCAATTAGTATTTGGTAGCATTACCTTTAAATTGTTTAACTTGGGTCAAACCTTTTGGGTAGCCTTTCACAAGCTTCCCACAGTAAGTTGGGTGAATGTTGGCCCATTCCTCCTGACAGAGCTGGAATAACGGAGTCAGGTTTGTCGGCCACCTTGCTCGCTCCCGCTTTTTCAGTTCTGCCCATATAGGATTGAGGTCAGGGCTTTGTGATGGCCACTCCAATACCTTGACTTTGCTGTCCTTAAGCCATTTTGCCACAACTTTGGAAGCATGCTTGGGGTCATTGTCCATTTGGAAGACCCATTTGCGACCAAGCTTTAACCCACTGACTGATGTCTTGAGATATTGCTTCAATATATCCACATAGCATCACGAGGAAGGAAAACTATCTATTTTGTGACGTGCATCAGTCCCTCCTCCAGCAAAGCAACCTCACAACATGATGCTACCACCCCCGTGCTTCACGGTTGGGATGGTGTTCTTCGGCTGTTCTGGCCAAAGTTATATTTTTGGAAAAATAAATACATTTTGAACACCGTTTGGAAATTACTCCCAAGGATGAATCAGACTTGTGGAGGTCTACAATTTTTTTGGCTGATTTATTGAGATTTCCCCATGATGTCAAGCAAAGAGGCACTGAGTATGAAGGTAGGCCTTGAAATACATCCACAGGTATAACTCCAATTGACTCAAATAATGTCAGAAGCTTCTAAAGCCATGACATACTTTTCTGGAGTTTTCTAAGCTGTTTAAAGGCACAGTCAACTTAGTGTATGTAAACTTCTGACCCAATGGAATTGTAATACAGTGAATTATAAGTGAAATAATCTGTCTGTAAACAACTGTTGGAAAAATTACTTGTGTCATGCACAAAGTAGATGTCCTAACCGACTTGCCAAAACTATAGTTTGTTAACAAGAAATGTGTGGAGTGGTTGAAAAACGAGTTAATGACTCCAGCATAAGTGTATGTAAACTTCCGACTTCAATTGTACATAGGCGTACAGAATTGAGGTCGACCGATTATGATTTTTCCACGCCGATACCGATACCGATTATTGGAGGACAAAAACCCCAATGCCGATTAAATCGGCCGAATTTTAAAATGTATTTGTAATAATGACAATTACAACAATACTGAATGAACACTTATTTTAACTTAATATAATACATAAATAAAATCTATTTAGCCTCAAATAAATAATGAAACATGTTCAATTTGGTTTAAATAATGCAAAAACAAAGTGTTGGAGAAGAAAGTAAAAGTGCAATATGTGCCATGTAAGAAAGCTAACGTTTAAGTTCCTTGCTCAGAACATGAGAACATATGAAAGCTGGTGGTTCCTTTTAACATGAGTCTTCAATATTCCCAGGCAAGACGTTTTAGGTTGTAGTTATTATAGGAATTAGAGGACTATTTCTCTCTATACCATTTGTATTTCATTAACCTTTGACTATTGGATGTTCTTATAGGCACTTTAGTATTGCCAGTGTAACAGTATAGCTTCCATCCCTCTCCTCGCTCCTACCTGGGCTCGAACCAGGAACACATCGACAACAGCCACCCTCGAAGCAGCGTTACCCATGCAGAGCAAGTGGAACAACCACTCCAAGTCTCAGAGCAAGTGACGTTTGAAACGCTATTAGCGCGCACCCCGCTAACTAGCTAGCCATTTCACTTCAGTTACACCAGCCTAATCTCGGGAGTTGATAGGCTTGAAGTCATAAACAGCGCAATGCTTGAAGAACAGCGACGAGCTACTGGCAAACCGCACGAAAGTGCTATTTGAATGAATGCTTACGAGCCTGCTGGTGCCTACCACCGCTCAGTCAGACTGCTCTATCAAATCATAGACGTAATTATAACACACAGAAATACGAGCCTTAGGTCATTAATATGGTCGAATCCGGAAACTCTCATCTTGAAAACAAGACATTTATTATTTTAGTGAAATACGGAACTGTTCCGTATTTTATCTAACGGGTGGTGCAAACCTGGATTTATTTTAGCTAAATATGCAGGTTTAAAAATATATACTTTTGTGTATTGATTTTAAGAAAGGCATTGATGTTTATGGTTATGTACACATTGGAGCAACGACAGTCCTTTTTCATGAATATGCACCGCATTGATTATATGCAACGCAGGACACGCTAGATAAAATAGTAATATCAACAACCATGTGTAGTTAACGAGTGATTATGATTGATTGATTGTTTTTTATAAGATAAGTTTAATGCTAGCTAGCAACTTACCTTGGCTTACTGCATTCGCGTAACAGGCAATGTTACTAGTTAACTAAGGTTGCAAGATTGAATCCTTGAGCTGACAAGGTAAAAATCTGTCGTTCTGCCCCTGAACAAGGCAGTTAACCCACTGTTCCTAGGCCGTCATTGAAAATAAGAATGTGTTCTTAACTGACTTGCCTAGTTAAATAAAGGATAATTAAAGGTGTTCAAAATGTATTTATTTTTTAAATCGGCCAAATCGGTGTCCAAAAATACCGATTTCCGATTGTTATGAAATCTGCCCTAATTAAATCGGCCATTCCGATTAATCGGTCGACCTCTAGTACAGAGGCTCATTATCAGCAACCATCACTCCTGGGTTCCAATGGCACGTTGTGTTAGCTAATCCAAGTTTATAATTTTAAAAGGCTAATTGATCATTGGAAAACCCTTTTGCAATTATGTTAGCACAGCTGAAAACTGTTGTGATCATTAAAGAAGCAATAAAACTGTCCTTCTTTAGACTAGTTGAGCAACAGGATTTGTGGGTTCGATTACAGGCTCAAAATGGCCAAAATCAAAGCACATTCTTCTGAAACTCATCAGTCTATTCTTGTTCTGAGAAATTAAGGCTATTCAATGCTAGAAATTGCCAAGAAACTGAGGAGCTCGTACAAGGCTGTGTACTACTCCCTTCACAGAACAGCGCAAACTGGCTCTAATCAGAATAAAAAGAGGAGTGGGAGCATAACTGAGCAAGAGGACATTAAGTACATTAAAGTGTCTAGTTTGAGAAACAGACGCCTCACAAGTCCTCAACTGACAGCTTCATTAACCTCTTCAACCTATGGGGGCGCTATGTCATTATTGGATTAAAAAACGTGCCCGTTTTAAGCGCAATATTTTGTCACGAAAAGATGCTCGACTATGCATATAATTGGCAGCTTTGGAAAGAAAACACTCTACCGTTTCCAAAACTGCAAAGATATTATCTGTTAGTGCCCCAGAACTGATGCTACAGGCGAAACCAAGATGAAACTTCAAACAGGAAATGAGCAGGATTTTTGACGCTCTGTTTTTCATTGTCTCCTTATATTTATTTTTTATTTTACCTTTATTTAACTAGGCAAGTCAGTTAAGAACAAATTCTTATTTTCAATGACGGCCTAGGAACAGTGGGTTAACTGCCTGTTCAGGGGCAGAACGACAGATTTGAACCTTGTCAGTTCGGGGGTTTGAACTTGCAACCTTCCGGTTACTAGTCCAACGCTCTAACCACTAGGCTACCCTGCCGCCCCAGGGCTATGGCTGTGAAAGCGCCACGAATTAGCCTGCCCTTTCTATCGTTTCTCCAAGTTGTCTGCAGCATTGTGACGTATTTGTAGGCATATCATTGGAAGATTGGCCATAAGAGACTACATTTACCAGGGGTCCGCCCGGTGTCCTTTGTTGAAATTGTTGCGTAATCTCCAAGCTGCTCGCATTCATCCATGTGATTGAGACAGAGAGGAGACTTCCAGAAATGATATATCATGAAGAGATATGTGAAAAACACCTTGAGGATTGATTCTAAACAACGTTTACCATGTTTCAGTCGATATTATGGAGTTAATGTGGAAGAAAGTTTGGCGTTTGGATGAATTAATTTTCGTTTTTTTTTGGTAGCCAAACATGACGCAGAAAACGGACCGATTTCTCCTGCACAAATAATCTTTCAGGAAAAACTGAACATTTGCTATCTAACGGAGTCTCCTCATTGAAAACATCCGAAGTTCTTCAAAGGTAAATGATTTTATTTGAATGGTTTTCTGGTTTTTGTGAAAATGTTGCCTGCTGAATGCTAACGCTAAATGCTAACGCTAAATGCTAACGCTAGCTATCAATACTGTTACACAAATGCTTGTTCTGCTATGGTTGAGAAGCATATTTTTTTGAAAATCTGAGATGACAGTGTTGTTAACAAAAGGCTAAGCTTGAGAGCTAGCATATTGATTTCATTTCATTTGCGATTTTCATGAATAGTTAACGTTCTGTTATGCTAATGAGCTTGCTGATAGATTTACACAATCCTGGATACATTTTTTTTTATTAGCTAAACGTGACGCAGAAAATGGAGCGATTTCTCCTAAACAAATAATCTTTCAGGAAAAACTGAACATTTGCTATCTAACTGAGTCTCCTCATTGAAAACATCAGAAGTTCTTCAAAGGTAAATGATTTTATTTGAATGGTTTTCTGGTTTTTGTGAAAATGTTGCCTGCTGAATGCTAACGCTAAATGCTATGCTAACGCTAAATGCTGTTACACAAATGCTTGTTTTGCTATGGTTGAGAAGCATATTTTTGAAAATCTGAGATGACAGTGTTGTTAACAAAAGGCTAAGCTTGAGAGCTAGCATATTTATTTCATTTCATTTGCGATTTTCATGAATAGTTAACGTTGCGTTATGGTAATGAGCTTGAGGCTGTATTCACGATCCCGGATCCGGGATGGCTCGACGCAAGAAGTTAAATAGTACCCCCGTCAACAGTGAAGAGGTGACTCCGGGATGCTGGCCTATTAGGCAGAGTGGCAAAGAAAAAGCCATACCTCAGACTGGCAAATAAAAGCACAGACACTGGACAGAAGAACACAGACACAAAAGAACACAGACACTGGACAGAGGAACTCCGCAGGAGTGATGGTTGCTCATAATGGGACTCTGTACGCCTATGTAGATATTCCATTAAAAAATCTGCCATTTCCAGCTACAATAGTGATTTACAACATTAACAATGTCTACACTATATTTCTGAAAAATTTGATGTTATTTCAAAATGGAATTTTTTGGGGGCTTTTATTTAAAAAAACAAGGACATTTCTAAGTGACCCCAAACTTTTGAACGGTAGTAAAGATACATACATACATACATACATACATACATACATACATACATACATACATACATACATACATACATACATACATACATGCACTAGCCTCCTATAACACACACACACACATTCTTACCTTTGAGCATGGCGTGTCCAGTGGAGCCAACGGTTACACTGGGCAGAGTGCTTCGGGCCCCGAGGGCGGCGGTGGCCTCCAACAGGGCCCCGGTCAGATGGGCATACACTGAGGTCCTCTGGGAGCTGGCACGGTACACGTACCTAGGCTGAGCCGGGCATGTCACCCTGAGACACACACATCCAGCAAAGGCTAGGAGCTTCCTGCACGGCTGCAGCAGGTTGTCCTCAACACTCAGCGCATGGTGGATCTGTGGACAGAAGAGAAGACATGCATTTATTTAAAAAAAGTTGTTTGGCCAGATACAGCTAAATTATTCAGAACAAATGATATCTTCTACAATAATGCCCTGGTTAACCCTGGTTATGGAGACCTGGGTTAAAGTGGAGCTCCTCTAGCTAATAATAATAATTGTGTTTGACCAGATACAACGTTATTTCACAGTAAACAAAATAAAAACTGACTGTCATCACGCTTATAGGGAAGAGCACTCAACTGCTTTTGACATTACCGATTATAGTCTGCTGCTGAAAAAACGTTTTGTGTTATAGCTTTACATCCTCTGCTATATTGTGGATTGAGAGGTACTTGTATAACAAAACACAGACGGTGTTCTTTAATGGAAGCCTCTCCAACCTAATCCAGGTAGAGTCGGGCATACCCCAGGGCAGCTGTCTAGGTCCCTGACTTTTTCTTTTCTTTTTTTACTCATGACCTGCCACTGAGTAAAGCCTGTATGACTATGTATGCTGATGAGTCCACCTCATAGACATCAGCTACCACAGCAAGTGAAATCACTGCAACGCTTAACAAAGAGATGCAGTCAGTTTAAGAAATGCAAGTAATAAGCTAGTCCTAAATATTTGTAAACTAAAAGCATTGTATTTGGGACAAAACCATTCACTAAACCTCAACTAAAGCTTCTAATAACTAAAATGTAGAAATTGAGCAAGTTGAAGAGACTAAACTGCTTGGAGTAATCCTGGATCGTAAACTGTTTTGGTAAAAAACATAGATTTTTTTTTTTTTTACCTTTATTTTACTAGGCAAGTCAGTTAAGAACAAATTCTTATTTTCAATGACGGCCTAGGAACAGTGGGTTAACTGCCTGTTCAAGGGCAGTAGCTAAGATGGGAAGAAGTCTATCGCACCTGGACTACTGGTTAAGTTCCACAAAGAGGAACATAGGTACTGTAGTTCTGTAGTGGTAGAGTAGTGGTGTAATAATGTGTTGTATGACGTACCGTTTAATGTATTTTTATGTAATACCCTTAATCTTGTTTGGACCCCATGAAGTGTAGCTGCTGCCTTGGCAGCAGCTAATGGGGATCCTTAATAAATACAAATACTACTCTATTTGAGTATAGAGGAATCCCCTTATCCCTAGGGGATTTGCATAGCATGCATGTTTTACATATGATACATAAACACAGCTGGGACCCTTTTACTATACATGTATTATTACCCCACCTCTAATTTCTTCTTCTGCAGCCTCAAAATGATGAGCAGGCTGATCAAGCTTTTGGTATGTATAAACAAGGTTTTAAAAGTTAAAATGACACACTCCAACTAACAAATGTAATCCTGGTCATCTTAAATCCACCCAGGGTTACGTAACATTTGTACAGATCAGAAGAGGTCTTCATAATGTCTTCCTTCTGATATCCAAAGAGAAGGAAAAGAGCTGAGGTAAAGGACTAAATCAACAGCTCGATCTTACTGGCCTCCGAGTGCATTTCATCTCACTTTGAAAACGTTTGTGAAACCAGCTGCCATTATTCTGCCATTACTACCAATCGGTTCCAGGAAAAACAGTTAGCTAAATCTTTGCCCTTCCTCTGAACAGAATGACCCTGCTAATTTGTCCTTGCTCTTCACTAGACCTACAGTATACACATGTACCGAGGTAGCGACTTAAGAGGTTTGAATGAATGGAGGACCTGAGCAGGAAGTCACTTTCCAGCACAATTATTCACTATTGCCAGACAGCATGATAAGGGAATAGAGCATTGTGCGCTCTCAGGTAAGCTCCCAGACTTTGAAGTCAGAGCAGTACTGATGACTGTTACTCCTTAGAGAGACAGCAAGACCTTTGCAGGTTGGGTTTGATTGTATTAAGAAACTATTCCGAATTATTCATCCAGTTATTTTTTATGGTAAATGTATGTAACATAAACCCTAAAATCATCAGCTATCTCATGTTTCAATATCATTAGTGCAATAACACCCTCCTCTTGCCTTGTTAAAGCCAGAATTAAGTAGATTATTGTCACAGCAACCAGGATAAGCAGACAGTCTATAATACTTGGCAATTCAATTAGCTGGTTCAATTTTTTTCTCCTCTATTGAAGTGCCGCAGAACATTACATAGGGTGTCTGAACTGTTCAAGAAAACAAGGGCAATTTGGATGGTCAGGGGCTACAGTAATACCAGATCATGATGTCTCTATAATGTCGTCCATTTTACATCTGAAAAGGAAATTAGCCAAGGTAAAAGGACGAACACAACAGCTTGATCTTATTGGCTTCCGAGAGCATTTCATCTCACTCTGACAACGTTTCTGTGAAAGCAGCTGCAATTATTCTACCTTTACTTGTCCTTTGTAACCAGACACATTAGCTGTGCTTGATTGAGCTTACCTGTTGCAATGAAACCAATAGAAACGTCCAAACCTGGCTCTCCAGACAAGCCAAAGCTCAGGTATTTGAAAGATTTCAAACCCAAATAGCATTTCAACCCAGGTCTGACTAACAGAAAGCCCTGATGCTGAAAGAAAAATGGCACACAAAAAAACAAACAAAAAACTCCTGTTTATGATGAAAGTAGTCCAGAAGTCATGGACCCTGCAGTCACCAGCCCAGATAAACGTTCTGCTCATGGGATGGGTTTCCTGTCTGAAAGGCCAGTTTGCTGTTGTCAGATTTGAAACTTGCCCCTCGGGGCCTGAAATCTACCAGCCTGCACGTTCTGTAAAGTCAGTCACAAAATACAATTTAGTAATTTAGCAGACTTGCTTATCCTGAGCAACTTACAGTAGTGAGTGAATACATTTTCATGCTTAATGTTCTGGTCCCCCGTGGGAATCGAACCCACATGCCTGGCGTTGCAAGTGCCATGCTCTACCAACTGAGCCACATGGGACAGCAAAGATGCAAAGCTCTTGTGCCCTTGTTGCCTGTGTTCCAGCAGCAGATATATGCAAGAGAACAAACCAAGAGCCACTGTAGGTGGTGTCCATTTGATGTTTGCCTGCCTCTCGGTGTCAAACGACTCGCTCTCTCACAGAATATGGATTCATCTTAACCAGTTAGGAAAGAGCCACGCAGGACATTCATTTCATGTATTTATTTAGCCAGAATAGTCCACTCAGTAACAATTGCCACCTTTTTCTAGGTAGTCCTGGGTTCCAGGACAGCACAAGTCCATTAACTGGCACTTATTTCTCTGAGCACAACGTCTACTCTACACACACCCAGAACATGGGCCGTTGAGAGGGATTACAACATGTCTCTCTCCAGTCTGCCTGGCAACAGCCTTAGATCGCCGTCATGCCATGCCATTCTAGATCAAAGGGATATTAGCGAAGTGCGGCCTGCATGAACTGTTGAGCTTTTTCCAAGTATTCCTCACTTGGTACAACTGGAAGATGACTACTACTCCCTCGGAGTCCCTTCATACTTCATACACTGGAATGCTGACAGACTCTGTCGAAGACCCAGTGTTGGGAATAAAAGAGAAATGGCCCAGATAGAAATTCATCACAGTTCATAAACACCTAAAGAGAGCTTCTCTGGTGTCTGTCTGTCTGTCTGGAATCCAGAGCTGGCGTGTGTGTGTCCTCCATGCCTTGAGTAATTTGATGGTGTGTGTGTGGTCCCTGGCCAGAGAATCTGAACCCTGGATGGAAACCCCAACTGCCCTGTATGTGAGACTCGCCCGGCCGTGGCTCAGCAGACGCAGAGGAGCACAGGGAATGTGCCCTGTTTGATGGACACATGGCAGCTGCCTACACTACTGAGACACGTACATCAAGTCCTTACCAGTCTGACTATTCCCCATCACACACACACACACGTATGTCAGTCAGTCACACATGGAAACAACATCCGCAATATGGCTCGAAATAGGAGAGATATTTTATTGTGTTTTTCGAAGAGGGGGAAATTCCCTCGATAGTCTCCTCGACTCTCAGGTTTCGTGGGAGAGCCACTATGTTTACACAAATTTAAAAAGTGAACAAACTGTCCCAAATAAACTTTGAATATAACCTAACAATATATATTTGCTTTGTCTCTTAACATGTAAAAATCCCTCATCCATCCGATACTATACTCAAATGGCACCAGTACAGTAAACTATAGAACACATATCAATGCATTAACCCATTATCAAGGCCCAGCAGATTTATCTGCCTGGCAACCAGCCAGTGAGCCAGCCATTCTGGGCAGTGATTAGCATGGACAGTGCACTAACAGCCTGACTCAGCTGAGCCATGCGTGGGACGTGGCCTCTATGTGACAGTAGTGACCTGTTGATCCTTTTAGAATTCTGAACCCCTCGGTCCCCTGTCATGTGACCCAAAGAGAACACAGTTGTCCCCAACATGTTACAATGCTGTGCTGCCTGATATATGAGCCCCCCATGGTGTGGAAGTGACAAGCAGGGTGGGCTAGTGTTACGGCAAGAGAGAGTGGGGTGGAGTGGAGGAGGTGGATGTATTCTGGATCAAGGCTCGGTGTATCCTCTGAGACCCGTCACATTCAGAGCTCCTCCCTAGTTTCTCAGAGCATAGGGATGCTGGCTGATATGGAATAGTACATCTCAGATTTCACCCAGATGCAATGGACGCAGGGCCGGGTCTAGCCTGTTGGGGACCCCAAGTGAGATTTGGTTGGGAGTCCCGTCCATCTCGTGACAAAATATTTTGTGGCAGTGCAGAGAAGAATGTAAGTTTTAAAGTTCATTACCTGGAATTGTACCCATTTTGCCATTGGGTGGAGAGACATTTTTGCATATTTAAGCAAATTTCCTGCAATTCTACACATTTTGTATTAACTTATGCCATGTTAATATGATATCTGAGTGAGAATGACAAACAAAATTAATGTGTGCCTACTGGAGTCCCGGCATTTGTACACGTGCCCTGTGAGGCCAGGTTGGTATTAAGCAATGATTACTATAAGTTTAGATAGCTGGCTAGACTAACTACCAAAATAAAAAATTGTTAGCTGACATGGCTAATTGAGTGACTGTAGTAGGTTACTGACACAAGAGAAAAACTGATGAACAACCTCATTTCTAGATTGCACCTAGTATAGTCTAGTATTCTTAAACGTACTCTCACTGTCAACTGTGTTTATTTTCAGCAAACTTAACATGTGTAAATATTTGTATGACCATAACAAGATTCAACAACAGACAAACTGAACAAGTTCCACAGACCCTGGGCATCTTTCTTTTGGTGTTTTTCAGAGTAAGTAGAAAGGCCTCTTAGTGTCCTAAGTTTTCATAACTGTGTCTTTAATTGCCTACCGTCTGTAAGCTGTTAGTGTCTTAACGACCGTTCCACAGGTGCATGTTCATTCATTGTTTATGGTTCATTGAACACGCATGGGAAACAGTGTTTAAACCCTTTACAATGAAGATCTGAAGTTATTTGGATTTTTACGAATTATCTTTGAAAGACAGGGTCCTGAAAAAGGACAGCTATACACTAGAGGTCGACCGATTAATCGGAATGGACGATTAATTAGGGCCGATTTCAAGTTTTCATAACAATCGGAAATCTGTAATTTTGGGCGCCGATTTGCCAATTTTTTCATGTTTTTTTTTTTGTATGTTTATTTAACTAGGCAAGTCAGTTAAGAACACATTCTTATTTTCAATGACGGCCTAGGAACGGTGGGTTAACTGCCTCGTTCAGGGGCAGAACGACAGATTTTCACCATGTCAGCTCGGGGGATCCAATCTTGCAACCTTACAGTTAACTAGTCCAACGCAATAATGACCTGCCTCTCTCTCGTTGCAATCCACAAGGAGACTGCCTGTTACGCGAATGCAGTAAGCCAAGGTAAGTTGCTAGCTAGCATTAAACTTATCTTATAAAAAACAATCAATCATAATCACTAGTTAACTACACATGGTTGATGATATTACTAGATATTATCTAGAGTGTCCTGCGTTGCATATAATCCAACTGAGCATACAAGCGTGGAAGTATCTGACTGAGCGGTGGTAGACAGAAGCAGGCGCGTAAACATTCATTCAAACGAACACTTTCGTGCGTTTTGCCAGCAGCTCTTCATTGTGTCAAGTATTGCGCTGTTTATGACTTCAAGCCTATCAACTCCCGAGATGAGGCTGGTGTAACCGAAGTGAAATGGCTAGCTAGTTAGCGCGCGCTAATAGCGTTTCAAACGCCACTCACTCTGAGCCTTCAAGTAGTTGTTCCCCTTGCTCTGCATGGGTAATGCTGCTTCGATGGTGGCTGTTGTCGTTGTGTTGCTGGTTCTAGCCCAGGGAGGAACGAGGAGAGGGACGGAAGCTATACTGTTACACTGGCAATACTAAAGTGCCTATAAGAACATCCAATAGTCAAAGGTTAATGAAATAGAGAGAAAAAGTCCTATAATTCCTATAATAACTACAACCTAAAACTTCTTACCTGGGAATATTGAAGACTCATGTTAAAAGGAACCACCAGCTTTCATATGTTCTCATGTTCTGAGCAAGGAACTGAAACGTTAGCTTTCTTAGATAGCACATATTGCACTTTTACTTTCTTCTCCAACACTTTGTTTTTGCATTATTTAAACCAAATTGAACATGTTTCATTATTTATTTGAGGCTAAATAGATTTTATTGATGTATTATATTAAGTTAAAATAAGGGTTCATCAGTATTGTTGTAATTGTCATTATTACAAATAAATAAATACAAATCGTCCGATTAAATCGGTATCGGCTTTTATGGTCCTCCAATAATCGGCATCGGTATTGAAAAATCATAAATCGGTCGACCTCTAACTAACTCACACACACACACACACACACACACACACACACACACACACACAGTGTCTTCGGAAAGTATTCAGACCCGTTGACTTTGTCCACATTTTGTTATGTGACAGCCTTATTCTAAAAATGATTAAAACATTTTCCTCAGCCATCTAGACACAATACCCCATAATGACAAAGCGAAAACAGTTCATTTTTATTTTGGCAAATGTATAGAAAATATTAATAAATAATTCAGACCCTTTGCTATGAGACTCAACATTGAGTACAGGTGCATCCTGTTTCCATTGATCATCCTTCTGATGTTTCTACAACTTGATTGGAGTCCACCTGTGGTAAATTCTATTGATTGGACATCATTTGGAAAGGCACACACCTGTCCCACAGTTGACAACGCATGTCAGAGCAAAAACTAAGCCACGTGGTCAAAGGAATTGTCTGTAGAACAGACAGGACTGTGTCGAGGCACAGATCTGGGGAAGGGTACCAAAACATTTCTGCAGCATTGAAGGTCCCCAAGAACACAGTGGCCGCCATCATTCTTAAATGGAAGAAGTTTGGAACCACCAAGACACTTCATAAAGCTGGCCACCCAGCCAAACTGAGCAATCAGGGGAGAAGGGCCTTGGTCAGGGAGGTTACCAAGAACTCCATGGTCACTCTGACAGAATTCCAGAGTTCCTCTGTGGAGATTGAAGAACCTTCCAGAAGGACAACCATTTCTGCAGCACTCCACCAATCAGGACTTTATGGTAGACAGGCCAAACGGAAGTCACTCCTCAGGAAAAGGCACATGACAGCCCGCTTAGAGTTTGCCAAAAGGCACCTAAAGACTCTGACCATGAGAAACAAGATTATCTGGCCTGATGACACCAAGATTGAACTCTTTGGCCTGAACGCCAAGCGTCACATCTGGAGGAAACCTGGCACCATCCCCAGGGACTGGAAGACTAGTCAGGATCAAGGGTAAGATGAACGGAGCAAAGTACAGAGAGATTCTTGATGAAAACCTGCTCCAGAGCGCTCAGGACCTCAGACTGGGGCGAAGGTTCACCTTCCAACAGGACAACGACCCTAAGCACACAGCCAAGACAACACAGGAGTGGCTTCGGGACAAATCTCAAATTTGGACTCACGAGACCAAAGGACAGATTTTCACCGGCCTAACGTCCATTGCTCGTTTTTCTTGGCCCAAGCAAATTTCTTCTTATTATTGGTATCCTTTTACTAGTTGTTTCTTTGCAGCAATTCAACCATGAAGACCTGATTCACGCAGTCTCCTCTGAACAGTTGATGTTGAGATGTGTCTGTCTTTGAACCCTGAAGCATTTCTTTGGGCTGGTAACTCTAATGAACTTATCCTCTTCAGCAGAGGTAACTCTGGCTCTTCCTTTCCTGTGGCCGTCCTGCTGAGAGCCAGCTTCATCATAGCGCTTGGTGGTTTTTGCGACTGCACTTGAAGACCCTTTCAAAGTTCTTGAAATTTTCCGAATGGACTGGCCTTCATGTCAAAGTAATGATGGACTATCATTTCTCTTTGCTTATTTGAGTGGTTCTTGTCATAATATGGACTTGGTCTTCTACCAAAATATGGCTATCTTCTGTATACCACCCCTACCTTGTCACCACACAACTGATTGTCTCAAACGCATTAAGAAGAAAATACATTCCAAACTTTTGACTGGTACTGTATATTTATTACGTTTGTTGGGTCGGGGACCATTGGCTTTTATACTTCAAATCCTCAGCGCAGCTCAAGCAATTCCTCCAACTGCGTATCAAGGAACCCACCAGGTACAACCCTAACTCTGTAAACAAGGGCACCCTCATAGACGTCATCCTGACCAACTGGCCCTCCAAATACACCTCCGCTGTCTTCAACCAGGATCTCAGCGCTCACTGCCTCATTGCTTGTATCCGCTACGGAGCCGCAGTCAAACGACCACCCCTCATCACTGTCAAACGCTCCCTAAAACACTTCTGTGAGCAGGCCTTTCTAATCGACCTGGCCCGGGTATCCTGGAAGGACATTGACCTCATCCCGTCAGTTGAGGATGCCTGGTCATTCTTTAAATGTAACTTCCTCACCATTTTAGATAAGCATGCTCCGTTCAAAAAATGCAGAACTAAGAACAGATACAGCCCTTGGTTCACTCCAGACCTGACTGCCCTCGACCAGCACAAAAACATCCTGTGGCGGACTGCAATAGCATTGAATAGTCCCCGCGATATGCAACTGTTCAGGGAAGTCAGGAACCAATACATGCAGTCAGTCAGGAAAGCTAAGGCCAGCTTCTTCAGGCAGAAGTTTGCATCCTGTAGCTCCAACTCCAAAAATTTCTGGGACACTGTGAAGTCCATGGAGAACAAGAGCACCTCCTCCCAGCTGCCCACTGCACTGAGGCTAGGTAACACGGTCACCACCGATAAATCCATGATTATCGAAAACTTCAACAAGCATTTCTCAACGGCTGGCCATGCCTTCCGCCTGGCTACTCCAACCTCGGCCAACAGCTCCGCCCCCCCCCGCAGCTACTCGCCCAAGCCTCTCCAGGTTCTCCTTTACCCAAATCCAGATAGCAGATGTTCTGAAAGAGCTGCAAAACCTGGACTCATACAAATCAGCTGGGCTTGACAATCTGGACCCTCTATTTCTGAAACTATCCGCCGCCATTGTCGCAACCCCTATTACCAGCCTGTTCAACCTCTCTTTCATATCGTCTGAGATCCCCAAGGATTGGAAAGCTGCCGCAGTCATCCCCCTCTTCAAAGGGGGAGACACCCTGGACCCAAACTGTTACAGACCTATATCCATCCTGCCCTGCCTATCTAAGGTCTTCGAAAGCCAAGTCAACAAACAGGTCACTGACCATCTCGAATCCCACCGTACCTTCTCCGCTGTGCAATCTGGTTTCCCGAGCCGGTCACGGGTGCACCTCTGCCACGCTCAAGGTACTAAACGATATCATAACCGCCATCGAAAAAAGACAGTACTGTGCAGCCGTCTTCATCGACCTTGCCAAGGCTTTCGACTCTGTCAATCACCATATTCTTATCGGCAGACTCAGTAGCCTCGGTTTTTCGGATGACTGCCTTGCCTGGTTCACCAATTACTTTGCAGACAGAGTTCAGTGTGTCAAATCGGAGGGCATGCTGTCCGGTCCTCTGGCAGTCTCTATGGGGGTGCCACAGGGTTCAATTCTCGGGCCGACTCTTTTCTCTGTATATATCAATGATGTTGCTCTTGCTGCGGGCGATTCCCTGATCCACCTCTACGCAGACGACACCATTCTATATACTTCCGGCCCGTCCTTGGACACTGTGCTATCTAACCTCCAAACGAGCTTCAATGCCATACAACACTCCTTCCGTGGCCTCCAACTGCTCTTAAACGCTAGTAAAACCAAATGCATGCTTTTCAACCGTTCGCTGCCTGCACCCGCACGCCTGACCAGCATCACCACCCTGGATGGTCCCGACCTTGAATATGTGGACATCTATAAGTACCTAGGTGTCTGGCTAGACTGTAAACTCTCCTTCCAGACTCATATCAAACATCTCCAATTGAAAATCAAATCAAGAGTCGGCTTTCTATTCCGTAACAAAGCCTCCTTCACTCACGCCGCCAAACTTACCCTAGTAAAACTGACTATCCTACCGATCCTCGACTTTGGCGATGTCATCTACAAAATTGCTTCCAACACTCTACTCAGCAAACTGGATGCAGTTTATCACAGTGCCATCCGTTTTGTCACTAAAGCACCTTATACCACCCACCACTGCGACTTGTATGCTCTAGTCGGCTGGCCCTCGCTACATATTCGTCGCCAGACCCACTGGCTCCAGGTCATCTACAAGTCCATGCTAGGTAAAGCTCCGCCTTATCTCAGTTCACTGGTCACGATGGCAACACCCATCCGTAGCACGCGCTCCAGCAGGTGTATCTCACTGATCATCCCTAAAGACAACACCTCATTTGGCCGCCTTTTGTTCCAGTACTCTGCTGCCTGTGACTGGAACGAAAAAAAAATCGCTTAAGTTGGAGACTTTTATCTCCCTCACCAACTTCAAACATCTGCTATCTGAGCAGCTAACCGATCGCTGCAGCTGTACATAGTCTATTGGTAAATAGCCCACCCATTTTCACCTACCTCATCCCCATACTGTTTTTATACTGTTTTTATTTATTTACTTTTCTGCTCTTTTGCACACCAATATCTCTACCTGTACATGTCCATCTGATCATTTATCACTCCAGTGTTAATCTGCAAAATTTTAATTATTCGCCTACCTCCTCATGCCTTTTGCACACAATGTATATAGACTCCCCTTTTTTTTCTCTACTGTGTTATTGACTTGTTAATTGTTTACTCCATGTGTAACTCTGTGTTGTCTGTTCACACTGCTATGCTTTATCTTGGCCAGGTCGCAGTTGCAAATGAGAACTTGTTCTCAACTAGCCTACCTGGTTAAATAAAGGTGAAATAAAAAATTAAAAAATCAATTAGGAGCCACGCTGGTTAGGAATTTTGGGGAGGTGCGTGTTCGAGCTGTGCGTCCCCCGCGGACGAGTGTCTCAGAGTCTAGCTACGTCACTATGGGATGCCGGACTACCACATCTCAGCGACTGTGGACTATGATTTACGCTTAAGGTCTACTTTTTCCCGGTTTAAGAAAGCGAAACATTGTGGAGGAGGGATAGGGTGAGACGGTTAATGTGCTGTGCCTGTTACTCTGGTGAGGTCGCTGGGAGAGAGGTCATACATACTTAAAGCTGTAAGAATGTCACAGGTCTCGTAAAAAACACAGATTTCTGATATGTAAAACAGTTGAAACAGTTGATAGCTGCCAAAACAGCTATAACAGAGGCAATAAAACCCTTTGAGAAAATGTTTTTAATATCATAAAATAGCCCGTCAGGATCCAGTCAGGCAGATGCGTCCCAGCTAACTCTTAAAATTAGAGTTGAGACAGCGCCTCGCGTATACACTCCAGTATCAGCTGACAGGGTATTCATGACATACCTTGCAGACCAGACCACCCTCAGAAATGAGCCTGCTCTGTACTACAGCTAGTCAGCTACAGTATCTCAGCATGAAGACAGTCGACCAAGCCGTCCATCCAGTGTAAACCAGACGATCCTGAGACGTAAACACAGACAATCATTCTCCTACTATAGCTGTAAGAACATGAGGACAATCGGAGAGAACACTGTACACTCCTCCACTCTATTCAAAGTCAATAACTGACAAGCCTATTTTGTAATGTCTTTCAAGCAGCAGAGAGACTCTCCCAAACGCCTGTCCTCCACGCTTCCTGTGTCTTCACAAGGTAATGTTTGTCTTTCCATAACTGGATGTCTGGACTTTTTCAGCGTTGCCTAAATATTTTGTGTCCAGGCCAGGCCTTGTCCTCTTACCTAGGATAGGAGAACTGGCTTGGGCCTATCAAAAGCATCAATTGATGCTGTTTAGAGAGGCTGATATCGGAATACCTTTCCTGATAAAGGAATGATGTTCTTATCAAAACAGAACTAGGTTATGTAAAAGGCTCAGGGAAATATCCAGGATAATGTTCTGCATTAGCTCCTGGAAACCAAAAGGAAACTATGAGAATGAAAAACATGCACTGCTCTTATCCTCTGGGCCGAAATAATACTGCTCAGTTCTGCAATCTAGTGGCAGTTTTCCAATCCTAGTTGGATTGGAAAACCAATCCGCCTGTGTGGATTTCTGACTTTCCATGGAATGTTCTAGGTCCAGCCAGGTTAATGTCATGGAACGACATGTATACAGTAACTATAGGGGGAGATGTAGCTTCAGCATCTTTGTCACGGCTGTAGGCTACTCACTGCACTGTGAGTCTAGCGGTTCTGGAATATTCTGTACAGTTTGCTTTAGTCAAACACAGGAAGAGCTAGTCAGCGACTGCAGTTAGCACCCAATCTACACATCTCATTCTGCAGCTCTGACAATACTGGAAATCGTTCCCACAATTCAAGAGGTCCTCTGAGGGACTGTAAATCTGTTCGATGAACACTAACAACAATTGCTGATAGTCTGACCTAGCAACTCCCTTACCCTTCAGAAAGTTCAACACCAACTACGGCAAAGTACTTCTTAGAACTTATTTTCTTGCATTCTCTTTTTTCTTGAACTCAGAAGGCACGCAAAAACACTAAGGCAGAAGGCATAAAGAAACCCCCAACAGACTGTAGAATGTATAAGAGGCCTACTTACATACAATCAGCCCCCCACTTGTGTGAAACAAGAGATCCAGATTTTCCAGTGGCAACAAAATTAATATGAAAAAGCTAATACTATCCAGGCTAGGCACAGGCCTCAGAATATGACCGATCTAAAATGTTTGCCAGGCCAGTACTGATGGACCTGGAGCTTTTTTAATCTAGGCCAAGGAGAAGCTCAATGGCAGAGATGCCATCTGTGGGATCTGAGACTGGCCTGTTGTGGGGAGGAGAGAAGGGGAAGGCTTCATAGTGCCCCATTGAATTTCACAAGGAGCTGCTTTTAACCAATGCGGGGGCAGACCCTCCCCTCCGAACACCACTGTACACGTTTTAACAAGCTTCGGCTTAATTGAGGTGTGCATGTTGAGAGAAGGGGGGGGGGGGGTAGAGAGAGAAGCTACGGTTCAAAACCCCAAATGAAGCCCATGAGAATCCTTAACCATGTTCAGGTGTAGCGTAACATTGACCTACAGAGTGTTGAATCTCACGGCCTTGAGAGAACTGTAGGAGCGCACGAGCGAGAGAGAGAGGGGGAGGCCAGTTCCCTGTAGAGTGCAGAGCCAACCTGAAACCCATTACCAGGCAGAAAGAGAGGGACTCTCACTGCAGCTCCCAGCATTACGCGACCTCATCAACCCGTTCTCATGTCATACATCCAGCTGTTACATTTTGCATACTTACCGTATTCCAGGTATACATTAGGTACTTGTGATTTCTTAAAAGTCCACAGTGTACAATAGAAAGTCAACTTTCAATACAGTAAGGTTTAGTACTTTGAAGGTGCTCGTCTGATATCTTCTAATGAGCAGTGTACATGCCATCTTGCCCTTTTAAATACCACACACGTTCTGCCACATTACACCCTACGCCAGATTGAATACCTCAAAAAGTCTGTTTGGAAAGAAAAGCGGTTTTCAAATCCCCCCTCAAAACTCACACTAGAGGTGTGAATGAACTCACAAGGCATCTGAAAAGACCTAACAGATTACAGTTCAAGTTATAACATCAGTAAATGTGTCTACTTACTTACTTACTGTGACTCAGGCAGTCAATGAAGAGGGTAGAGGAGAAAACCAGACCATGACGGATGTAAAATCCTTTCTAGTCAGTGAGGAGACTCCAGATTGAAAGAGGGAGAAAGAGAGATCTACACCAGAGAAGGAAGGAGTAACCGCTCACAGAGCTTTGCCTTTGGGAGGGATGAGGGCACCCCTTATTTGGCTATGACTAGCCGGTTGAAAATGAGAGGCAATGAGAGAGATCTTATCAGAAACTGAAGAGTTGATTTTAAAACAGACTGTGACAGAGGGGTGGGAATTACATGAGCGTCCCATTAAAAAAATCGATTGTACGATAATAGTCTGATTAATGTAGGAACGTGATTTCAGAGGTCTCCATGTAATAAGGTCTCTGTTTTTCTGTGAGGAGAAATGATGTACGAGTCACGTCGACTGTGGTGCCTTGCTTCATGCAGGTACACAATTCATAAAGGCCTAATTGTAAAAGTAATCCGAATTTCCACGAGGAGATCAATTCTAAAATGTTTTAGGTGATCAAGATTTTTTCTTTTTAAATGTAAAAAGCTTTTGACGAACGCCAAGAGGCCGATAAATTAAGCTTCAATAAACAAGTGATACTAGCAAGAGCAGTGTGATCAATTCTTCTAAGTTATCTCTGTTGCCATGCACCTGCAGCAAGATACACTACATTACCAAAAGATATGTGGACACCTGCTCTTCGAACATCTCATTACAAAATCTTACAAAATCATATTAATGCCCCCCTATGCTGCTATAACAGCCTCCAGTCGTCTGGGAAGACTTGCCTCCATTCAGCCACAAGAGCATTACTGAGGTTGGGCAATGATGTTGGCCAATTAGACCTGGCTCATATTTGGTGTTCCAATTCATCCCAAAGGTGTTCGATGGGGTTGGGGTCAGGGCTCTGTGCAGGTTCTTCCACACGGATCGCGACAAACCATTTCTGTATGGACCTTGCTTTGTGCACTGGAGCATTGTCATTCTTAAACAGGAAAGGGCCTGTTGGCACAAAGTTGGAAGCACAGAATCGTCTAGAATGCTGTAGCGTTAAGATTTCCCTTCACTGGCATTAAGGGCCCTAGCCCTTAGTTTTTTCGAACACGAAAAACAGCCCCCGACCATTATTCCTCCTCCACCAAACTTTACAGTTGGCACTACGCATTGGGGCAGGTAGCGTTCTCCTGCCATTCGCCAAACCCAGATTCACCTGTCGAACTGCCAGATAGTGAAGCGTGATTTACAACTCCAGAGAATGTGTTTCCACTGCTCCAGAGTCCAATGGTGGCGAGATTTACAGCACTCCAGCCAACACTTGGCATTGAGCATGGTGATCTTAGGCTTGTGTGCAGCTGCTCGGCCATGGAAACCCATTTCATGAAGCTCCCGACTAACAGCTCTTCTACTGACATTGCTTCCAGAGGCAGTTTGGAACTCGTAGTGAGTGTTGCAACCTAGGACAGACGATTTTTATGCGCTACGCGGTCCCGTTCTGTGAGCTTGTGTGGCCCCCCACTTCGCGGCTGAGCCATTGTTGCACGTAGATGTTTCCACTTCACAATAACAGCTCCTGCAGTTGACCGGGGTAGCTCTAGTAAGGCAGAAATTTAAACTGACTTGTTGGGAAGGTGGTATCCTATGACGGTCCCACGTTGAGAGTCACGGAGCTCTTCAGTAATGCCAATGTTTGTCTATGGAGATTGCGTGGTTGTGTGCTCGATTTTATACATCCGTCAGCAACAGGTGTGGCTGAAATAGCCGAAGGTGTGTCCACATACTTTTGTATATATTGTGTAGCTCAAAAAATGTTAAACAAAAACAAATACAATAGTTCTCTATCAAAACAGATTCTACCAGTTTGATAACAACCTTCTGAAACTTGCAAAGCTGAATGCTAATTATGTATTTTACTTACAAAACACAGATGTGGGTAATATTTATTTTTCTAGTTGGCCTCTTGGGGTATACATAACTATTCCCCAGGCTATGACAAAAAAACCTGCTCCATTTCACCTTCATGTTAACAAATGAGCTGTTAGATAACCCTGACGTTAGAGATACACCTTCATGAAAATCACAAGGATAAGCATTTGGCAAAAAAAAAATTACAGATTGAAAAGATAAACACTACTGTGAACAATGTTTATTTAGTAACCTAATTGCTATGTCTAATTAGTCTGTGATGAAATCAGGTCTCAGGTCTCTGATCATTAGTGTGTGGGCCAATCATCCCTCCACGCCTGCAATGGCTGCCCACTCATGTCCCCTGAGACTGTGGAGAGCTGATGAGCATGTCACCCTGGGATGTCAGGCCACTTGATCCTGCTCATTAGCGGGCTCTGCCCTCCGTTGCCATGAGAACCTCTTAGAAAAGACACTTATGTATTTCAGCTTTCTGCCACCTCGTGCACACAAACACAGAATGTCACAATGTCCACCATAATCCCTTACATTTCAGCTTTCCTGTTAAAATTATATATTTAGAATTTAAAAAGCCCATACTAACCCCGATCCCAAATGAACATATTGTCATGTTCTTCCCTTGTGTTTTTGTCCTGCAACCTCTTTATCATCAGTACCTGTGTAGCAGGAGCTGAAGACAGACTTACCACGGACCCTTATTCAATCCATTTAATTCAAGTGGGAGAATTAATCCACTACATGCCTTGTGAGCATCAAAGTGAACCCACGAACAAAGGACTCAGACGCTTGCTTACACATTGAGGCCTTTGATCAATACTTTGTCAAATTAAATGCACTGCACTACAGTAATTAAATTAGGTACAACACGATGAACACTGTTCCCTTGATATGGTGACGATAGATGCTATTCATGTTATCGTTTTAAGGGGGGGTGTTCCTTTAGCTTTCATGGACCGCGTGAGACTGAGGTTCTGGTTCAGATGATAAGTACTGCCACCATGTGGTGAGTCATGGAAGTACAGCAACAGACGATATCACAATGAATGCGTATACACAGGCAACATCTTTTTTAAGTATTGGACTGCCTGCCTAAACAACGTTTAGAATGAAGGAGCCTAAAATCTGCAGATAAAATGAACTGATAAAGTCAGAGGGAAAAGGTATCAGGGTGAGGCCATATTTATCCAGTATACAGCCTCACCCTGACTGTGTTCACTGTTCACAGCCAGGGACACATACCACTTTGATCCAGGTGAAGGAATGACAGGAAATAGCTGAGAGAGATATCTGGTTCGGTATCATCTATTGCATAAAGACCAAGAAATGTGGCTTGGGACCAGTTCATTAGCAATCAAATACCAGCAACACTTCAGAAGTCCTCCAAAAATACTGCCTGTGGTCACTAGATGGCACCCAAATAGCAGCCATGCTGCTGGCCTACCGGGATATGAGAACGCACTTTCCACAGCCTGTGCTCATGTAAACAATCAACCAGTACAGATGATAACCAAATAACCTGTAGAACTGCACCATCTCTGTAGTAAAAACATCTTGTACTGGTGGGAGTTTGTTATCTTGCCTACCGAACGTCACATGAGTGAGTGATGAACAATAGCAAGACTCCACTCTAGGGAGGCCACAGTTCATGAGGTGTATCATGACTAAATCAGAGACACCAAGGCGAAGCAAACGTCTGTGCTCGCATACACCCTTCTGAAGGTCTTCGCTTGAAAAACAAGAGAAAAAAAGCTGTGTTAGTCCCTCAAGGCACAGTAGCCATGAATTAAGAAATATCAAATGTAATGAATTTTTTTTTTTTTTTTTTTTTTGCAGAGGGTCTGTTGCGCAATTTTACATTAGCCTAGATGTTTGGTGCAGTACATCTCAAGTGAAAACATTGGCATGAAAACTAGCAGTACACTGCAGACAGTAAGGCCTAGCTGCTGCTGTCCTCTCTCGTCTTGCTCGTTGAGCCCAATGACAGCAAACACTTAATTGAAGAACCCTGTCCATAGGTCCCACCCCTACTGTTGACCAATCACCAACTTTGACTTGCCTTAAGAAAAATGTGTGAGTACAGCCCCACAAAAATACAGAAATCATCAGCTAGCCACAGTCTCTGGGGACCTGAGTGGGCAGCCATTGCAGGGATGGAGAGATGATTGTCCAACGCACTAATTAGCAGAGACCTAATTTGCTATCAGACTAAATAGACATACCATGTATGTTACAACATAAACATAGTTTCCATTTTGATCTATTCTATCTGTTAACTTTGTGCTTATCCATGTGATTTTCAGGAAGGTGCATCTCCAACGTCAGTGTTTTTCTAACAGCTAAAAACAGCATCATTATATGCTGTATATCAAACCGTTTCCACTGGGAAGCATGGGACAGGCTTTAGTCAGTAGCATAAAAAACAATATGTCTCCAGCCTAGAAGAAGATTGTGTGCTTCACAGTGAGGGTAAACAACCAGACAGAAAAACACACACACAAAAGTCTCCTCAGGGGGCCAAAACTCTCCATAGGACAGGACAAGAGGGATGTTCTCTCTGGACCTCTGCCATTTTCCCACGGTAGACGAGGTGATGGCGGGTCCCCACATCTGTACTGTAGTCACATATTATGGCAGACTAAAGAGGATGTCATGATCACAGTTCAATCAATATAATGTTAACCAGTCGATCAGGACATCAATGACTAGCTCAATCCCTAGATAAGGTCACTCGGCTAGCCTAACACAAAGTCTCTAGACATGCCAGAGAAACAGAAGATTCCTCACAGTGATTGTGTGTTTACTCCTCAGCCGGTTCTGTGTAGGAGAGCATCTGGGCAAACAGAACAGTGTAACACTCCCCTAATCTCTGCTTAAGCTACATCACCCAACTGGGACAAAAACACGCCGTCTCGGCACATTCCACTGGAATGGCCCAACACTCCTATGGAGCAGGGAGAGAATGGAGAAAAAAGGGGATGCCTAGTCAGTTGTACAACAACTTCAAAGGTGAAGCAGATGCTAAACTACAGGACTGTTTTGCTATCACAGACTGGAAAATGTTCCAGGATTCTTCCGATGGCATTGATGAGTATACCAGATCAGTAAAGGGCTTCATCAATAAGTGCATCGATGCCGTCGTCACAACAGTGACTGTACGTACATACCCCAACCAGAAGCCATGGATTACAGGCAACATTCGCACTGAGCTAAAGGGTAGAGCTGCCGCTTTCAAGATGTGGGACTCTAACCTGGAAGCTTAGGCACAGCGTTAATACAGGGCTAAGATTGAATCATGCTACACCGGCTCTGAGGCTTGTCTTGTGTGGCAGGGCTTGCAGACCATTAGACTACAAAGGGACGCCCAGCCGCGAGCTGCCCAGTGATACGAGCCTACCAGACGAGCTAAATCAATTCTATGCTTGCTTTGAGGCAAGCAACACTGAGGCATGCATGAGAGCATCAGCTGTTCCGGACGACTGTGTGATCACGCTCTCCGTTGCCGACGTGAGTAAGACCTTTAAACAGGTCAACATTCACAAGGCTGCGGGGCCAGACAGATTACCAGGACCAACTGGCAGGTGTCTTGACTGACATTTTTAACATGTCCCTGATTGAGTCTGTATTACCAACATGTTTCAAGCAGACCACCATAGTTCCTGTTCCCAAGAACACAAAGGCAACCTGCCTAAACGACTACAGACCCGTAGCACTCACATCTGTAGCCATGAAGTGTTTGAAAGGCTGGTCATGGCTCACAACACCATTATCCCAGAAACCCTATGCCCACTCCAATTTGCAGACCGCCCAAACAGATCCACAGATGATGCAAACTCTATTGCACTCCACACTGCCCATTCCCACCTGGACAAAAGGAATACTTACGTGAGAATGCTATTCATTGGCTACAGCTCGGCATTCAACACCATAGTGCCCTCAAAGCTCATCACTAAGCTAAGGATCCTGGGACTAAACACCTCCCTCTGCAACTGGATCCTGGGCTTCCTGACGGGCCGCCCCCAGGTGGTGAGGGTAGGTAGCAACACATCTGCCACGCTGATCCTCAACACTGGAGCCCCTCAGGGGTGCGTGCTCAGTCCCCTCCTGTACTCCCTGTTCACCCATGACTGCAAGGCCAGGCACAACTCCAACACCATCTTTAAGTTTGCAGACAACACAACAGTGGTAGGCCTGATCACCGACAACGACGAGACAGCCTATAGGGAGGAGGTCAGAGACCTGGCCGGGTGGTGCCAGAATAACAACCTATCCCTCAACGTAATCAAGACTAAGGAGATGATTGTGGACTACAGGAAAAGGAGGACTGAGCACGCCCCATTCTCATCGACAGGGCTGTAGTGGAGCAGGTTGAGAGCTTCAAGTTCCTTGGTGTCCACATCACCAACAAACTAGAATGATCCAAACACACCAAGAAGGTTGTGAAGAGGGCACAACAAAGCCTATTACCCCTTAGGAAACTAAAAAAATGTGGCATTGGTCCTCAGATCCTCAAAAGGTTCTACAGCTGCAACATCGAGAGAATCCTGACTGGTTGCATCACTCCCTGGTACGACAATTGCTCGGCCTCCGACCGCAAGGCACTACAGGGGATAGTGCATATGGCCCAGTACATCACTGGGCCCAGTACATCACTGCCATCCAGGACCTATACACCAGGTGATGTCAGAGGAAGGCCCTAAAAATTGTCAAAGACCCCAGCAGTCACAGACTGTTCTCTCTACTACCGCATGGCAAGCGGTACCGGAGTGCCAAGTCTAGGACAAAAAGGCTTCAAAAGTTGGCTAACCGGGCTATCTGCACTGTGTCCCGCCAACCCCTCTTTTACGCTACTGAAACTCTCTGTTTATCATATATGCATAGTCACTTTAACCATATCTACATGTGCATACTACCTCAATCAGCCTGACTAACCGGTGTCTGTATGTAGCCTCGCTACTGTTCTAGCCTCGCTACCATATACAGCCTCGCTACCGTATACAGCCTTGCTACTGTTATTTTTCCACTGTCTTTTTTACTGTTGTTTTTATTTCTTTACTTACCTATTGTTCACCTAATACCTTTTGCACTGTTGTTTAGAGCCTGTAAGTAAGCACTTCACTGTAAGGTCTACACTTGTTGTATTTGGCACGTAACAAATAAACTTTGATTTGAACAAGGCATTCAACTGAAATGTGTCTTCCACATTTAACCCAACCCCTCTGAATCAGAGAGGTGCGGGTGGCTGCAAAAATCCAAATCTTCGGCCGCTGGGGGAAGAGTGGGTTAACTGCCTTGTTCACAGTAGATTTTTACTTCAGGGATTCGATCCAGCAACCTTTTGGTTACTGGCCCAACGCTCTAACCACTAGGCTGCCTCCATAGGAAAGTTAGTCAGCGGCCTAGAGATGGTCCCAGACCCAGAGGCCTCCCTGTACTGAAGACTAATTACAAAAATGTCATTTTGAAGTTTACTGTGTTTGTGTCCATTTCTGCTGGGCTTACACTAGGGCTGTGGCGGTCAACATTTTGTCCGCCGGTTATTGTCATTTAAAAAACTGCCAGTGTCACGCGAATTTACTTTTAATTAACAAATCAAATCAAATCATTCTATTTGTCACATACACATGGTTAGCAGATGTTAATGAGAGTGTAGCGAAATGCTTGTGCTTCTAGTTCCGACAATGCAGTAATAACCAACAAGTAATCTAGCTAACAATTCCAAAACTACTACCTTATAGACACAAGTGTAAGGGGATAAAGAATATGTACATAAAGATATATGAGTGAGTGATGGTACAGAGCGGCATTGGCAAGATACAGTAGATGGTATTGAGTGCAGTATATGCATATGAGATGAGTATGTAAACAAATTGGCATAGTTAAAGTGGCTAGTGATACATGTATTACATAAAGATGCAGTAGATGATATAGAGTACAGTATATACATATATACGAGATGAATAATGTAGGGTATGTAAACATTATATTAGGTAGCATTGTTTAAAGTGGCTAGTGATATATTTTACATCATTTCCCATCAATTCCCATTATTAAAGTGGCTGGAGTTGAGTCAGTGTCAGTGTCAGTGTGTTGGCAGCAGCCACTCAATGTTAGTGGTGGCTGTTTAACAGTCTGATGGCCTTGAGATAGAAGCTGTTTTTCAGTCTCTCGGTCCCAGCTTTGATGCACCTGTACTGACCTCCCCTTCTGGATGATAGCGGGGTGAACAGGCAGTGGCTCGGGTGGTTGCTGTCCTTGATGATCTTTATGGCCTTCCTGTGACATCGGGTGGTGTAGGTGTCCTGGAGGGCAGGTAGTTTGCCCCCGGTGATACGTTGTGCAGACCTCACTACCCTCTGGAGAGCCTTACGGTTGTGGGTGGAGCAGTTGCCGTACCAGGCGGTGATACAGCCCGACAGGATGCTCTCGATTGTGCATCTGTAGAAGTTTGTGAGTGCTTTTGGTGACAAGCCGAATTTCTTCAGCCTCCTGTCTCTGATGTCCCTCTGGAATGCTACCCTTGCTCGGATTTCATCAACCTTGTTGTCAAGAGACTGGACATTGGCGAGAAGAATGCTAGGGAGTGGTGCATGATGTGCCCGTCTCCGGAGTCTGACCAGAAGACCGCTCCGTTTCCCCCTTTTACGAAGTCGTTTTTTTGGGTCGCCGGCTGGGATCTATTCCGTTGTCCTGGGTGAAAGGCAGAACACAGGATCCGCTTCGCAAAAGTCATATTCTTGGTCGTACTGATGGTGAGTTGACGCTGCTCTTATGTTCAGTAGTTCTTCTCAACTGTATGTAATGAAACTTAAGATGACCTGGGGTACTAATCTAAGAAATAACACGTAAAAAAAACAAAAAACTGCATAGTTTCCTAGGAACGCGAAGCGAGGCGGCCATCTCTGTCGGCGCCGGAAGTTGACGGAACAAGCTGATTGCATGGCTGTGTGCTCAATTTTATATACCTGTCAGAAACGGGGGTGGCTGAAATAGCTAAATTCAGTCATTTGAAGGGGTGTTCAAACTTGGTATATACAGTGGGGAGAACAAGCATTTGATACACTGACGATTTTGCAGGTTTTCCTACTTACAAAGCATGTAGAGGTCTGTAATTTGTATCATAGGTACACTTCAACTGTGAGAGACGGAATCTAAAACAAAAATCCAAAAAATCACATTGTATGATTTTTAAGTAATTAATTAGCATTTTATTGCATGACATAAGTATTTGATACATCAGAAAAGCAGAACTTAATATTTGGTACAGAAATCTTTGTTTGCAATTACAGAGATCATACGTTTCCTGTAGTTCTTGACCAGGTTTGCACACACTGCAGCAGGGATTTTGGCCCACTCCTCCATACAGACCTTCTCCAGATCCTTCAGGTTTCGGGGCTGTCGCTGGGCAATACGGACTTTCAGCTCCCTCCAAAGATTTTCTATTGGGTTCAGCTCTGGAGACTGGCTAGGCCACTCCAGGACCTTGAGATGCTTCTTACGGAGCCACTCCTTAGTTGCCCTGGCTGTGTGTTTTGGGTTTCGTTGTCATACTGGAAGACCCAGCCACAACCCATCTTCAATGCAGTCGTCCTGTCCCCTTTGCAGAAAAGTATCCCCAAATAATGATGTTTCCACCTCCATGCTTCACGGTTGGGATGGTATTCTTGGGGTTGTACTCATCCTTCTTCTTCCTAAAAACACGGCGAGTGGAGTTTAGACCAAAAAGCTCTATTTTTGTCTCATCAGACCACATGACCTTCTCCCATTCCTCCTCTGGATCATCCAGATGGTCATTGGCAAACTTCAGACGGGCCTGGACATGCGCTGATTTGAGCAGGGGGACCTTGCATGCGCTGCAGGATTTTAATCCATGACGGTGTAGTGTGTTACTAATGGTTTTCTTTGAGACTGTGGTCCCAGCTCTCTTCAGGCCAGGTCCTGCCGTGTAGTTCTGGGCTGATCCCTCACCTTCCTCATGATCATTGATGCCCCACGAGGTGAGATCTTGCATGGAGCCCCAGACCAAGGGTGATTGACCGTCATCTTGAACTTCTTCCATTTTCTAATAATTGCGCCAACAGTTGTTGCCTTCTCAGAAAGCTGATTGCCTATTGTCCTGTAGCCCATCCCAGCCTTGTGTAGGTCTACAATTTTAACCCTGAAGTCCTTACACAGCGCTCGAGTCTTGGCCATTGTGGAGAGGTTGGAGTCTGTTTGATTGAGTGTGTGGACAGTTGTCTTTTATACAGGTAACGAGTTCAAACAGGTGCAGTTAATACAGGTAATGAATAGAGAACAGGAGGGCTTCTTAAAGAAAAACTAACAGGTCTGTGTGAGACGGAATTCTTACTGGTTGGTAGGTGATCAAAAGTATTTTGTCAGCCAACAATTGTGCAAGTTCTCCCACTTATAAAGATGAGAGAGACCTGTAATTTTCATAATAGGTACACTTCAACTATGACAGACAAAATGAGAAAAAGAAATCCAGAAAATCACATTGTAGGATTTTTTATGAATTTATTTACAAATTATGGTGGAAAATAAGTATTTGGTCACCTACAAACAAGCAAGATTTCTGGCTCTCACAGACCTGTAACTTCTTCTTTAAGAGGCTCCTCTGTCCTCCACTCGTTACCTATATTAATGGCACCTGTTAATGGCACCAAAGAGCTGTCAAAGGACACCAGAAACAAAATTGTAGACCTGCACCAGGCTGGGAAGACTGAATCTGCAATAGGTAAGCAGCTTGGTTTGAAGAAATCAACTGTGGGAGCAATTATTAGGAAATGGAAGACATACAAGACCACTGATAATCTCCCTCGATCTGGGGCTCCACGCAAGATCTCACCCCGTGGGCTCAAAATGATCACAAGAACGGTGAGCAAAAATCCCAGAACCACACGGGGGGACCTAGTGAATGACCTGCAGAGAGCTGGGACCAAAGTAACAAAGCCTACCAGTAACACACTACGCCGCCAGGGACTCAAATCCTGCAGTGCCAGACGTGTCCCCCTGCTTAAGCCAGTACATGTCCAGGCCCGTCTGAAGTTTGCTAGAGAGCATTTGGATGATCCAGAAGAAGATTGGGAGAATGTCATATGGTCAGATGAAACCAAAATATAACTTTTGGTAAAAACCCAACTCGTCGTGTTTGGAGGACAAAGAATGCTGAGTTGCATCCAAAGAACACCATACCTACTGTGAAGCATGGGGGTGGAAACATCATGCTTTGGGGCTGTTTTTCTGCAAAGGGACCAGGACGACTGATCCGTGTAAAGGAAAGAATGAATGGGGCCATGTATCGTGAGATTTTGAGTAAAAACCTCCTTCCATCAGCAAGGGCATTGAAGATGAAACGTGGCTGGGTCTTTCAGCATGACAATGATCCCAAACACACCACCCGGGCAACCAAGGAGTGGCTTCGTAAGAAGCATTTCAAGGTCCTGGAGTGGCCTAGCCAGTCTCCAGATCTCAACCCCATGGAAAATCTTTGGAGGGAGTTGAAAGTCCATGTTGCCCAGCAACAGCCCCAAAACATCACTGCTCTAGAGGAGATCTGCATGGAGGAATGGGCCAAAATACCAGCAACAGTGTGTGAAAACCTATTGAGATAAACTTTTGTTATTGACCAAATACTTATTTTCCACCATCATTTGCAAATAAGTTAATTTAAAAAATCCTACAATGTGATTTTCTAGATTTTTTTTCTCATTTTGGCTGTCATAGTTGAAATGTACCTATGATGAAAATTACAGGCCTCTCTCATCTTTTTAAGTGGGAGAACTTGCACAATTGGTGGCTGACTAAATACTTTTTTGCCCCACTGTATGTCATGCAATAAAATGCAAATTCATTACTTAGAAATCATACAATGTGATTTTCTGGATTTCTGTTTTAGTTTCCGTCTCTCACAGTTGAAGTGTACCTATGATAAAAAATTACAGACCTCTACATGCTTTAAGTAGTAAAACTGCAAAATCGTCAGTGTATCAAATACTTGTTCTCCCCACTGTATAGCGTACCTTTGAAAACATTTTAAGAAGTAGAGGCGTTGATCAGAAAACCAGTCAGTATCTGGTGTGACCATAATTTCCCGCTTGCAGCGTGACACATTTCCATTGCATAAAGTTGATCAAGCTGGAGATTGTGGCCTGTGGAATGTTGTCCCACTCCTCTTCAATGGCTGTACGAAGTTGCTGGATATTGGCGAGAACTGAAACACACTGTCGTACACATGCTCAAATGCCTGACATATGTAAATGTAAGATTATTTATTATTTATTTGTTTTGCAAACATTTCTAAAAACCTGTATTCGCTTTGTCATTATGGAGTATTGTGTGTAGATTGGGGGGGGGGGGGGGGTTATTTCATCAATTTGTGTGTAAGGCTGTAATATAACAAAATAAAGAAAAAGTCAAGGTGCCTGAATACTTAACGAATGCACTGCGAGCGTGTGTATAAACTCTAATACGCATATGGGTGTTTTAAATAAATGCTTTGGTAGTTTTAATCGTCACCTTAGAAAGCACTGTCCATTTTATTGTGTTAGGCTTTGAAACAACATCCACAACGACCATGTTTCACACTCATTTTCAACCTGCATTTCTAATCGAGGACCAGGCCATTAGGACCTGATGGAGGGACAATAGAGCCCCGAGGACCAGGCCATTAGGACCTGATGGAGGGACAATAGAGCCCTGAGGACCAGGCCATTAGGACCTGATGGAGGGACAATATAGCCCAGAGGACCAGGCCATTAGGACCTGATGGTCATTAGCAAGTTGGGTACTACCAACGCATGTCCAGAGTACATAAGAGGAGATTACCATGAATTTTACTGTGGTCATGACATATTACTTCCGGTGGTAATATGGTCACCGCAACAGTCCTACCTGACACGAACAACCATAACACATCTTACTAATTTCCTGGTATTTATTAGTCTTGAGCTAATCACAGTGGGTCAAACAAGCAGCCTTCGAAGATTGTTGATTCAAGCTTTAGGTTTCTGGAAGCAGGAAGTTGTCTTTAATTTACCCTTCTTTAGAGCCTGCCCCTGTTGGCTCTTCCCTCTACTTAACGAGGTCGGTAGATTTGCTGGAACAGTTGGCTTTAATGCAATGACTTCAGTGTTTTTCTTCTATGTCAACCATTAATTCATTTTAAAAGGCCTTCTTCCTATCTAACCAACCAGCTAGTAGCTACATTACTGAAAGCGCACACATTCAGCTATGTGCACGCACACAGAGCCGATACCACCGACTCCGATCCCTTCTATTACTTTTCTTACTAAGAGAAACTAGAGAAAGCCATGGAGGTCTGGCTAAACAATTATAGGACCAGTTTTTAGCCACTTCCCCTCTCTGTCACTGGGTCCCTCTTTTTTTCAGTCTCAAAAGGCTCTGACTGAGAAGCCTGGTCAGTGACATTGGTGAGCATCCTTATCAGCCAATCCTGTAATTCTTATTCTCTTGACAGGGCCCCGACTTATCCGTCTACCACACAGACAGGAAGTGCTGTGGACATGAGGGTTATTCACGACTGTTCCTGTTATTCAAACTGCAGACTTGATTCCTGTAGTTAAGTGGAGAAGAAGAAGAAAAAGTGACAAAAATCACATGTGTAATTCTCACATTCATGTCAAAGTTCAGATTTCAATATATTAGTCATAGCCTTTTGGAAATCCCCCTCAATACAATGTACTGAAGACTGTTACGCTTATCAGTTTATTCACATACAATATTGTAACAGCTGTGTGCTATCTATTTGTCTAGGTTCCTTTTATTGTGGGAAGTGTTTCACTCCACTGCTTATTTTGTAGTATACTATATATACACACTGTAGCATCCCTCGCTCATGTGCAGTACTTACTATAGAATTATTATTATCCACAAAAAAATAAAAACACCGTAGTAAATACAAAAGTGTTTTTGTGGACATTACTGAGGTAACTATAATAAACACTAGAGTATTTAAAATGTGCATATACCCTGCACATTCCCCTCCCCCATATCCCAATGTGTGGCTCCCATAAGTGAGAAACCTACATGTCAGGTATAGACCATATAATGGGTTCCCTACAGATTATAGAAAATAGCAGAAGAGTTCAAGTCTGTTCACAACCCAGTTCTTCCTACCTACAGGTTATGTCAAATTTGATTTTTTTTGTATTTCTCCAATAGGTTTCCTCAAGGAGAAAGCCTCCACTTCTTTGTCAAAGATAATACAAAAACACTACAGTGATGTCCTCAAAATCAATACAGTAAAAACTACAGTATACTACAATCTGAAAAAAACTGACATTAAGTGACAATTACTATATAGTAATTGTCACTTAAGTATTTATACTATAGTTAACTGTAAATACTACAGCATAGTCTGCAAAAAACACTAGTGAATACTATAATACTTATACCATAAAATATAGTACTTTTTTATGTGGGCTTCGCTGAAAACACAAGTTTAACTTACTGTAGCTTCATACCAGTCTTAAGCAAACATTTTAGGATCACGTTTATTCCCACACTGGCCAATGTAAATTAATGACACAGGGTCTCGCGTGGGAGAACTATCCCCAAAGATTACACAAGACAGTGGGGTCATAGTGCTTTAAGAGGTCAGCTGAAGTTTGCATTTCCGTCCCGTCGAGATGTTTTGCACCAGTGCTAATTTGAAAACAGCATTTTCACAGGCTACTTTCCGGGAAGCAACCAACTCTTCTCGCCATGCCATCTGGCCACTAGTACATCTGTTGCCAGGAGGCTACACATGTGCAAACTTACAAAAGAGATGTGTTGACATGACAAACTGCTTTGGGGGAAATGAATTGGTAGGATCCTTAAGAGCAAACAATAAAAGGCAAAATCTTAAGGATGTTTGATCCCGAGTGCAGGTGAGCTGGGAGTGTTTTTGTTTTTACAGGTAAGCACACTCATGGTGATGAATTACAGACCTGCTCTCAGACCACACCAAAGAAACAAATAAAAGCTACTGAGAAGGTCTCGTTTGAATAAAATCAACATGGAAACTTGCAAAGTAACCAATAAAGTTTGCATGGGAGGCTGATCTCGTGTCAATTTGCAAATAAATGCAAATGGACATTCAAACTTAAGACAAAGATGAGCTACCAACTTTCAACTACAAACTAGCTTGGTGCCTCACGCAACTAACGTTTGTTAACCTACTAACCCAGCTACAGTGCCTTTGGAAAGTATTCAGACTCGTGACTTTATCCACATTTTGTTACGTTACAGCCTTGTTCTAAAATGGATTGAAATATTTTTTTAAGTCCCTCGATCTACACATAATACTCCATAATGACAAAGCAATATTTGCTTTTTTGCAAAGATTTTTTTTTTAATGAAATGAAATATTCTATTTACATAAGTATGCAGACCCTTTACTCAGTACTTTGTTGAAGCACCTGTGGCAGCGATTACGCCGAGTCTTCTTGGGTATGACGCTACAAGCTTGGCACTAGAGGTCGACCAATTATGCTTTTTCAACGCCGATACCGATTATTGGAGGACCAAAAAAGCCAGTACCGATTCAATCGGCCGATTTAAAAAAAAATGTATTTGTAATAATGACAATACTGAATGAACACTTATTTTAACTTAATATAATACATCAATAAAATCAATTTAGCCTCAAGTAAATAATGAAACATGTTCAATTTGGTTTAAATAATGCAAAAACAAAGTAAAAGTGCAATATGTGCTATGTAAGAAAGCTAACGTTTCAGTTCCTTGCTCAGAACATATGAAAGCTGGTGGCTTCCTTTTAACATGAGTCTTCAATATTCCCAGTTAATAAGTTTTAGGTGCTCTAACTAGCTAACTAGCTAGCCATTTCACTTCGGTTACACCAGCCTCATCTCGGGAGTTGATAGGCTTGAAGTCATAAACAGCGCAATGCTTGACGCACAGGGAAGAGCCGCTGGCAAAACGCTGTTTGAATGAATGTTTACGCGCCTGCTTCTGCCTACCACCGCTCAGCCAGATACTTGTATGCTCAGTCAGATTATATGCAACGCATGACACGACGGATAATATCTAGTAATATCATCAACCATGTGTAGTTAACTAGTGATTATGATTGATTGTTTTTTATGCTAGCTAACAACTTACCTTGTCTTACTGCATTCGTGTAACAGGCAGTCTCCTTGTGGAGTGCAACGAGAGAGAGGCAGGTCGTTATTGCGTTGGACTAGTTAACTGTAAGGTTGCAAGATTAGATTCCCCGAGCTGACAAGGTGAACATCTGTTGTTCTGCCCCTGAACGAGGCAGTTAAATCACCGTTCCTAGGCCGTCATTGAAAATAAGAATGTGTTCTTAATTGACTTGCCTAGTTAAAAAGGTCGGTTAAAATCGGCGCCCAAAAATACCGATTTCCGATTGTTATGAAAACTTGAAAATCGGCCCTAATTAAATCGGCCATTCCGATTAATCGGTCGACCTCTACCTGGCACACTTGTATTTGGGGAGTTTCTCCCATTCTTCTCTTCTGATCCTCTCTGTCAGGTTGGATGGGGAGCGTCGCTGCACAGCTATTTTCAGGTCTCTTCAGAAATGTTCGATCGGGTTCAAGTCCGGACTCTGGCTGGCCCACTCAAGAACATTGATACTTATTTTTTTTACCCCTTTTTCTCCCCAATTTCGTGGTATCCAATTGGTAGTTAGTCATGTGTCATCGCTGAAACTCCCGTACGGACTCGGGAGAGGCGAAGGTCGAGAACCATGAGTCCTCCGAAACACGACCCAACTAAGCCGCACTGCTTCTTACCACAATGCCAGCTTAACCCAGAAGCCAACCACACCAACGTGTCGGAGGAAACGTCACACACCTGGCGACCGTGTCACCGTGCATGCACCCAGCCCACCAGAGCGCGAAGGGACAAGGGCATCCCTGCCGGCCAAACCCTCCCCTAACCCGGATGACGCTGGGCCAATTGTGCGCTGCCCCAACATTCAGAGACTTGTCCAGAAGTACTTAGGGTCATTGTCCTGTTGGAAGGTGAACCTTCACCCCAGTCTGAGGTCCTGAGCACTCTGGAGCAGGTTTCCGTCGAGGATCACTCTACTTTGCTCCGATCATCTTTGCCTCGATCCTGACTAGTCTGCCAGTCCCTGCCACCGAAAAATGTTGCCACAGCATGATGCCACCACCATGCTTCACCGTAAAGATGGTGCCAGGTTTCCTCCAGATGTGACACGCTTGGCATTCAAGCCAGAGTTCAATCTTGGTTCCATCAAACCAGAGAATCTTCTTTCTCATGGTCTGAGAGTATTTAGGTGCCTTTTGGCAAACTCAAAGCGGGCGGTCATGTGCCTTTTACTGACGAGTGGCTTTCGTCTGGCCACTCTACCATGAAGGCCTGATTGGTGGAGTGCTGTAGAGATGGTTGTCCTTCTCCACAGAGGAACTCTAGAGCTCTGTCAGAGTGACCATCGGGACCTTCTCCCCCGATTGCTCAGTTTGGCCGGACTCTAGGAAGAGTCTTGGTGGTTCCAAATTTCTTCCATTTAGGAATGATGGAGGCCACTGTGTTCTTGGGGACTTCGGAAATGTTTTAGTACCCTTCCCCAGATCTGTGCCAACACAATCCTGTCTCGGAGCTCTACGGACAATTCCTTCGACCTCATGGCTTGGTTTTTGCTCTGACATGTACTGTGTTGTGTCTTTGGCTATGTCGGATTAAGTGAAATGACATGCTATTCTATTAGATCTTTTCTCCGTAATTAATATTACCTGATTGAGCTAATCATTTAAATGTAATTAACTAGAGAGTTGGGACACCACAAAATAATATTTATAGAGCTGTTATCTTCCGAATAAACTCTTAAAGACCTAGTAATATTTTACATCAATAGCAGTCAATATTAATCGTCACCTTAATTCAGTCTCATCTGAAAGTTGTAAATTATTTCATCTGCACAAACCCTGGCTAACAAGTTGAATCAGCAATACAAAATTGGGTTTAAATATTGATTTACTAAATACTTAACTATTCACACAGAATTGCACATACACATAATTAATCATAACTTGATTACAAATTACGTAAAAAGGAAAACGTCCCTAGCGGGCGGAACAGATATGACAGCTTGTTACACAAAAGAAAGGGTGCTGGGTTCGAGTGAGAGCGGGAAGACTGAGGGACACAGGGAGAAGCTGTGCTATCGTAAATACAGTATCTTATGCATTCTAAATTACCGCCCATTTGGAAAAGGAAAATGCAATAAATATTTACTCTGAGCTGCGCTTCAGTAGGTTGGTGGTAGATGGAAGGCCATGTTGCCAAACCGAGTCCTTTGAAGAATGTCTCTGTTGGTCAATTGAATACGTTGTAGTAACGTTGTTGTGTGATAGACGGGATACTCTGTCTGTTCCTTCCTAACCCTCATTTGCAGCTGCTGTTGCTAACTCAACAGCTAGGAGGTATCACTTCTGTAGTGAATAAGAGTTCAAAGTTCATACCATTCGCAACCAAAGCTCACACTGATGTTGGCTTCGTTCCGTAGTTATTATCTGAACCATTCTGACATCGGACCGTCGTCCTCACATCCTCGGAACAGGAGGTTACATTTTCGTCAAGGCTTTATATAGTGGAGCGAGAAGGGTGTGTCTGAAAAGTTTTATAACCCATGACTCTTCACAGGGGCGGGCCACTGATTGAGCAGAGCCCTAACCTTATGAAAACCCAATTCTCACATTTTAGAAGCTAAAATAGAAGCTCCCATCACGAAAATTTTAAATTGAACAGCAATTCCATGTGAATCCGATAACTCTGATGTGTAGACTTTCCACTGTAGAGTTTCATCTTATCATTGATGAGAATGTCTCAGATGACAACCGAACTGACATCATATTCATTACGTACCACCGCATATGTTCAATCGATCGGATTACCAGAATATAGTTAATTTCCCCCCACCTTCTGATGTTCCCAGAATCTCTATGTTAACCAATGGGTTTGCAAATGTAACATCAGTAGGGTAGAGAGACGTAAAAGGGAGGGAAGAGGTATTTATGACTGTCATAAACCTACCCTCACGCAAACGTCATGACGACTGTGAACTGTGGGACCTTATATAGACAGTTGTGCCTTTCCAAATCATGTCAAAATCAATTAAATTTACCACAGGTGGACTCCAATCAAGTCGTAGAAACATCTTAAGGATGGTCAATGGGAAAAGGATGCACCTGAGCTCAATTTCGAGTCTCATAGCAAAGGATCTGAATACTTACAGTGGGGCAAAAAAGTATTTAGTCAGCCACCAATTGTGCAAGTTCTCCCACTTAAAAAGATGAGAGAGGCCTGTAATTTTCATCATAGGTACACTTCAACTATGACAGACAAAATGAGAGAAAAAAAATCCAGAATATCACATTGTAGGATTTTTAATTTATTTATTTGCAAATTATGGTGGAAAATAAGTATTTGGTCACCTACAAAGATTTCTGGCTCTCATAGACCTGTAACTTCTTCTTTAAGAGGCTCCTCCATCCTCCACTCATTACCTATATTAATGGCACCTGTTTGAACTTGTTATCAGTATAAAAGACACCTGTCCACAACCTCAAACAGTCACACTCCAAATTCCACTATGGCCAAGACCAAAGAGCTGTCAAAGGACACCAGAAACAAAATTGTAGACCTGCACCAGGCTGGGAAGACTGAATCTGCAATAGGTAAGCAGCTTGGTTTGAAGAAATCAACTGTGGGAGCAATTATTAGGAAATGGAAGACATACAAGACCACTGATAATCTCCCTCGATCTGGGGCTCCACACAAGATTTCACCTGTGGGGTCAAAATGATCACAAGCAAAAATCCCAGAACCACACGGGGGGACCTAGTGAATGACCTGCAGAGAGCTGGGACCAAAGTAACAAAGCCTACCACCAGTAACACACTACGCCGCCAGGGACTCAAATCCTGCAGTGCCCGACGTGTCCCCCTGCTTAAGCCAGTACATGTCCAGGCCCGTCTGAAGTTTGCTCGAGAGCATTTGGATGATCCAGAAGAAGATTGGGAGAATGTCATATGGTCAGATGAAACCAAAATATAACTTTTTGGTAAAAACCCAACACGTCGTGTTTGGAGGACAAAGAATGCTGAGTTGCATCCAAAGAACACCATACCTACTGTGAAGCATGGGGGTGGAAACATCATGCTTTGGGGCTGTTTTTCTGCAAAGGGACCAGGACGACTGATCCGTGTAAAGGAAAAAATGAATGGGGCCATGTATCGTGAGATTTTGAGTGAAAACCTCCTTCCATCAGCAAGGGCATTGAAGATGAAACGTGGCTGGGTCTTTCAGCATGACAATGATCCCAAACACACCACCCGGGCAACGAAGGAGTGGCTTCGTAAGAAGCATTTCAAGGTCCTGGAGTGGCCTAGCCAGTCTCCAGATCTCAACCCCATAGAAAATCTTTGGAGGGAGTGGAAAGTCCGTGTTGCCCAGCAACAGCCCCAAAACATCACTGCTCTAGAGGAGATCTGCATGGAGGAATGGGCCAAAATACCAGCAGTGTGTGAAAACCTTGTGAAGACTTACAGAAAACGTTTGACCTCTGTCATTGCCAACAAAGGGTATATAACAAAGTATTGAGATAAACTTTTGTTATTGACTAAATACTTATTTTCCACCATAATTTGCAAATAAATTTATTAAAAATCCTACAAGGTGATTTTTCTGGATTTTTTTTCTTCTCATTTTGTCTGTCATAGTTGAAGTGTACCTATGATGAAAATTTACAGGCCTCTCTCATCTTTTTAAGTGGGAGAACTTGCACAATTGGTGGCTGACTAATTAATTTTTTGCCCCACTGTATGTAAATAAGGTATCTTTATACATGTTTAAGATGTGTCATTATGGGGTAGTGTGTGTAGATTAGATAAAAACAAATATCAATCCATTTTAGAATAAGGCTGTAACGTAACAAAATGTGGGAAAAGTCAAGGGGTCTGAATACTTTCTGAAGACACTGTACGTGGCACTAAACATCTTTCTGAAGACAATGTACGTGGCACTAAACATCTTTCTGAACACTGTACGTGGCACTAAACATCTTTCTGAAGACACTGTACGTGGCACTTAAACATCTTTCTGAAGACACTGTACGTGGCACTAAACATCTTTCTGAAGACACTGTACGTGGCACTAAACATCTTTCTGAACACTGTACGTGGCACTAAACATCTTTTCCTAATTTCCCTTCCTCTCTCTGAGTTCACTACTCCAACGTTGCCCCGGTAAGATCCCTTCACTACATAATCCTGTGTGTGCCTTGGCTCACCTCATTTGCTGTGGAAATAAACCCAGGAACACTGGACACTTTGGAATTTCTCACAGAAAACTCCACTCAATTATTGTATAGTCAGAAACTCAAGTGGGGGCTGGGGGGGGCATAAGAATCAGTGCCCATTCTGTTTGGTTCCTATGGTAACGCCATAGGAATAGTGCAGATGGTGTTTTGACAGGCGCCCTGACTATTACCCTTTTCAATGGCCTCATTATTAGCCAAGACATGAGCGAGCCTTAGACTTAATGCAGCCCATATTTCTGCACCACAAAGGACCCATAAAAACACTGCGTCTCCAACCACTGCAGCGCCCGGGTTAGTTACCACAGCACAGACTCTCTGGACACAGAGGTTTGCTCTGTTGTGGCATACACACACTCAGCGGAGCGGAGCGTGTTAAACCTCCAAGGCAGTGGTTCATTCAACAAGGGAGACTGGAAGCCAGGTTCTCTTTCTCCGACCTTATTCGTCTAAACGCTTTGTTACGGGTCCTTTCGGCATCCCAAAAAACTCCTCACACCGAATTTGGCACGTGTTCCATAGGAAATGAACCATAACACTGAACCAGGGGTTTCTCCCCATCTCGCTCTGTGGATATTACTGATTTCTATGGCAATAACTTCAATGCAATGGTAGCTCAGGCTGTTAGTGATATTGGCACCAGAACTAACTGGGCCAGATCCATTTTTCCACTGCAGCGGACTACTGTGGACAAAGAGACAGTGTGACTGAGTGGTTCTGCTTATGACTCTCCCTGCAGAGCGTAAGAGGCGAAACATTAAATCAAACAGATGAAGATGCAGTATTTTTTCTGAGAACCAATGATCACTTGTATTTTAGTTGGGAGTGATTGAATTGCTGAAGCCAAATAATGAGAAAAATACTGCACATTACAAAAATATTTTCAGAATTGCAAGATTGTACCATTTGCACAACTACCGTATTTGAAGGAGTTGATTTGTCGTGTGTGGGAGCTAAGCCAACACTTTGATAAGAGAAGGCTGCTGCAGCTGCATAGAGCAACAGAGGTTTCTTTCAGGAACCCTGTAGCCTGGGTGTGAAAAACAAAGACGCTTACCTCTGAGAGTCTGGCCCCCGTGTATCTGAGCAGGCCCCTGTAACCCCACAGGCTGACGGCCAGAGGCCCCGCGCCGTGCCCTCTGACTGACACGATGGGTCTCTCACTGGGGTGCCAGGTCCTTTTGCAAACAGCCTCCCAGGCCTGCTCTGCTATGTGTCCCGAGAGCATAAACCTCACGATGGCCTTGGTGCCCGCACGCACAGACTTCTCAACTTTGCGGTTGTTTTTGTAGTACCTCCTCACCAGCACGGTGGAGCGCTCTTTCCTGTTGCGGATGAACTCGCTGTCCGACAGGCCGCCGTCGCTGTCGCTCTTCTGGGGGCTGGTGGACTGCTTGGAGGAGGAGAGCATGGTATCCAGCGAGGCCCTCCTGAAGAATCTCTCCACGGAGACCTTGGCTCTGGGTCTCCTGTTGAGCCTCTCTAGGCTGGAGTAGCCATCTTTCAGGAAGTGCAAACAGCGGGCATCGATAGTCCTGGCTGGCATTCCTGGCGTTCTTCCCTCCCCTATGGGAGAGCAGGAGAAGTGGCACTGAGATGCCACTGGCAGGCTGCTCCTCCTAAAGCTGCGTCTGCAGGGCACCGAGGATGGACAGGGGCGTTGTGTGCTAGCCGTGCTGGGCTCCAGCTGGCAGGGAGAGCCCTCGGAGTAGCTCACCTTTGGCAGAGCACCAGCCTGGGGAGTCACAGCAGGAGAAGAAAACCCCTCTGTTCTCCTCTCGGACTGGTTTTCCCGAGGCTCTGTCTCGGTCCCAGTGGTCCAACAGACCGAGTCAGTCTCCTGGCAGGCTGAGAGACTTTCCACTGGATCACATGTCAGACACAGCTGGGTGGAAACCAAAGCACGTGTCCCCCTCTCCCCCCGAGATGTGGTGCCGAACTCAGCTACAGCACTAGCATGTTGAGGGTTGGAGTATTCCCAGCATTTGCATCCTGCATCCAGAAACGTCCCCTCCCCACCATCATAAGACCCGCTATCATAAGATAACTTCCAATAGAGAGGGAGCGGTGAGCAGCAGTCTTCGCTGCCCTGGTGGCTAACCTCTGGCTCGTGAGAATGTGGACGTGTGTTGCTTTGACTCAGAGGCATGCCGTAGTCTGAAGTGACATGGTTATTTCTGGACCCGGCTGACAAGGCCACCACTGTCGCACGACCCACAGCATCTCCTATGTCCTCAGATGCCATAGTGACGCTTAGAATGTCCCCAATGTCTCTTTGTCCCTCCCCCCGGCAAGAAGCTTCAGATCACAACATTAAGAGGTGAGGATAGCCTTGATCAGGAACATACACAGCCAGTCATTCTGCTCCAGACGGATGTGGAAACAGAAGCTTTTCCAGCTGTACAAACCAGCGCGGAGAAGGGTGACCACCTTGGCAAAACGAGGAATTTCCTGACAGAACTGTCCGGAGTTAAGCGCTTACATACCCCATCTCCGGAGTTTAGTGAGTGTGGTGTGGCTAAGTGTGACAGCAATGTAGTCACTGACACCTTGGCTCGCTCCTCCCCACTCCAACTGCTATTCCTGCTTTCTGGATCTGAGAAAAGAAGGAGAAGACAAGAGGAAAACGCAGATTAGCACCAGAATAGTCTCAGTCACAAAGGGCCATCCAAAATCTGCGCCCGAGACTCCAAAAAAACAGTCCAAAAAACAAACAGTAAATTCAAAGTTGAATAAACCATACAACTCTGTGCTCAAGGACTACTTTTTTTCAATTTACTGGAAGAATTGCAGATGCAATGTCTGGTCAGAGAATTTAGGTAAAATCTCCCTCAGTTTGTGTCCACGTTTTCCAAAAACGCTTAAATATCTGCTCCGAATTAAGTTTGAAAAACTCTAGAAAGAATGGAGCGTCAGCTATAACATGACACCTATTTTGGTTATTAACTACAGTAAGTGAAGTGGATTTACACCCAGTAACAGAAATGCGGTAGCGAAATGTAATCATGGGTCCCTGATCTGTACTACACAGAAATGCATAATAATGGATATGAATATCAGTCTCGTAACCCCTACTAAGCGAACATGTTCAGTTTTTTTTTTAAAGCTGGTCATACCATGCATCATTTAGCTATTTCCTTTTTGGATTTTAGGACCCCTGTAGGTAGGTGTGTGTGTATATATATATATAAATAAGAAGATGTCTCCTGGTCCGACAGACAGTGCTGTAGCTCTGCCACTTTCCACCGCAGGTGCGGAAGTCCGACATGTTGGATGCAGTGGATTGAGACGCAGCCCATACAAATAAATCTCTCTACCTTTAAAAAAAATGCATTGATACATTAGAGTTATTTTATGTTAATTAGAATCAACTCTAGGGGTTTTACCGGTGATGTATCCTGTATAGGTACACAAAAAAGGTAGAAATACGCAATATCCTCCTTTGCCTATTTGAGAGTTATTCTACACTCCAGCACCAAACAAGACCAAATTTGGTTGGTCTGAACCAATCACAGCCGTCTATATTTCACAACTTTGGACATCTTAAGCTCAGAAGAGTACAGCAAAGTAGAGTACAGTACACTATAGTGTACTCAACTCTAGTGTGCTTTACTGTGTGTGTATTGAACTCTACTCAACTTATTTTACATTACTGTACTCTCCAAACTTGTGAAACATAGAGGTCTATGATTGGTTCAGATTTGGACCGGTCCAGACTGGACCAAATCTGATCCAATCATAGATGTCTATGTTTGGACCAAATCAACGCCGGTCAGGACAAGAACAAAAATCAACAACAGTGGACGTTGAAATTAAAGGCGCCCCGGACAATACCAAAAAGAAAATGCCTATGGAGTGGACCTTGAAATCAAACGTAAACTATTTTCAACATCCACGGACGTCCGGTGACTGTCATTGCTCAATGAGTAAGGATGTTGGTTACAGAAAGAGGGGGCTCATGGGTAGGTGTCAGTAAGAGCCAGGAGAAGTGCCATTAACTGGAGCAAGAAAGAGAGGGGATGTCCAGACTTAACACTCTTGCTTTGACCACCAAACAACAGACAGAGAAAGAAAACAGCAGAACACATGTCAGTGGAAGGGATGACAGTAGCAGGGTTTGTGGCTACTGTGATTTCCCATTGTAGCCAATTCAATAGCAGAAAATCTTACCTATTTTTCCAAAAATTCTGTTACCAATTCTGAGTTTTAAATCACTTAATTCATAAACACAATCAATATCAGTAAAAACCCTAACTAATTGATAGGCTTACCTTGTTATTTCTGTGAACTTTCATTATCCTCCTCATGAGGAAAACAAATGAGAAAATATCTTAAAGTTATGTGGGTTTTTGGTAACTGAATGCCACGGCACAAGGCAATGTTCCTTAGGCTCACAGAAGGCAGAAAAAAATGCCTTTGCATGTTGGTACTTATGGGTCCTTTTACATGTAAATAACATTTACATTACATTACATTTAAGTCATTTAGCAGACGCTCTTATCCAGAGCGACTTACAAATTGGTGCATTCACCTTATGACCTCCAGTGGAACAGTAGTGCATCTAAATCTTTTCAGGGGGAGGGGGGGTGAGAGGGATTACTTTATCCTATCCTAGGTATTCCTTAAAGAGGTGGGGTTTCAGGTGTCTCCGGAAGGTGGTGATTGACTCCGCTGTCCTGGCGTCGTGAGGGAGTTTGTTCCACCATTGGGGGGCCAGAGCAGCGAACAGTTTTGACTGGGCTGAGCGGGAACTGTACTTCCTCAGTGGTAGGGAGGCGAGCAGGCCAGAGGTGGATGAACGCAGTGCCCTTGTTTGGGTGTAGGGCCTGATCAGAGCCTGGAGGTACTGAGGTGCCGTTCCCCTCACAGCTCCGTAGGCAAGCACCATGGTCTTGTAGCGGATGCGAGCTTCAACTGGAAGCCAGTGGAGGGAGCGGAGGAGCGGGGTGACGTGAGAGAACTTGGGAAGGTTGAACACCAGACGGGCTGCGGCGTTCTGGATGAGTTGTAGGGGTTTAATGGCACAGGCAGGGAGCCCAGCCAACAGCGAGTTGCAGTAATCCAGACGGGAGATGACAAGTGCCTGGATTAGGACCTGCGCCGCTTCCTGTGTGAGGCAGGGTCGTACTCTGCGGATGTTGTAGAGCATGAACCTACAGGAACGGGCCACCGCCTTGATGTTAGTTGAGAACGACAGGGTGTTGTCCAGGATCACGCCAAGGTTCTTAGCGCTCTGGGAGGAGGACACAATGGAGTTGTCAACCGTGATGGCGAGATCATGGAACGGGCAGTCCTTCCCCGGGAGGAAGAGCAGCTCCGTCTTGCCGAGGTTCAGCTTGAGGTGGTGATCCGTCATCCACACGGATATGTCTGCCAGACATGCAGAGATGCGATTCGCCACCTGGTCATCAGAAGGGGGAAAGGAGAAGATTAATTGTGTGTCGTCTGCATAGCAATGATAGGAGAGACCATGTGAGGTTATGACAGAGCCAAGTGACTTGGTGTATAGCGAGAATAGGAGAGGGCCTAGAACAGAGCCCTGGGGGACACCAGTGGTGAGAGCACGTGGTGTGGAGACGGATTCTCGCCACGCCACCTGGTAGGAGCGACCTGTCAGGTAGGACGCAATCCAAGCGTGGGCCGCGCCGGAGATGCCCAACTCGGAGAGGGTGGAGAGGAGGATCTGATGGTTCACAGTATCGAAGGCAGCCGATAGGTCTAGAAGGATGAGAGCAGAGGAGAGAGAGTTAGCTTTAGCAGTGCGGAGCGCCTCCGTGATACAGAGAAGAGCAGTCTCAGTTGAATGACTAGTCTTGAAACCTGACTGATTTGGATCAAGAAGGTCATTCTGAGAGAGATAGCGGAGAGCTGACCAAGGACGGCACGTTCAAGAGTTTTGGAGAGAAAAGAAAGAAGGGATACTGGTCTGTAGTTGTTGACATCGGAGGGATCGAGTGTAGGTTTTTTCAGAAGGGGTGCAACTCTCGCTCTCTTGAAGACGGAAGGGACGTAGCCAGCGGTCAGGGATGAGTTGATGAGCGAGGTGAGGTAAGGGAGGAGGTCTCCGGAAATGGTCTGGAGAAGAGAAGAGGGGATAGGGTCAAGCGGGCAGGTTGTAGGGCGGCCGGCCGTCACAAGACGCGAGATTTCATCTGGAGAGAGAGGGGAGAAAGAGGTCAGAGCGCAGGGTAGGGCAGTGTGAGCAGAACCAGCGGTGTCGTTTGACTTAGCAAACGAGGATCGGATGTCGTCGACCTTCTTTTCAAAATGGTTGACGAAGTCATCTGCAGAGAGGGAGGAGGGGGGAGGGGGAGGAGGATTCAGGAGGGAGGAGAAGGTTGCAAAGAGCTTCCTAGGGTTAGAGGCAGATGCTTGGAATTTAGAGTGGTAGAAAGTGGCTTTAGCAGCAGAGAGAGAAGAGGAAAATGTAGAGAGGAGGGAGTGAAAGGATGTCAGGTCCGCAGGGAGGCGAAGTTTTCCTCCATTTCCGCTCGGCTGCCCGGAGCCCTGTTCTGTGAGCTCGCAATGAGTCGTCGAGCCACGGAGCGGGAGGGGAGGACCGAGCCGGCCTGGAGGATAGGGGACATAGAGAGTCAAAGGATGCAGAAAGGGAGGAGAGGAGGGTTGAGGAGGCAGAATCAGGAGATAGGTTGGAGAAGGTTTGAGCAGAGGGAAGAGATGATAGGATGGAAGAGGAGAGAGTAGCGGGGGAGAGAGAGCGAAGGTTGGGACGGCGCGATACCATCCGAGTAGGGGCAGTGTGGGAAGTGTTGGATGAGAGCGAGAG